>NC_044274.1:58065930-58398788 GCF_003957555.1 Calypte anna | reverse complement strand
CCTTTTCTTGGTTTCCCTTTTATTTTATCTTATCTTATCTGCTCCCTTCCTCCACCACTGATTTGTTTTATTTCTCTACACAGATTGTGCTTTTATCTTTCGTTGGTAGAACCAAACAGAAATGAAATATTTAGGATATAGTATTAATGTTAAGTATGCAAATATGAGGAGAAATCTAGTTACAGACAGAGGAGGTGAAAACATAGCTGAAGAAAGACAGAGACACTATAAAAAATTGTCAAACCAAGTTAGAATGCTAGTTCATCAAAATATATTAAACAACACCTGAAATGTAAAAAAAAAAAAATTACCTATATATAAAATATGCTGAATTATTTAATTTCTTACTATGAGTCATGGAAGTTTTACCTCATAGATATATGGACACACTTTTAATTATTTACTTCATATGGACATATAGCACTGAAATTTACTTTGAAGCTCAAGTGAGGTTATGTTTGGACAGTTACAGAGAAGTTAAATTGTAAATACTGAGCTTTATGTCAAAAGAGTGCTATTCTGTGAACTGAAAGTGTTTCAATACCTACTCATGTAATGCTGCCTGTTGACTCATAACCAGGCACTAAATCACACACACACACAAAAATTTTTCCTACTCTGCATTTGTACTTGTAATAACAGTCAGTATCCGAAGAGTTACACATTAGTCCAGATCTCATGGGAAACACTATTATCTTTGCATAAGAGTGCATATGCTTATATGGCATAAGAATCCTTATGTACAGGCTTTTCAATATGGTAGCTGACAGCAAGGCATAGACAAAGCTCAGTAAAAAGAAAGCTTATGTCATTGTCCAAGATCAGTATAATTTATTGCACTAAGTTGATCAGTATATGCATTATGAAGTCACACCTTAAACAAAACATGGAAAAAGGACAGACAGTGCAATTACCTAAGTAGAATGCTGGGCTATAGTATAAGTACTTGAAAACCATAATCATCATTATTTAGTTTTTATTAAAAGTCACTGAGAATTATATTAATTTATTTGTGGTTTCCAACAAAGGGGCAATAACAGGTAGTTTAATACTGTGTTGAAAAAAAAACAGGACAGTGATATAGTAGAAACTGCCCCAAACATCTAATTCATTGACAGCTATGATAGTAGGTATATCAGTTAGCATATATCTGACACAAGGCAGGCATCTAGGATCTGGAGAAGAAAAGCTATTTAAAATAATTACAAGGAGACAACAATAGTTTAAATAACGAAAGAAAGCACCAGGTGTGAATGGAACGGTTACCATGACAGTAAAAAAATGCCATGATGTTTCAAGAACATGAAAGGAAAATAGGAAATAGAGCCATCGAGATGTAGTAACTACCAGATAGTATCCAGGAGCTTCCTATACAAGATCTGGTCAAAGCCCCATTTCAGTACCAGGATCCATTTAAAAAGCTGTACAGCCCTACTGACTCCTCTTGGAATATGTTGAGGTGTCAGCACCCACCTGTCCAGGCACAACCACAAAATTTGTGACAGACTAGTGAGAGGACACTATTGTTGCCTTAATAGTATCTAATGAGGCTGTCAACATCACAAAATGTACCTTATGTTGTTCCATGAAGTGTCATGGTAGAAAGAATCCATTCAAATTGATTATTATCTTACTTTGGAGACTGTTCTTCATACATAATATGTAATTTATGAGAAGAGTAATTAGGTGTTGTTTGCTTAGGAAAGCAAAAGAGCGGTATTTTACAGAGGGAGACTTACTAGCACAGCTGAGAGTGTGTTTGTTTTTAAATGACAGGGAGAAAAAGCATTGTTTTTCTTTGGAATCACAGTTCATTAAACTTAATTGCCCAGAACATAAATTACATTATAATTGTTTTCCTTAAAACTATTTAGTATAGTCTTCAAAGTCAGGTGTGATGATATATTCTCACTATTCAGACAATAATAATAAACAGCAGTAACCACTCTGTGTATACATTTCTTTTTTCTCCCAGCTTGATGTAGTTTTCAGCACAATGAATCAGTACTACAAAACTTGCAAGTCAAAATCATTAGAATTCATTTTGGTACCAAATATCTTGAAAGTTGTTGTAAGAAAAAGATTTCCTCAATAAAGGGTTACGTTATGATTTTATTATTGCATTAGTTGGCATAATATGCATAATCAGCTAAAACAGGGTTTATGCTTTCCGTGACCTGATATGAGATTTCACCTGGCCCATTTCTCAAAAAAAAATTAATTTGTAGAGTATTGAGTTTTGGATGTTATTTGCTCGAGATTTCTTCTGAAGAGTAATCAAATCTATTAATCATAAAATATTTCTCAACTACTAAACACTAGTTTTTAGCATCTATTTACATTACTTTCCTAGATGTGGAAGGGTGAGTTAAGACATTTCTCACATCTGCATGGAGGACGAATTGAGAATTTGTCTTTTTTTTCATTCAGCATCACCAGCCAGTCAAGGGATGTAACTCCACACCTCCCTCCACACTGGTACAGCCTCACCTTGAGTACTGTGTGCAGTTTTGGGCACCGCAGTATAGAGAAGACATCAACCTATTGGAGAGCATCCAAAAGAGAGCTACCAGGATGGCAAACAGTCTGGAATGGATGACTTGTGAGGAGGGGCTGAGGTCATTTGGATTGTAGAGTCTGGAGAATAGCAGGCTGAGGGGTGAGCTTCTTGCAGTCTGTGGATTCCTTAGAAGAGGAATTCTTGGGACTGTCACTGATTTCTTCACTCCTGTGACTGGAGACAGGGCTCAGGGAAATGATAGGGAGTGAAATCAAGGGGAGGTTTAGGTTAGATATCAGGAAAAGGTTTTTCATCCAGAGGGCAGGAAGTAATGGAGCAAACTCCCCAGGGCAGTGGCCACAGCACTGAGCTTGCCTAAGTTCAAGAAGTGTTCAGATGGTTCAGATGATGGTCTCAGGTACATGGTGTGATTCTGAGAGTGCCCTACACAGGAACAGGAGTTGGACTTGATGACCATGATAGGTCCCTTCCAACTAAGCAAATTCTGAGATTCTATGATTCACAGACATTCTAGGAGCAGTGACAAAGTTTAAGTGATTTTAAAACACAACAGCTGTTTCACATTGTTCTGAAAACATATTTGAATACTAATCTCAGAATGAAAATAAAAAAATATACATTTTTTTGTTACATAACATCTACATCATAACAAGCCCAAAGAATTCTTACACTGAAATCACATCAGATTTGTTTTCAGAGCTGAACTGATTGGTATTTGTCCCCAAGTCTCAAAATATACATTTTAAGTATACATTTAAGAACTTCATAGTGTAACAAATTGAACCCTCTTTCTTTGTCTTTCTTTGTCTACCTCGCCTCAGCTGATATGCATTTTTTGAGTTGCAGGCTTCAAGGTAAGAATGTAAAACTTTTTTTATGGACTGACCACATCTTTCAGACATATTTGGCATGCCACACTTTAACATCCACCTTGTCATTAATCAATAGTAATGCTGGATGACCTTGTCGCTAAGAGTTGTGTTAAATGAAGTCAAGTCTGTAACCCAGCTCCCCAGGTTATACATTGCTCACGCTACCTGTAAAACAAACATGTAATTTCCACAAAGGATTTATTTTCCCAACTAGATAGGTTGTCCACTTACGCCAAACCTTAAAGCATCACAACACCCAAAAGAGTTGCAAACTGCAGAACCATAACGTGGTATCCAAAATGGTTTTACTTAATTTTGGGGATAAGTGCAATAAAGCCTAGCCCAAAAGTTTCATGCTTAAGCATTTAAAATTACTGTCTGGAAACCATTATGGTTAAATGTTGAATGTTTCTGACACACCCACCTACTGGCCAAAGCAACATAAATATACAGGGGAAATAGTTTAATCAGATTTTAAGTATTAAGTATTTAAGTTATTGTGTATTAATATTAAATATTATTAATATATATAATTATTAATAATTATTAATACTTATTAATAATTATTAATATATATTAAGTATTATTAATATTAAGTATTAAGTGTTTAAGTTTTTGGTGTATTTGGAGTTTATTAAGAAAGTTACAGCTGTTAAAAGGAAAATTTTCCAGCAAGGTTACTCCAAGTTGCATCTTCCCAAGAGTCTTTTATGACTCAGAAGTCTTTTTAAGAGGGCTAAATTGAAAAAAACCAAAAAACCAAAAAAACACCTTGCATTCTGTCAGATCTTTGAAAGGTAAAAGGAAAGAAACGTGCCAAATTAACTTAGTAGATTTATTTGTTTTTGAAAACATCTCTTCTTTCAGAACTTATTAAAAATATCAAAGTTGGGGGGGTTCTTTCTAAAAGGAAGACTTTTCAATAAACTAAATTTGCTGATTTGAGTATTTCATCAAGAATGTCTCAAAAAAAACGAAGCCTTGAACTGTAATTAAAGTTTTCAAATTTATCAGAGGAAAGACTTGAAAATGGAGATTCATTAATTACATTATTATGTTTATTAATAAAATCTGATATTCTGAACTAAAGCTGTCTCACAGATTTCTTCTTCAAAGCAAAATGTGGAAAAATTCATTGGAGGAGGAACACACAAGTATTAAAAATAGTTCTTGACAAAATCAAACTTTGTTTTTTATCTCACATTCTGCATATAGGTTTCTGAGATTAAATTTCAACATTGTTGTGTCTGCCCTGCCTAAAATTACCAATATAAGTTAAATTTGTTAAATTTGAGGTCTAAAACGAAATTTGTTAGATTCAAGGTCCTTTATTTCAATCAGAATGACCTAAGTACCATTAGACAGTCCAAATTCAGTGATGACATACAAGTTAATATAAATAAAGAACAAAACTCTTTTTAATCCACCAAACAAATCTTGATTTGTTTTCATCATTCCCGACTACAACAGGAAGAAGTAAACGTGGGAGAGACCTGGAATCAAGCCATGCTCCATCTATCAATTCCAATACTAATTTGCACAGAGCTGCTCCTAAAATTTATAATTTATGGTTTTGATCGATGTACTTTCAAATAAAAAAACAACTCTCAAGTCACAACACCAAAATATTCTGGCTTTCTGGAAACCAAATTACAAAGGAAATGGAACACGGATATTTTCTGATCATCCATCTGCTGCTAGATAGAAGTAGGAAATAAAACATATGAGTATCATTATAGCTAAGATATTGTGTTTTCTGCTTACATAGCATTTTTTTCTCTCCCATCAGAAGAGACTGGAATAGCATTGTTATGAAAATAGCCTCTTAGAAGTTATAGGAAAAAAGCTAAAAACATTGTTCATGAATAATTTAAACTTTATTTGCATTTATTTATATTACAGGGTAAGACAGAGTACTGGGAGACATATTCTTCTGCTTATGTTTTATTTAGCCTGATATTTATTTATGTTTTATTTAGCCTGATAGCAAATAGCTAGTAATACCAGGAAGCATTATTTCTTTAAGCCAGAGTTTATTGGTGGTTTGCATCTTACATATTGGTCAAGATCACTAAGGTCACAGAAGAGAATCATGGGAGAGTAATGAGATATATCCAAAACCTGAAAATGCAACTGAGAAGGCTGTTTGGGTAGTCAAGAAAAAGAGATCTCAGGACTTCTACCACAGTAATTCTCTATAAAATAGGTCTGTCAAGAGCCAGGGCCTGAAATAACAAGAATTCATTAAATTACTTTCTACCAAGAGATCCTCATGAAATAGTACTGCAGAGTGAAGCAGGACAAGCAAAGATCAGATGAGACTGCCAACAGATTGTGTATACCCTTGAGTGAATTATGTCAATAAGTCTTTTTAATGGCACATAAAATAGATATTTTGTAATAGCAGGGTTTTAGTTAATGAACAGCTAAAGATGAGAATTATCCTTTAAGTTCAGATCGACCTTCATGACCACTTTTGAAACTATCCTAAAGCCCAGTAGAATTTTACATGTGTATCAGTCCATGGACTTCAGCAAAATCACTGCTAAGCAATATCAGGAAAAAATAAAACTCTTACAATACAATTCAAAAAATCTGGCTGGATGCTGTGGAAATTAGCAGAGGAAAGGTAAGAACTCTTTGTCCTCCCATGGAACAGGTCTCTCCTGATGTCTGCATATCTCCAAATTCCTGGTCTAAAATTTCTTCTTTTCTTTCATGTACCAACACAGGAGTCTCCACCCCACAGACTAACAGTCAAGACCTGCCTGAGAATATTTAAACTGTCATAAATAAATTTACAGAGCTGTAACAGCATCTGTCAAATTAAACTATCTCTCATGAGATAAACAAGTTCCTACCTACCTCCCTAGGTTATTGTGAGTTTTAAATAACAAGATATTGGTCATGCATGTAGAGATCCTCAGATAGAAGATGTTTGAGTACCAGGCATTCTTCACTGCTTTGATTCATTCTATTTCTTTGGTACAGTATGTGACAGACTTTCTAAAATTAGTATCTGAATGTAGTTCAGGAGTTGTTAGAGCTTGTACCCACTCTGACTTTCCAACCTTGTGTCTTTCCTTTCCTGTCAACTGAAGAGCAGATTAAAATACAATCCTTTAGTATATGGTCCTTTCTCATCTTATTTTAATACTTTGAAAACAAGTATTCAGTTGCACTTAATCCCTAAAAGCATTAAATCCCAGAACATAACAGCACACAACATTTTTAGTTGTACAGCAGGATGTGGGGATACATAAGTCCACATACCAAAATAGCTTTGTGAAAGTCACCCAAAACTGAGGCAAAAAAAAAATGTTAAAACCACAGTTTCACATCTGGTTCAGCTGGAAAATTGCAAATATATGGATAGCAAAGCTCATTCCATGGGCTTAAAGAGTCCCAGCACAAAACTTTCCAACAGCCTCGGCACCCTGAGGCGCTCTGTGGGGAGGAGAGGCTGGGCAGGTGACCCCAATGGACCAATCACCCTCCATGTAACATGGCTGCAGGGGGAGCCCTGCGCTGGGACCCTCAGCTGGGGGTGCTGCCCGCATTGGGGTTTACTTGTTTTCTCTCGTGCTGGTGTTCCTGCATCCTGTTTTCTCTCTCACTGAGAACACCATACACTGAGACAGGTTTCCTTCCCTGCCTGAGTAGGACCAGCTTGGATGTTTCAAGACTTATTTTTCAGGTTTGTTGCTGGCAACAGCCCTGGGCTCAGGCCCATCTGCTACTAAGTCCAGTCTGAGACTCTTCCAGTTGGGATGTAGTTACCATCTCAGTATTATGCATATTTTTTACAATTTTGTATTTTTAATATTGTTATCAACATTATTTATAGTAATACTATTTGTAATCCTGTTTATTATTTACATTTACCCTATTCTAGTTTTTTTCCAACCTTAAAGCCTTTTTCCCTTATTCCTCTTTTCCCCTGGAAGAGGGAAAGGGGGGAATAACAAACCTGCCATCTGGTTACTGGCTGAAAATGTGACTCCATTATATTCCCCACTATGCTTACATTTACATGGATATGCAGAGCCACATCCTTGATGAAAATATCTGACCTGAGATAGCTTCCTAGAACTGCATCACTCCCATAGGCACAAGGTACTTCTGAAAGGGACATTCAGTTTCTCTGTATAAATTGCAGTGGTTGGCCAGTTCAGCTGTTCTCCCATTTTCATTCTGCAAATATACTAGATATGGCTTTTAGGCAAATTTTGGGTAAAGCATACCCTTTGGTTCCAAAGCTCAAGACATATTGTATGATTTGCTCAAATTTCTTCCTGAGTCATTCCTCATCAGAGGGGAGTGAAAACAAAAACTAATTGGAAAAAACCCTATGTGTTACCAGCTTTAGGAGAATATATTAACATTATTTCAGTTCGGGAAAATATCCAGTTTTCCTAAGAATCATCACAGAGAGGTTAAATCTTTTTGTCTGGTATTAATTAGTCTGAATCATGGCAAGATTGGCTATTCTTTTTTTTGTGAAATGAAAGGGTATGTTATACATCTGTTCGTATAACATTATTTCAGCAGGTCCTTGCTTTGATTAGTATGTATCTAATTCAAAACAAATTTCAGAGAATAAATGCATTACCCTTTCTGAGTTTGGGGAGAAAATATTACAAAGAGATATGGTTTTATGCAATTGCTCACAGAGCAGAAACTTCTGCTGTAAGTTCGTAGGTAGTAAAAGTGTCTGTAAAAGTAATGAAGAGACATGTACTTTTATGGCAGCATTGTAAGAGTCTTGAAATAGTAAAACGTAAACATCATCACAATTTTACGTACATTCCAGTCAATTCACAGAGTAATTTTGTCAGGAAAATGAAGAGAGAAGTAGAAAAACAATTGAGGATGCCTCAAGTTCACTTCAGTTGTGAATCAACATCCTTTAATACCATGAATATGTATATTTCTAGACATTGCAAGAAACCGAAAAGCAACAGTTTACTCACAGCAGGTCTGTTTTGCTTTTTATTAGACATAGGAGCAGAAACTTTATAGTGAGCGACCTCTTACCAATAGTTCTGCCAGAGGTCATCGACTAGAATTTCTACAAAAGCCATTTAATGTGCACAGCAGTCATAAAACTCCCATCATGCTTGATGTTGACTGTGCTTTATTTGAATAACCTTAGATGACATATTGAATTCTTGAGCCTGCAGATTTGATTGAAAATAATGAGCCCACTGGTTTCTGAATTAGGAAAAAACTGGCAGTTTACTAAAAATCTGATTTTCTTATTATTGCTTGCAGCAGTAATCATAGGAAGGACTAGAAATTCAAAAGAAAACCTCAGGTCTGAATAGAAGTAGGAACTTGCATATTCTGTCATTATTCCTGAAATAATCACATGCCCAGAATGGTTATTTAGATATTTAGGCAGTCATTCTTATATACATCATCAGGATTTACAATAGACATGGAAAAATGCAATTTTGCTGCTATTAGTACATACCCAGCACTGAACTGGTGAGAAATTTTTCCCCATGAATCTCAGTTTTACAGTTTAAAAAGCTATGACTCAGGGAGTTGACTTAAAAATATGAACTGTTCCACCTAGTCTTTACAAATTGCTACTGGCTTCTGTTATTTTCATCAACATACTACATTTTAAATGATCTTTGTCTCTAACAATTTTAACTCCATTAAAGGGACTTTTGTTAAAATTAGTAAAAATTGTATCATGTCTGTTCTAATATTTTTATTGAATCTTGCTTGAACATCTGCATACTTGTAACAATAGATAGGCAATCTAAACTATGCTTTTGGAAGACAATTACAAATTTATTTTTTAACATATTTTTGTGTATTTTACTTTACTGATTTTATAATATAACATGCTTCCTATCCCACAGAGTCACATTGTGTGCTGTGGAGAATTGTTAGCACTGGAGGACACCATCTGAAAAATACAGGACACATAGACTGGTATGTCTTCAGTTTTCTGGAGTCTGTATGCAAATAAGATCATCACATGGGTATGCACATCTATTAACGTCAAAGAAGCCATCAGTTCAGACATAACTAATTGCTTGTCAAACATAAATTTTCATGCTTTACTGCATAAATCTGAGGACTTATTGTTTTCAGTAAATCTAACCTTTTTAAAATAGTAAACAAAGAGACCTCTAGTAATTTATTTAAGGAAAAGTTAAAAACAGGATAGATCTTGAATAAAGCCAAGTTGTATCTTATATGAATCTAATATGAATCTACAATAAAATAAATATGTTAAAAGCAGTTAGCCATGAGACTAACCCTTAATAGAACAATGTTAAGAAAGTAGGCCAGACTTTTACAGAGCTGTCTAATTCATCCATTATTATGAATAATAAACCTTACAACACTGCCACCTCCGGGATTTCAGAGCATTGTATTTTAATATACAATGCTCAGAATAAAAAGTGGTTTCCACTTGATAAGAATTAATTTATTTGCTGTGGGAAAAGTATGAAGTATTCATCTTTTTAATGGCTTAAAGTCCTTGGAAAAGTAGCTGCAGATCCAGAAGTAAATAAATAACATCAGGAAAGGGGAGGTTCTGAATCATATTTTTCTTAGTGTTCATACCATCTCAAGGCATTTTAATTTCATAACATTTCCAGATTATCTAGTGAAACTACAGAAAGCAGTTGCAAATATGATCTCCTAGATTGCCAATGAATTCAGCGCTTGAGAGGTTATCTGCATAGCATGATACACAGCCAGTAACAGCACTATTTGTACTAGAAATCTCCTTTCCATCTTCCTCACTACAGTGTTTACCAGCAATTACACTCAATGACAAGGTACTTCAGCATCCAAGATTCCCCAGCCTCTAACCTTTCTTACAAAAGGATTAACATAGGTGACAAATTATACCAGTTTAATACTTATTTTGGGTTTTGTGTTCAATGGGAACTATATTTAATTTTATTTCTTCATTGGTAAGAATAGCTGCATCTCTGGAATTTAAATGTGCTCTTAACTCACAAGAAAGTGTAGTTCAAATCATTATGGGGAGTATTCAGAAAATGTCAGCTGGTCCAGAAGTAGATGGAACACTAGCAAGTATTAAAAAAGGAAGATAAATAAAACCATAAACCATAAACAGTACACATCTCTCTAATTCAGAAAATAAAAAGTAGAATTACAAAAGCTAGACTTAAAGTGACAAAGATAATTAACAGTGTGAAATACCTTATGGAAAAGGAAAAACTAAATAAACAAGGACTTTCCTCTCGCTGTTAGAGAAGTGGTACAATGGAAGTACATTTTCTTATGACTGGTACAGAGTAATTGAACATAGGACTTCCTCAGGTGTCATAATACTATTTTTATTTAACTTAATTTTTCCGTTTGATGATCTCATAGGTGACCTAAACTTTAGGAATACATATAACTTGTTTTATTTCTTCTTGCTTCTGCTTTTTTGCTAGCCATTGCCATCAAACACTACTTGCTATGTCCTTTGATCAGCCATGCACAAAGATACCATGGATTACCAGCCATGGTAATCAATCATTCAATTTTTGAGTGGGCACCATAGTTGAGTCCTGCACTCGTGTAGGTTGCAATGTACATCTTTAATACAATAAAACACAGATTTTAATTATAAAGGTAAGTGTATGTGAAAAGAAAGAGTTCGTGCAGCATTTTCATACTCCCAAATCAGGATTATTTTTCAGTTGCCATGTTTTTCCAGCTTTCACTTTAACAACTTAAAAGCAATATAATTTTATATTACTTTTGTGGGCATATTATCAGCAGGTTGATACATCCTCCTAGCATCTTTTCTAATAGTTTCTCTTTAGCTAAATGGTGTTCATTTAATTACTCTGATCTCTCTGTGTAATAAAACTAGATCATCACCCCTGGAATACAAGACCACTCAATATTAAACTGCTTGTATATTGCCTCACTCAAAGGTTCTTTTCATCACAGCTCTCTATAAACACCAAAGGTCATTCTTACATTTTTCCTATGCATTAATGAATGCTTAACTGAATGATAAAAGGTATAATATTTGGGAATGCAATAATGTGAAAGACTGACAGTAAAAGACCCTTCCAGACAGAAAACCTATTTGGTTCTTAGCACTTCTCTATTATTGGCAGAAGAAAAATTATAGAAATTGAGTCCAGTTTCAGCCTTTGCACAGGTGGATATGAACACTGAATTGCTGCTAAACCAGTCAGCCCTGATGAGGTAGGCAGACCTCTGAGACAAAAGGCTTCACTAGACATCAAGAGAAATTGGTTGGAGATTGGTGCTTCCCACAACAAATCCTGTAATGCCTTCCATGCCAGAAAATGCAAGAAAATGTCTTTTTCACTAATAGTTCCTCTTTATTAGCTGTGGGAGTTTCCAAGTCAGGTACAGTGTCTCCTTTCACAATTGCACTGGACAGCAGCACAGGAATAATAATGACCTACCCCAGCAATGCCATCTACCAGATTCTCAGCAGCCACATATGTCTTGCCATTACTAGGCACATTTGAATGAACACAGACTCAACAGAAGTTTGTGTTCTCTAGACTATAATTTACATTCTTTAATTATTTTGTTCTTTCAAAATATTGTTTATTCCTGCAAATCTCCTATAAATTAATTTTCTGCCATTGCAGGTGTGTTTATCTCCTCCCTATCACCTATAATTGACAACACACTTTGCAGATTACCTTTGAGGATTTTTAAATAAGGCTTTAATTAATTCAAGTCCTGTTATTTCCCATCAGACCCACAGTTTTTTTCTCCTTCTCATTAATTTTCATTTAACTCAAATTGCAATGTATAATTCTGATGTTTGTACTCAAACAGATCTAAATCAGTTGTGAGAAGAAGATTTCATCATATCTTACAAGTGTATTACAGAAATCCAGCTATACTTACTGTGTTCCTTTCATCCCCTAATTCTGTAGCTATGTAAAAAGATGTTGTTGTCTGCTAAATTCTACTCTTTATCATCAAGGCTGGTGACATAAAGACTTGGTATTGTGTTTTAATCAATAAATTAATCTCCTTACTAAAACAAAAGTTCTTTATATATTGCAAGAAAATCTCCAGCCACATCATACTTTATTTATAATATTACCTTTTTGAAAAAACATTCTAAAAATACCCAACTTCCTCTAAAGTTGAATCAGCCCATACAATGGGAGGATAAAGTGAAGGGCTTTCAGCAGAGAACCTAATGTTCATACTTTCTCTTGGTGAATGCTGATGGAGGCTTTTTCTACCATTTATTCTTTATTAAGTATGAATTATATCTTTTAAATTATGATGTCTCGGAAATCAGAGGGTCTTTATAATTATCACGAATAGACTTTACACCACAAACAAATATTTGGTTTTCAGCGGTAACTGCCAAAACAAATATCTATGATGTATTAAAACATACTTTTTTAGACACTTGCACACCTACATCACTGTCATTTTTCATGATAGAAATATGTGCCTCATTAATGTTATAATTCATAGTACAGTACTAGGTCACATCTTTCCTGAGTTGTGTTGCATATAAAGAGGCATAATAGAAGAATATTTTTAGATTGTTTTACACTGTCTACTATTCTGAAGATAAATCCTTTAGACAAGGCTATCATTTTCCAATTTTTCCTGGGTCAAAGTAAAAATGATTTGTATGTCACTCATTTCATCCTGGGACTTGTAACACAATAACATAGTATCTAACATGAAATCAGAGTTGATGGAAAGGAAAGTATTGCACTATATAGACATTATTATTTTAAACATTCCTTGCTCTCAGCAAAGTGGCCTAAAGTGATTTACTTTCCATTTGCCTGTAAAAGGGAAATTGACTTTTGGGGCACAGTGTACTAACAAGCAATAACTCTTTGTAGGTGTATGTCAACTTAAATGGTACAAAGTAGCACTCCTTCTTGGTTTATTTATGCAAAAAAATCCCTGAGCCTTAGCCAGTAATAGAATATTCTAGTACGTTTCACTTTGGTTTAATAACAAAAAAAGAACATTTTTTCTACATGTAAGGATTTTTCATACTGTTTTGGATAGGCAGAAGCTCTGGCAAATTTCTGGCAGCATTGTCAGAATCCTCCCTTTGAAAAGTGAAAATGTACCCTACAGTGTCCAGTTCTGTATAATCAGCAAGCAGTGGTTTGTTGGAACTGAAGGAAAAAACCACACTAATTAAACCTCAATAAAGATGATTTATCAGGAGTTATTAAAATATCTTTATATATAAAGGTTTGAGAAACATTAAGAAAAGGAAGGAGTGAAATCTTCTAATTTTAAGACTTCTCCAGGGTGATGTATTCCTATATAATGAGCATGAAAGTCGTAAAAGGGAAATTACTGTACATTACTGAGAAAATTTCATTCGACTGACATGGAATTGTCAGTCAGAAACTAAGTATCACCTGAGTGATTCACTAGTGACCAAATATTCAGCATTGTTGATCTGGAGCTACTGAAGGCCTATACAAGGCAGAGGAACAAAAGCTTTTCTGTAGTGTTCATGTAGCTATGAAATCCCTCCCTTCTAAGCCTGCATTTCTGAAGATTTGTATCTCATTCTTGTATCTAAATTCTTCTTTTCTCTTCAGGCTTTTGAAAATGAGAATTTGAAGAATGAGAAAATCATGAAAGGAAGAAAGAAATAGGATTTTTTCAGAACTCTGGATTATTGGTTCTGTATTGGATTTTACTGTTGCACTCTATCTCTCCTTGACTTACTCATTTTTTTCTATTGTTAAACTAGGAAAGAGGCACTGAGAATAAAAGTTCTCAAGGTAAAATCACGTCAAATTAAATTCAGAGTATATGTTTTCAACTTTTTTCTCCTTGTATTCCTATTAATACATGTGTGAAAATAGAAACGTTAAACAGTAAGGTGTTACCCTATACTAATAATGAAAGAAATTAGATTTTCTCAGGTTAACAAGAATTTACATATAAAAACTTGACAAACACCCATTAAAAAAAAACTGTTAGGCTTTTTCCTCCCTCAATATTTATATTTAACTCCCTATTGTTATGACTTTGTATTGCCAAAGTCTTAGCTAAGATGCTTGGCTAAAATAACTCTCAGTTAAACTATTCTAGAAGCAGTCTAGAGCCACTCCACAGAGGGATAAATTAAATTTTTTATGAATATTGTAAGGTTTGCAAACCGATGTTTAATTATCTACCCAACAACTCACAGTATCCTTTCTTCCACAGTAGTTAGGAACTGCTGTTTAGGATATAGGGAGTAGCTGGTGCTAAGCATACTAGCATAACTCTCTTCTGTACTTGGGGACAAGATTTCCTAACAGCTATTATGAAAATTAACCTAAGTTTCTGAGTCATGAGATATAAGTATTCCTATTTCAGGCCCTGATCCAGAAAATCTCTTAGACATAAACTTAACTTTTACCATGCTTAAAAGTGATTTGTTGGATTAGGGCCCTAAAAGACAAACTCGGTCATGTGATGCAAGCAGTGCTTCTAATTGCTGTATTAGTCAATGTTTTCTATTTTGTGAAGGGCTAAGCATATAATTGATGTCAGTCACACAAAGATGTACCTTTGTTGCTCTGTTTTGTAAGTCTGCGGTTTTGTGTTTTAATTAGCAAAAAATCCTATCTTCAGATTCAGTAGCAATCTTTAATATTACTACTGATTAATGGCTTTAATTTAACGCATGAATATTCATCTATGTTACCATCAAGCTATAAACTTTAGTCTCCAAATTATGGACTTATACTTTAATGCTATCACCATACAGTGTTAAAGGAGTATCTACACAGGGATAGAACTATGTAAACAAGCAAAATCAGAAGAGCTCCCCTCTGCGGAAATAAAGTTGCTCAATGACAGAAAGGAAAGCAAATTATCAGGTCACACATAATACATAGCTGTAAGATGAAGTTGCACTTAAATTCGTTCCTCAAGTGCTGCAACTGAAAACTTCACTTACATATTTTACATCTATCTATACAATACTTGTATACAAGTTGTATACAATAATACAAGTATACTACAGTATACTTACATTATGCAATATATTCAAAATTTATGTCCATACTTTTGCAATGTTGAACATTATCATAAAGTCTCCATGAGGGCAGCTGACTCCAGGGAACAAGCAGAAGGAAGCATGTGTTCTACAGTGTTTTATGAAAGTAAAATTAGTGAGTAGGTGCAGGAGGTTCTATTTTTACCTAGTCATATAAAACTTCATACTGGAAAAAAAATTTAAAAAGCACTAGATTTGTCCTTAGTGATTGTCTAAATCTTTGAGTCACATTTTCAAAGCCAGTCACATTCTTCTGTGATTTAATTGGTTTAGTACCCAATTTGCCTTTCTCCCTCCTGCTGCTTCTCATTACACTCCAGGGTCTTGCCTCATTTTAATTCTCTCTAGGGTCTTGCTTTTACTTCTGAATTGTATTGCTTAGGAACAATCTGAGCAGTTAGACAGTACTTTCCAGGTCGCCCCTGTCAGCTGAGCTAATCCCATAAAAAAGCAGAAGAGAACACAGAAGCCACTGTGACTCATTCCAAGACACAAAAGCACTTCTGTGTAATTCTCTTTACTCCTAAAAGTGGTCCTACCTGTACTGAGCAGTCTAAAAGCTCATGTGAAAATCATTGTAACTATAGCTGTCCCTCCAGTCAATGCAGTATTGTATACGCTATAAATTGTTTAATGTTTATTGCTGTACCCTGGAAGTTATTTAATATTAAAAAGTCCATTGATCTTGCTTATTCTCAGTTTAACAAGAGAAAATTAGATGTTGCCCAGGGTCTGAGAAAGAACAGAGATGAACGCACTCCTAGAAGCTATTTTGTCATGTCTAATCTCTTGATTTAAACACATAAGGAGCTGTTGCATTATCTTTGGCTTGACATTATTTTATATTTCTTCATCATCATATTATAGTAGAACATGGCCTCAGGGTATCTGTTCTCTGAGATCTGAGCTTTTACTCTGCTGTACCACTCCTTCTATATAACCTCCAGTGAATAAACTGCATGATTGGTGCCTGAATAACATGTAAGGACAGGAAATGTAGGCCACAACACTTAAATCCATTTTAATTGTACTGCTCAGAAAATATCTAAATTGTAATCTATTTGACATTGTATTCAATTCTGGCATTAAGTTTATACTTGCAGGCTTGGAATAGAATATTTCAGGAAGAAATATTAACCAATTAATTAAAGGTTCCAAAGGGCAAGTTGGTTTACTGCAGTACTGTAAAAATCATATATATGTGTATATATATATATATATATATATGTGTGTGTGTGTGTGTGTGTATGTGTGTATACATATACGTACATATATATACATATATATATATACAGATATACATGCACACACACACATATGTGTATGTACATAAGTATGAATATAGGACAGGAGCAGTTGCACTGTCAAATAAAAAAATACTTCACATTTGGAGAGAAACAGCCTGTAGATACATCCAACCTAAGGTACCAGCAAAATTCCCAATTTTCTTCCCAAATCTCTGTTTTCTAGCAAATTAACACAATTATCAGTTCCCAATGAAAATGTCAGATTTTTACAGTTCTTTAATACTCCAGCTCCCCAGCTGGGATCATTGCTGGAATGTTTTGGTGGCATTTGGAGCCATGCCCATACATTCTGTGGGTCCTCCTTCATGATGCTTCAATCAGCTCTTCTTGGAGCATGCACTGGATCTAAGTGAGCACATAATCACACTGTACCTCCATATTTTTCATTATTTATTTTAAACGGCAAATTATTAAAATCTTTCTATCATATATTTTACAATCTATTAGATTTTTAGGATATTGTAGGTCTTTGATTAAACTTCCAGTGGGAGAACTCTACAAGCTTAACGTATTTGAAGGTTGGACTAGATGATCTTACACGCATTTTTCAACCTAAATTATTCTGTGAATCTTAATGATTCCATGACTAAAGTTTATTTTATGTAGACCTTGCAAGTATGTAATTTGAACAAGCATCCTTGCCAGCAACCTTAATTAGAAAAATAGAAAGCATTGCAATAATCAGGCGAAGGACATTAAAACAACTGCATTATTTAAATATTTGATGAAAAGTAAAAGAGATATTTATTGCATTTTCTGAGATTGCTTTACACAAAGACGGTATTGAATTCACAAAATTCTTCACGTTATCTGAAGAATCTGCCATGGTTTCAGAGAAAATATTTTCTAGTCACAAACCAGTGCTTTATCTCAATATAGTCCTTTTTGCCAGAAAACAAGGGAGAAAATAATCATGTTTCAAATTGAGATTTGTAGGTGACACTGCTTCACATATTTAAAAATATTTGAATCATTCTAGTAGTTAAAGCCACTGAATATTTTAAAAATCTGTCAATCAAAAAGTATTTATCACATTTTAAACAGACAAAATGTGTTCACTAAAGGATAGGACTATGTAGCACTATTTCTTTCTATGGAAATAAAATTACTGAGTAAATATTTTCACAGCTTGTATAAAAGAAAAAATCCTCTTATTATTGAACAAGAATATTTTCACTTTTAGAATAAAGTTGTTATTTGCAGTCACTTCTTCTAGTGCAGATGGTGCCTAGAAAGCCATAGGTTTTGTGTAAATGTGATAAATACTTAAATAATGACTGACCTTGCAAAGTGCTGAGGGAATTTCTTGATGGTGATGATTTCAGCTGAAAGAACTCAGCATCTTGTTGGACTGCACCCAAAACCTAATAAAATTTTTTAAGTTACTGGATAATCACTTCAGTATCTCACCATCTCTTAAGCCAGTGCATTTTCCTGTGGTTTTCCAGTGAACGTATGCATATATATATATATATACTATAAAGTCTGGTATAAAAATTGATCAGTTAAACTTCTTTCATTCCCCTTCTACTGGCTGCATGGAAAAGCTCCTGTTTCAGAGCTTCTTTCACAGTCAATACTCTCAGCCCAGTTAGTCAAGAGAAGTAGCATCTATCTCATCCTTTCTTTGGAAACTCTGCTTTGCTCTGTACCAGTAGATTAAGCAACACGCACTAGTTACCAGACCTAGTCTAAAACAGATGGGGAACTGGCACCCAAGAAGACTGAAGCTGTATATTCTGACCTGAAGGATGGCTATTAACCTATCCTTGCTATTGAAAATTACTGTTCTTCCTAAGTAAATTAACAGGGAATGTAAGGAAGCTTCATTGAATATAGGAGGTTTTGCAGTCTGCAGATTAGCTAGAACATTCCAGAGAGAGAGCTCCTACCCCTTGGGAGCACTTCAGATCAATGACAATCAAAAAATATTTATGAGGATAAATTATTTCCAGTTAAGACTTTGTTTAAAATTCAGGTATGACCTATTTTAAATTGGTTTAAGTTCTGAATTTTTGTCAAAATGAAGAAAAACATATTTATTATTTTCAATGCCATATAGCAATAGCAAACACTCTAAGTTATTAATGGCCTTTGCATACTAGGAAGGACTGTGACATGTAAGACAAAAGGTAAGCTTCTTTATAGATTACTTAAGGTATTGATATTGTAAATCAGGGAAGATGATTAGACTTCTGCCCCTACATTCAGGAAAGAAAGAATAAAATATTACATTACCTGAAAAAAATTTCTGAAAGTGGCCCAATTCACACTGGGGCTCTAACTTACAAGTATGGAAAGGATACTGTGAAGGTAAGTTAAAAATAAATCAAAGAAAAAGTCACAAGCCATCAGACCTGTGAGTCTGTCTACAAAAAAAATTCTCTTGTTCTCAGCTACATTGTACACATGGCAAAAGAGGATCAACCCATGGCTGAGAATTATGAACAGTTTCTAGCAAAAGATGCACATCTATTAAGGATAGGGAGTGCAGAAAAATCTTTAATTGCTCAACAGTGACAGAATCCACACCAGTGCCAGGAAGACCTTCTCAGACTGTCTGAGCTAGGATCCTCAGCTATTAAACTGCCACAGGAAGCAGCATGTCCTTCCCAATCTTGCAGGACTTTGTAAAATAAACAGATTTAGCCTGAAGCTGCAAACAGAGTGTGGAGCCAGGAAACTGGGCTGCAGTTAAAAGTGTTACTGCGTATTCACAGCAGAGTACATTCATGCTTTCACAGTCTAGGAAGAAATTTCTGAGATTTAAATTTAAATTTGTTACATGAAAGATTGCAATGTATTTGGATAAAGTGAAAACAGCATGCTGGAATTTGTAGAAGTCTCACACCAAAATGAGTGGTTGTTTTTTTCACTATGCAGTTAATGCTGTACTCAGTTTGACGACAGCAAGCAGCATCCACCACTTTTGAAAGTCTACATTGCATTGCAAATGAGATGACCTACAAATGTGGATTTGAATCTTTCTAGAAGACTAACACCCACATGTTGTCCTTTGAGGTACTAATCAAGGGCTGCTTCTTTAATGTCTGCCAGTATAACAATTCCAGTACAGAAAACTTTTCAGTAGAGTTTTATGGCTATCAGGGAAAATGCAAGCATCCAAACGCTCATTACAGCAAATAAATGTATTCACTGTCTCAGTTTCAAAGTTCTATATTCTACCCATAAATTCATATTTCAGTGATTACATTTATAAGAATAGTAAGAACAATAGGGATCTGGAAACTTTTTACAGA
The DNA here is from genome assembly GCF_003957555.1 of Calypte anna. Lineage (NCBI taxonomy): Eukaryota > Metazoa > Chordata > Aves > Apodiformes > Trochilidae > Calypte > Calypte anna. Next base: position 58,378,788 of record NC_044274.1, on the reverse strand, counting down.
ACCATAATTTTAAAGTTGAAATATTATAAGTTGAGGAATTTTCAGTATCTAACTAAATGTTTTCACTACTTAGATAAGTGTATTGCTAGTAATTGAGTCTGACTACAGCTGATACATAGTGCATTATCCTGGAACAGAGGTATGTCTGCTAGTGGTTTCTGACCACAGATAACTTTAGAGATTTTCTTAACATACCTATGATCTTGGATGAATAGTCATAAAATAGCATTTAAACCTCAATCTTTCAGAATGCATTTTTTTTCCTGCTTGTCCTACTTGCAAAAGTTATCCTTTAAATCGCCTTACGCTTTTATGTATTCCATGCTTTCTTTCTTCATCTACAGAATCCCTACAGGCTGCATGGTGTTTATTGCACAATTTCATTTCTGTCTAATGTGTCCCACTGCTCTCCTATAGAACTGCATATGTTTGAGAGAACTGCTGGAAGAAAGCAAGTATCTTTGTGGATTGGACTGTAACTGAAATGAACATTTATTCCAGAACAATGATATGAAAAACTAATTCTGCGATGTAAAGTAAGAGTTCTTTATTATAGATTCTTCATGGTTGAGTTAATAAAAGTGGAAAAGGTCTTTAATTTTTTTTATAAAAATGCTATTAGAAGTTAAATTAGGGGGGGAAAAAAAAGCCATTATATTTTAATTTTTCAGAGCTGTTTTCTAATATTCATCCTTCACTTTAACACAGTCCATTTGACATATATTACCGCAAAAAGGTGAGCCATAAAACATATTAAAAAGTAAATTAAAGTAATAAAACTAAACTCTCCCTTTGATAAAAGAAGCTGTTTTTAATAATCCGTCTCAGGAAAAGACACTAAATTACTCTCAGAAAAACAAATACACTTAAACATTCAAAACCTTACTATTTTCTTGTTAAACAAGTTAGAAAGCAATTTAAAGTGTAAAATGTAGTTTTGAGATTTTTATGTCTTATATAAAAAATAATAGTTTCATTTTTCTAAGTCATAGCCTTTTATTGTTTTCTAATTAGATGTAATTACCAATCTTTTTCACAAGATGCCACAGAAGTAGTAAAAATGTAGTTGCAGGAATTACAACCATTATTTAGGTACTTTTTTTTTTTTTTTTTTTTTTTTTTTGTCCCCAGGTAATAACAGAAAATTTCCTTCAAAATCAAATGTACCTTTGGAGAGAAACCTCACTGGATAAACACTATGGTTATTTGGATTATGTGTAAAATGACATATCATGCACTTATGTTCCCCTTTCTGCATGATGCTCCATATATTTTCTGTTAAATGTTTTTCTTGTTAATAACAGAATATAAATTTACACTATATTTTCTTTTTCAGACTCTGGAATACATTTCATTATTTCCTCACAATCAGATGTAAGAGATGCGAAAGAATTATCAGTATTATATTAGAAATATAAAATTCCACAAGTAGACCAAAATAATTTAAGAACGCTTATGTATATTTAAATAACACATTTGCATAGAAGCTATATTACCTATGGAATAAGAGGTCTGGGATAATTAAAGACAAATATATATGCAGTCAGGAAACTGGTTTTGAGTTATTTGCTATCATTTACTATCTACACAGATTTATCCTTTCTGTAATTTGTTACTTACCCAAAAAGGTATGAACCTGATGTGGATGTGTCTAATCAAAATAAGTTTGAAATTTTTCTTTCTTCTTGTTGAATCCAATAATTTTTGCTTCTTAAGCAAAAACTGCAAAAAGCAATTATCAAGGTGACTAACATCTCTTCCTTCATCTTCTTTTCTTATGTCTTTATCTGCACAATGCAATACACCTTTTTAAACTTCTCATGACAGATGCAAACTGTTTCTACAGTCAGAAAACAACAGACTCCTTCTTCTGAGTAAAATCTGAGGCACCATGCCCATTTTCTCCCTCTAAATCACAGCGTATAGGAAAAAATCACTTTGCTGAACAGCAACTTCATTTCTAAAAATTAGGTGAAGAGGTATAATCTGATATATTTCAATAAATATTTTAGACATTATTTCTTAAATAGCAAAGTTTGGGATTCATAGCCATCTTAAAAAAAGGAATGAGATGGAAAACTCTCTTTGAGGCTCCCCATAATTCTTGCAGAATTTTTTTTTTTACATTGGTTTACGTAATGCTACAGTGCTCCTGTCAACTAAAGTGCGTACTCAGCATGAAAGTCACAGCACTTATTGTAAGAAATGGAAATGCCATTTGAATACATTTTCTTAGTAGATCTCTACACATACATGGGCAACACTGTCCATGTTAGAGTAAATCATGTTATTTTTCTCAGAGAAAGATATGAGAAACACTGGAAGGTTTAATTTTGATTTGGTTTTTAAAATATCTGCAGCTTTAGAAATAATTTTCCACTTTGTGAGCTAAAATTCTTTAACACTGTAAAATAACTGATAGTTCAGAGGTACAAGGTATCATAATGTGTGATAAAGCTTAACTGCAGCTCATTCCTTTCATCAGAGAAGTAGACAGTGAAGAAAGTCTCATTAAACACACTGGAAATCCAGCAATAATAAGTAGGTTTGAGAAAGACAGATTTGCTTTAGATAACACATTTGCAGCCTAGATCAAGAGATACTTGCTGTGGGCAATAAACTCCTTATAAGTTGGCTACCTGCTCACAGCCCTTGACATGTTCTACTGCGCTCATCATAAACACTGTAGCTATACTTTTTAGAGGTTTTATAAAATTATTTCTTCATCAACATCCTCTCAGAATTTCCATTGTGTTCCTGATTTTGTGGATAGGTTTTCAGGTATATATATTTCAAATGAAAAGAATTATTAGATGAAATTTTAACAATAAAAAACTTTGTAAGGTGAAACAACATTCTTTCATAAATATTTATATGTCATATGGTATATTTTATTGGTCAATTTCTTAAACTAATAGTTGTTACTGTAATATTTTATTTATTACAGTTCAATTACCTAAATTGTAAGCTGCTGAACTACTGAAAATTCTGAATTACTGAGCTGTTTTATACTGTGAGAGTTAATGAGGTATTTCTAATTCTCATAGATGTTAGAGAATTTTTTTTTTTGCATTTATAAGTAATATTTCATTCCGAGATCCATTTACTTCACCACAGAAGTGAAGCAGTAATACCTCCCTTTGACATTTTGTACACTGGGGCTCTATAATGAACCAAGCATGAGAAAGAGACAAAAGTCATGTCAAATTAAGACACCTGTTCAAGAAAGGATGTTTTCTGGTGGAGGGGATGTTTACTTCTTTATTTTCAGTGTTTCGGACCTGATAATCTTTTTGAAGGTATCTACAGTCAATATTACCAGATTACCAGACAAATTAACTAAAACTTAGATTTCATTTTTTTGCTACTTACTTCAATGATGAAAACCTTTCTTTCTTTGATGAATAAACTCAAATTATTACTTCATCAAAAGAGCTATTTTCTGACAAGTATAGTCCCAAATAAACACATCTAAGAAAGAGAAAAAAAGCACCAAAAACCTACTATGGTATGTAGAGAAGTTTTCTTTATTTTTGTGAAGTTCAGAGTTGCTTTACTCCTAAACAAGCCCATTTCAATAGTTTATCAACAGCCCTACAGTAATATGGACACACTGGGATACAGTGTATTCAACAGGAAAAAACTGAACCTCAGTAGTGAAACACCTAAGTAGTTTATTGTGTGTAATTTGGGTTTAAACAAAGATACTATCTATTAAACCTACAGGATTCTCTTTCCTTACTCGGGAAAAGCCACAAGTATAAAATCTTATTTTTAAAGAAAATGCTATAAAATCTACTTCTATAATCACAAGTGCAGCTTTTTGCTGACTTAAACAAAAAATATCAAATGTCCTGAGAAGTGTAACATTTAGAAAGGGTGGGGAAGACTCAATTAAAAGCTTTTCACAGAGTACTAAACCTTGGCATCTTTAGGAAAATAGCATGGAAATTTCATTACAGTATAAGACCATAAGAAATACTTATCTTATGACCACCTCTGTAGACAGAAATAAGAAGGAAAAAGTATGCAATTCTTTTCTTTATGCTTTCTCTTTAATGCCATAAATTCACTTGCGGCCCCCAGAAATAGACCAAATTATTCTGAAGGTAATATATGTCCCCAGCCTGGTATAATATTTGCAATACCTGCTTCCTCTCTGGCCAGGCTCCTCATTGTTATTTCCTGCATGGTGGCGATTATAACCACTGCTGATGAGGAAAACGTGATGTTAGGACAACCCTGAGCAATCCTGTCAAAATCCTGTGAAGGCAAATGAATGGGTCAATTATTGGAGGCTGATATGGACGGTCTTCAGGTGAGACAGATTGGGAAAAAGAAAGGTTTACCCATTTCTCAGCTAAGGAACAATGTGACAAAATTATGGCTTTCATAGCAAAGAATATTTTCTTCTAGCTGCAAAAAAGCATAGAACATTTTGTCTTATTTTTATTCAGGTTATCAAGTGTAACTTGTAATTGATTTTTAAGCAGAAAGCCTACTCTTAATGAACTTTAAAATATCCCTTAATTCCCCTGAGAATTTTTTTGAGAGAATCCAGTGACCATAAATATCTTTGACTTTTTAATGCATTTCAGTATCAATAATTCAAAAGTCTATTCCAGAAGAACTTCCTAGAAATGTCTGCTACTGGTTTAAATGCTACAGCACAACACCTCTTTGGGCTTTAAAGTATTTGTGCATATATTGCACCAGACATCTCAGGCATCTTTCTCAAGTTGGTTTTGTTTTTTGTTTCTTTTTAACACTTTTTATCTACATATTTCAATAGTAAAAAAATTTTTTTTGACCAACTGGCAAAGATATTGCTCTGCTGGGAAGCTGCCCACAGTGACTCTGAACTCTGCACACAATTCTAAAGCTTTATATAAATGATTTTAATTTCCCATCAGTTTCTTTCATGTTTTACTTTGGTCAGCAACTGTGCTGCCTAAGGGATGGCTCCAAAATTACCATTAAATAATGAACAAACACAGGGTTGAAGTATGCTACAGAACACTCTTCCAAGACTTTCAGCAAGGCCTGTAGCTGACAGCTATGAAATAATTTAATAGATTTGTGGTTTAGTCTATCCTCAAATGTTCAAAGATAACTGTAGATTTAAACTTGATAGTTACAAATATATCTTCCAGTATATACATATACACGTATGCATGTTTGTATTAGAGCAAGCTCTTTACTCTCAGTACATTTGTATACTCAAATTATTCTGTCTTAGGAAGAGATTATTATGATTATCCATATTTTTTTTCATTAAGGTATAGCTTTTTTTTTAGGGTTTTGCTTTTGCTCTTCAAGTTTAATTATTATTTCTTTGGCTTTTACCAACCTGATTCATCACAGAATCACAGAATGCCTCCAAAGCAAATTTATCTTCCCATGCAAGTGATTCTTTGAAATGGACTGAAATTGTATTTCCCTGGAAAAAATAATCATAGAATTTATAACAAGGTGCATGGTATATTTCAGCTTTATTTACTGCTTGTTCCATTTTATTTGGGTCAGCAACATTTTATCAATTAGTTTTTATGTCAAGGAAAAAATTGCTAACAAATACAGCACATAGCATCATATTATTATATTTTTCCTATGACTGTGGTAGGAAGTCTATTTTTTTCTTTTTCTGGCAAATTACACTTGAAAGAGACTGTAACTACCCTTCATTCAGCCTGTGCAATATATGTCATTTTTTTCTCATTTTATTGGGTATGTTTATGTATTGTGAATGTTTACTCTGGGCTACTGTTTCTAACAAAATGCATGTGTGAAGAGAGGTGAAGGATGAAAACTCCATAATTTTTCAGATTCATGCAGCTGAACAAGATACTTCCAGAAGTACCAAAGGTTGTATGAATACTGAAGATTTGTTTTCACAGTGAAAAATTAATTCAATCTCTGTATTTATCCCTTTATTGGAAAAATAACTTTTATATTACTTTAAAAATTAAGATGAAAAATTATTTTCCAAGGAAGTCAACAGCATTTTTGCCACTCAGTCACGTCAAACTAGATTGCTGCTAAATACTAGATTTTCCCTGGTAAATTCTCATTCACAGTCTATTTCTATATTCAAAAATCACAAAATTGTGGATATTTCTTGCTATTCCTTACTAAGAGACCTTTTGTAACAAATTCATACTGCCAGTTCATTGTACTTCTAACCATCAACAACTCCATTTTGAACTCCATTTTGCCTTTTTTTTTTTTTTTAGGCACGTGTTAAATGATTAATTTTATTTCTGCCTAATTAATGTACATTGACGAGGCCTGTCTAGTGCAAAATCCTTTACCTATTTCTTTTATTCTCAGCACTCCACAAATCATTATGGAAAGAAAATCCAACTGGATTTTTCTTAAATTCCAAGCCAGCTGGATGAGAGCTCATCCAGCCAGACCTTGCAAACTAGATATCTACTGTAAGACACTCATCTTACACCTGTAATCAATGTATTTGTAGAAAGCACTTTCACTCATTATAAAATAACTGACAAAGACAAATAGACTAATCAATCCTCCACAAGAATTTACTTTATTCATTGAGTGCAGATAAGTATAACAAACACACACAGGGCATATAACTCTAGGTCAGAAAAGTTAGGTGACAAGTCTCTTACCCTGGGTCTCAGGGAGTGCTTGGTGTAAAATTACAAGATGGTAATATCTTGGTAGGAGAAAATAGTAAATATTCAAAATTTTAGAAATGCACAGGTTTTGGATTTTATTTCTTAAACCATGGGCACATGAATAACTTCTTCCTGTGTACCCAGTGTCCTTTGTATCTTAACCTTTTCATTGTTTTACACTTTTGCCTCCTAACCTTCAGCTTTAATTTCCCTTCTGTTAATTAATCCAGGAATAGAAAAACTAACGTGTCTTACATCTTCCTCTGACCAACCTCCCACCTTAAGCTCTCTATACAAATGAGTCAAGCAGCCAGACTCAGCATATTGATCAGATCGGTATTTTGTGTGTCTCACCACTCCCTTAACTCTCAGTTCTTTACAATCCAGCTCAGTCATGGGCACCACTGGTCTCTGCATTCCCATGCACTTCCCTCTGTGAGTGTCTGCCATCATTCAAGAACACCGAGCAGTATTTTTTACAAGACTCAAGTGCACTCTCATGTTCCAAAGCACTGTTATTACAGCATATTTTCTGATATGCAAATATTTCTTAAGAAATGGTTACTAGCTAATTAATGAAGAACCTGTGAACTACAAGATCATCTGTTATTCCATAAATCATATACATCAAAGAAACTGATATGTATTTATTGCAGTGTTCAATGTACTTTTGTACATTCCAAAAGAAAGAAAATATTCTCTATTTGTTAAATAAATGACAATATCTTTTAAAAAATTAAATTAATTAAAAAACAGAACTCAACCTACTATAATGTTACCCGTAAAAGTTTAATTATGCTCAAACTGGTGCTTTCATAAAAGCTAAAATGCTTTAAATTTATTCAATACAAAAAGATAATTTTGAGGATGTTAACTCCCTATATGTAGTGAAAAAGGATTATTACTTTTTACTCTCCAGGTTATTGTTGCACCTATCCTACAGTCTCAGATGTGTGAATGCACACAGAGAATACACCAAACTGAGACCAATCAAGCCACAGCAAGCATAAATCTTGTCCCACATATCTTGTAACTTTCTCATTCTTTTAGGTTTCTCCTAGTACCTGAAAGCAAATTTCAAAAACTATGTTTTTTTCATTTTATTTTTAAAAATCAGAAAGCATCTTGAACCTAATCAGTTGCATTCTGATAGTAAAAGAGCTCACTGGAAAGGGAGAAAAGCAAAGAAAGAAGAAAGAAAAAAAGCTAAGGAAAAGTGAGTTTCTGTGTTCTGTATTTAACTTATATGGACTATATTCACTGATGCTTAATGCAGTTAACACATCCTTCTTTCCAATATGACATTACATGGCTTATCTACAAACATTATCTGTTTGTTTCTTATTAAAGAGGACTCTTCAATGAACTTCCAAGTGACAGATTTAAGAAATCATTTAAATTTATTCTTGATAGTCACAGTTTCTGTCATTAGTAGGCCAAACTGACAAATTATCAGTGACATATTTATGCTACGACTGATATTCCCTGGCAGACAGGATGTAGGAGAGAAATATTTGGAAAACAATACTTAGACAATACACTTGTTGTTTATCATCTGGTTATTTGTAATGAGTTTTTCATTAACTATAAAAGGGCCAAGGAGGAGTGATGAAACTGGGATAGTATAGAAAGGAGGAAATGCCATCAATCTTTAATGCTTTGTACACTGCCTGTCATGACAGTTTTATTTTGATGCACAAACATGACTACACACAAATGCTTCTGAACTATAAGCAGATCTAAATTACATTGATTTTTTTTTTTTTTATTTTAAGTGTTTTCACATTTTCTAAAAGTAATTCACTGAAAACAAGAAGAACCAAGAAGGCCAAGAAGAAAACAAGAAGTCCATCAGCTTGAGAATGAGGGAGCAGGGCAGGCCAGAACAGCAGCCAGGGGCAGCTATAGTTCCAGAGCAATAAGCATTAATATCGTGCAATGCAGCCAAGATGGCTGGTGCTCTTAAATTTGCTTGCAACTGGTCTGCTGCTTGTAATTTTCCAAGCAATCAGACATCCATAATAGCTTGGATTAATTAATGCATAATACATTTGTTCCATCTGAAGTCACCAAAGGTGCATATATCATGGGTCCTGGATTTGACTATGCATTGCTTGTGACATTTCTTCTAAATTGGAACATTTCCTCTACTTTTAATAAATCTACAGAACAATATTTTCAGGCAACAGAAATGCAGTACATACTTTCAAGACAATGGAACTGCATCCTACTTTTCGTCAACAGAGAGGAGAGCCCTGTATTTTCTGCTGTCATGTAAACTTTGTAGTTTACACATCGTGCAGTCTCTTTTTGTAATTTTAAAAATATAATGATTGCCTACTTTATATAAACATGAAAAAAACTTCTCTAGAGAGCCAAGCATGAAAGCTAGAGGCAAAAGGAACTCCAAAAGAATGGTATAGATTTAATGTTTGTGATCTATTAAATACTAGAATAACTGCAATTTTATACTCTTCCCAATATTGTGCTCCATGTGACAGCCAAGCACTGAGCAATAGCATATTTATGTAGCAGACTCCTCAGAAGAACAAAAAACTTCATATCTAGATCCTTAAACAGCTCCAGAGGAAACTGACAGATGAAGACGCAAAGCCACTCTCAACTATATTTGAGAAGTCACGATGGTTGGGTGAAGTTCTGGAGTCCCCAGTGTAAGAAGTACATGGAGCTGTTGGAGTGAATCCAGAGTGCCATGAAGATGATCAGAGAGCTGGAGTACCTCTTTAGTGGAGACAAGATGACAAAGTTGGGGTTGTTCAGCCTGGAATAGAGGAATCTACTGGGAGAATTTACATAGGTGCTCTAGTGCCTCACGAGGGTCTACAGTTAAGACAGTGAGGGACTGCATACAAGGGCATATAGTGATAAGGAAAAGGATAACAGCTTTAAACTGGAATAGGTTAGATTTAGGCTAGATATTAAGAATAAATTCCTCAGTGTGAAAATGGTGAGGCATTGGAATATGTTGTGCAGGGAAGCTGTGGATGCTCCCTGGAAGGCCAGGTTGGATTGGGCCTTGAGTGACCTGGTCTGGTGGGAGGCTGGAACTAGATGATATTTAAGGTCCCTTCCAACACATTTTTTCTCTGATAAATATGGGAAGCTAAAATTTTCTCATCAATACAAGTGAAACTCTAAAACTTCAGCAGCAGACAGACTGTATGTTTGTGGAACCTTCATGAATTACATTAGCTGTGAGATTTTAGGTCTGATGGTGCTTTTAGTGTTCTCAGTTAGCTCTGGTAGGTACCATTTCTTTTAGTGTTCTCAGTTAGCTCTGGTAGGTACCATCTGAAACTGTATATATATATCCTGTACCTTTGGCTATCTTTAAAACTTAAAGGTACAGAAGAAAGGTGAAATACTAACAGGGAATAATTTACTATGTCATAACCATTCAGTCATCAGGGCTGGAAAGTCAGTATTATATTAACTTCAAAAAAGTCTGTACTTAAGTTCTCCAATACTTGCCCCTGTGCTCAGCCCTGGTGAGGCCACACCTCGAGTCCTGTGTCCAGTTCTGGGCCCTTCAGTTCAGGAAGGATATCGAGGTCCTGGAGCAGGTCCAAAGGAGGCAACTGGGCTGGTGAAGGGACTCGAGCACAGACCCTGTGAGGAGAGACTGAGGGAGCTGGGGGTGTTCAGCCAGGGGGGGGTTGGTCTCTTTTCCCAGGCAACTCTCAGCAAGAGGGCATTAAGACTTGACACTTGAACTGATCATAATCACTAGAATCACAGAATCATAGAAAGGGTTGGAAGAGACTTCAATCATCATCTAGTTCCAACCCTCCCTCAATGGGATCACAAATCAACTTCAGAAAGGTCAACTTTGCCCTGTTCAGAAAATTGATGGGGGAAATCCTATGGGACAGGGTACTAGAAGGCAAAGGGGCCCAAGGATAGTTGGTTAACATTCAAGGATCACTTCTGAATTCAAGACCAATGCATCCCAGTGGGAAGGAATTTAAGAAAGGGAACTAGGAGACTAGTATGGATGAACAGGGAACTGCTAGGTAAACTCAAATGGAAGAAGAGAACCTATAGACTGTGGAAGGAAGGACTGGCCACTTCCCTGGGCAGCCCATTCCAATGTCTGATCACCCTCTCCGTAAAGAAATTCTTTCTAATCTCCAACCTAAACCTCCCCTGGCACAACTTGAGACCTCAGCCTAGAACTGCAAATGATAAAGCAGTTTTAATGCAGTAAAGCAGAGAAGAGAACTCACTTGGGTCAGCAGAGTAAGTATGTGTGCATGTAAGTACACAGTCATAGAAATTTTTGCCTAAGGTGCAGAAGGTGTATTTTCATTTACAACTTCTGTGGGAGTTAGCCCCACCCTTTGTATTGCCTGTCACATGTTAGGGATCAATAGATCAGTGTGATCAGTTATGAATTTAACTCTTTGTGAGAGGCTGGGAAGGTAGTCTACCACTTGTTACCTGCTGTCTCCCCAAGGAAAAAAAAATTTTAAAAAAAAGGTGAACTATTGTGATAAAATATCATTCTCCTAATACTTACTGATCTCAACAGAGAAGTGCCTGCTCTGGTGAGATGACAACCTCTTTTTACAGAGGTGTCACTACTTTAGGGTTTTCAGAAGGCTTGAAATGAAGAATGCCTGGCTATACTGAACCTTGGTAGTTACTCAGAACCTAGACAAGCTTAAATGTATGAAGCACTCAGGCAAATGCCAAGACAAGTGTCTGTGATCTTCTGCTCTACTCACTGCAGAGCAGCTTACCTTCCTTGCTGTCATTTCCTGCTAAGTGTCTCATATATATGGCAAGAACTGTCAGAAGTATGTAGATGATCACTACAAAGAATGTGCAAACATTAAAGATAGGTGAAAAGTTATGTTATTTTATTTCTAACACATAAATGTTTCCGGAGTGCTTGTACTGAGAGGTACTCCATTTTTGTTTCTTAGAGTCAGAAAAGTCACTGAGTCTTGGGAGTTACTGTAGAAGAGGTCTACAGCAGATGTGAATTAAAACTCTACTGACTGTGTCAGTTGCATAGAGGAGATGCAGTAAACAGAGGAATAAATTATTTTGGGTACAGAATACAATAATATGAACTAAGACTCTGCTGAATTCATATTATGAGGATCATATGAGGTTTTAAATAATTAAAATTACATGCCTTCCAGTGGATAGTGATGGATGAGTTAGAGAAAGCCTTACATATACTGGTAGGCATCTATGGCATGAACTGAAATTCCTCCTGAGGCAGCACTTCTTGCATCATTTATACAATAGAATTACACAATAGTTTCAGCGGGAAGGGACCTTAAAGATTATTTAGTTCCAAACCCCCTGAATGGGCAGAGACAACTTCCATTAGATCAGGCTGCTCAAACCATCCAGTTTGGCCTTGAACACTTCCAGGGATAAGGCATCTATAACCTCCCTGTACTGTCTGTTATAGTGCCTCACCACGCTAAAGAATTTCTTCTTCATGTGTAATCTAAATCTACCATATTCCCAACTAAAACATCACCCCTTATCCTATAACTAAAAGCCTTTGTAAAAAATCTCTCCCTAGCTTTCCTGAAAGCCCTTCAGACACTGGAAGGCTGCAATAAGGTCTCGCTAGGGCCTTCCAAACAACCCTAACTTTCTTAGCCTGTCTTGATAGAAGGAAAGTTTCAGCCCTCTAATCACCTTGATGGCCCTCCTCTGGATTATCCCTAAAAGCTACATGTCCTCCTCTGCTGGAAATCCCAGAGCTGGGCACAGAATTCGAGGTGGAGTCTCATAAGAGTTGAGTAGAGATGGAAAATCACCTCCCTTGACCTGCTGTTCATACTTCTTTTGATGCAGCCCGGGGTATGGTTGGGTTACTGGGCTACAAGCACACATTCATAGAAAGTCAGAACCACAGAATCACAGAAAGTTGGAATCATAGTATCATAGAAAGTTAGAATCATAGAAAGTTAGGCGTTGGAAGGCCAAAAGATCATTGAGTCCACCCCCCCGCCCCCAGCTAGAGCAGGGTCATCTACAGCAGGTCACACAGGAACAAAGCCAGGAGGGCTTTGAATGTCTCCAGGGCAGGAGATTCCACAACATCCCTGGACAGCCTGTGCCAGTGCCCTGTCACCCTCACAATTGCACTTAGGCAACATCTGAAATATCATGTCCAGTTCTGGGCCCCTCAGTTCTAGAAGGACCAGGAACTGCTTGAGACAGTCCAGCCTCTTGTCCTCAATGTGCCTGGAGACAGCACCAAGAATGAGTTGGATCCATTGCCTTACCAGGGATGGAGGTGAGTCTGACCAGCCTGTAGTTACCTTTCATTCTTGCCTTTCTTGAAGACTGGAGTTACATTTGCTTTCCTCCAGTTCTCAGGCAGCTCTCCTGTTTCCAATGACTTTCCAAAGATGACAGAGAAAGGCCTAGCAATGACACCCGCCAGCTCCCTCAGCACCCATGGCTGCACCCCATCAGGACCCATGGATTTATGGATGTCCAGACTCATTAACTGATCCTTAACCCAGCCCTCATCAACCAAGGCAAACTCATCCTTTACCCCAGCTCCCTCAGTGGCCTTTGGGGCCTGGGGCTCCTGAGGACATCCTCCAGCAGTGTACACAAAGGCAAAGAAGGCATTCAGCAGTTGCACCTTCTTTGTATCCTCTGTCACCAGGTCACCCCCCTCATTCAGCACTGGGCCTACACTGTCTCTAGTAATAGTTTTATCTGCTATGTATTTGAGGAAGCCCTTCCTGATGTCCTTGACCTCTCTCACAAGGTTTAATTCCAAGGATGCTTTAGCTTTCCTAGTTGCCTCTCTGCATTCTCAGACAACAGTCTGATATTCCCCCCAAGTGGCCAGTCCTTCCTTCCACAGTCTATAGGTTCTCTTCTTCCATTTGAGTTTACCTAGCAGTTCCCTGTTCAACCATACTGGTCTCCTAGTTCCCTTTCTTAAATTCCTTCCCACTGGGATGCATATCATACTGGTCTTGTGTAGTGGGAAGAGCCTTTCTTGCTCCTGAGGCTCGACGAGCTGCTGGCTTCTCCATTGCCTCACATCAGAATGAGCTGAGCTTCTCTCTGTGGGTCTGTGTCCCACCTTTATTGGCCCCCTGGTAATCGGGGCCTGCCCTAACCAGGCACAGGTGGACTCACACCCACTCTTTGGCAACTCGAGGCACCTGGTTTATCTTGTTTCTCTACAGTCTTGTATAAATATACATGCTTTAATTATGTTTTACCTTCTTTTCATCATCAAAGTGAAAGCTGTCAAGTAGACTGACTTTTCCAGGGATTGTGAAATGATACACAGAAGTCAAGAGTGTTGTGAAAATGAAATAGGCTTGGCCTTCATTATATCTTTGACATCTCTCACTTTGGCAACAGCCTTAGATTTTCAGTCTCCATGGGTATATTGTGACTTTCTCATCCTTGATTTTTCAGCTTAACAGTAACAAATAAGTCTCACCATCTCAACAGGCAAATAAATGCTTTATTTTCCCTAGCAGCAGCAGTATCTTCCGTCACAATATGTATAAGACTTAGCATTATGATACTGCACCTGAACTGCGTGACTCATCTCTTCATGTTCTGGGGTTTTTTTGGGGGAAGTCATTTTAGACCATTATAACAATTTTCTGTTCTATATTAAAAAAAACCCAAACAAACAACTTTCAAATACATACTAAGTTTATTCTAAATTTCTCAGACCAAATCCATACAGAAATATGTAAATGTCAAAACCTAGTCTATTTTCGGTACACTAAAGTATACATCAAATATATCAAAAAGGTCCTAACAAGCGAGGCATTGATGGATGAGATTCAAGCAAGCACTAGAATACCTGCAAAATTAAAAACATTCAGAGCTTTCCTAATAAAATAATGGTAGAACAGGAAAATATCTAATGTGCCTAAATACATAATCTACCTAAGACTAGGTTAATTTATTTTTACTTTTTCTTAACTGTTGAAATGTCTTCTATAGGATGCACAGGTTCGAAAGGGTCTCTTGCACCCCAGATAACCACTTCACTGAGTCTCTTTCATAAATGTATCAAGTTCTAATCTTCAACCTCACTGAAGGATAACCACAGAGTACTCTTTGGCATTTCTTCTGAATTTGACTTCCCTTCTGTATTTTAAGAATAGGACAACAACCATACAGCCATTAAAGATGGGTTCGTTTTGTTTGGTTTTTTTTAGTAAAAACCATGCAACAGAAAACAGATTAAAGTTTTTTCTGTGGCTTGCCTTTCTAGAAGAAACTGTGTGGAACATATAGACTCAAGACTTCTGCTTTTTCAGGTGTAATGCTTATTTGGTCTCCTGCTACTGGGCTTCCAGAAATTTGAGCTCAGATTTTAGCAAGAATATTTGTTTTCTGTTTATTATTTCTTCTATTATCATACAATCATATAATGGTTTGGGTTGCAAGGGTTACTTAAAGGTCACCTGGTTCCAAACCCCCTGCATGGGCAAGGACAGCTCCCACTAGACCAAGCTGCTCAAAGCCCCATCTAACCTGGCCTTGAACACTTCCAGGGAGGGGGCAGCCACAGCTTTTATGAGTAACCTATAGTTCTGTCTGAACACCTTCACACTAAATGATTTCTTCCTAATGTCAAACCTAAATCTACCATATTCCAGACAAAAGGCATCACCCCTTGGTACTGGAAGGCCTCAATAAGGTATCTCCAGGCCCTTCTGTTCTCCAGGCTGAACAACCCCAATTTTTTCAGCTTGTCTTCATAGAAGATGTACTCCAGCCCTCACCTTCATGGCTCTCTTCAGGACCTGCTCCAACAGCTTCATGTCCTTCTTATGCTGGGGACTCCAGAACTGGACACAGTACTCCAGGTGTGTTCTCAGGAGAGTTGGGGCATGAATAATATATCAGGTGATTATGGCAACAAATTTCAGTCTGCAGTACCATATCCTTACAAAAAATAATACTCTGAGTTGAAAAAAAAGTTTTGCCTCTTGCCCTCACAAAAACCAACTGAATAATAGGGAAAAGAGTATAGCAGAGCTGCTGTTTTCAGCTTTAACTCATGCAGTCATATTTGTTTCTATTCTTCAGGAGCAGACAGGAATTCTTAGAAGAAGCAAAAGTATAATAACAAGATTTGAATTTCAGGTGGTTATTTTTCCCTAATTAAAAATAATTACTCATTAACTGGTTAACAGAGTACAGCATATTTTATATGTACATATCCTTCTAAATGTAAGTGACCCACTACATGTACTTCAGTTGCTTAGAAACAGATTAGACATTAGACTGATAGTAAAATGACTGGTGATTACATTTTTTCAGGTAAGCCTTGGTCATGAACCTTGCAGGGCAGGATTTCATTACCTGGAAAAATGATAGCAATCTAGATTCAAAATCAGGTTTCTAGTACTGCAGTCTACCTTTAGCACTTCAAAAGAGGATATGATAGTGAGATACACCAGTGATTATATAAGGTGAATAGATTAGGTGTGTGATTTTAGCCACTCAGAAAAAAATTGATTTCCTATCATTTTTTCATGAAAAAAAAATGGACAATATATCCTCTCGACTGAATCACTGGGTATTAAACCTTAATTTAAAAGACTCTGTCTATATATCCTGATGGTGGATCTACAATTCAGAAAATGTCACAGATATGTCACAATGTCATCATGTCAGTTAGCTTTTCAAAGTCTACTATCTTTCTAATATTAGCCAGATCAACTAATGAAATATCTACATGGTAAGGGTTTCTAGCCAAAAGAAAATGACTGGGGAAAGCCAGCATGGATTTATCCAAGACAAATCATGTTTAATCAGCCTGATTTTGTATTATGATGAAGCAAGTTACTTGACAGGTGATGGGAGAGCCATGGCATCACTTACCTTGCTCTTAGCAAGGTTTTTGACACAGCTCCCCACAGCATCCTTGCTGACAAGCTGGTAAGTTATATAGACATGAACACTGACAGGCCAGAAGACTGGGCCAAGGAGAGATATTATGAGGCTTACTATGTGGAATTCAGTCCTTCACCTGGGCTGGGAATCCCAAGCTTTCTTCAAGAACGATCCTCAGAATTCTGGTGGGCAGCAGGTTAATCAAGAACCAATGCCAAGCTCTGCAATCAACTAAGGTCAAATGCATTCTGGATCATATGAAAAGGATTATAGCTGACCCATCAAAGAATGTGGCTACCGAACTCTACTTGGCATCGTTAAAGCTATACCTGGAGTGCTGTGTCCAGTGTTGATTCTCCTGTTCAAGAGATTCACTGAAAATTGGAGGGTCCAGCAGAGGAGAACCATCAAGATGATTAAGGGATTGGAGAACACAACATATGAAAAAAGGTTTGAAAAAGAGGCCTTGTTCAAAGTAGACAGCGTTCAAGGGGAATCTAATGACAGACTTTCATTACCTAAAATGTAGTTAGAGGGACAGACATGCTCTCTTCATAAGCAATCATGTTGACAGGGCAGAAAGCAGCAGGCATGAGTTGCTTCAGGTGAAATTCTGTCTGGATATATGAAAAATACAGAGCAGTGATGTACTGTAACAGGTTTCTTGGAGAAGTGGTGAAATATGCTTCACTATAAATATTCAAAGATCATCCCAACAAGGTCCAGATTATCTCATCTAAAGCTTCACTTTCAACAGGAGGTGGGAGCGTTGAGGTCCCTGACAGTCTAGACATTTTTATACTCTAAGAAGATTATATAAATCAGGGTATCAGAGGGGAGATGCTCAAGATTTTATAACTAATGCTCTCACCCTGGACTGGATAGTGCATGAGTTTCTCTGTTTAGTGGTCAGAGCAAACCAAAACCCAGAGAACAGACTTGCTCCCTGTTACTCTCCACCCCTCTCCCAGGGGAAGATAAAGGGGCAACAGACTTCAAGGATGGAAGTTAAAACTGGTTTACTAGAGGAGGGAAAGAATAATAATACATGGGATAATAATGAAAAATATTCAAATACATGCAAAACCCAATTTCACTGATACAAGCATCTGAAAGTCCTTCATGGAAGAGCTGAGCTCAGGAAAAGTGTCCAGCACTCTTCTCAGCGGCTGGCAGAGCTGGAACTTGGAAGATCACACAGTGAGACTAAGACCAAAAGCTGCAGCTGCCAGGACAAAAAGCTGCAGTCACTCTCCGAGATGGCTACCAAATGAGTGAAAGGAGGAAGCAAGGACAGAGGAAGGATGGGCTTTCCCACACTCCTGTTTTTATAGGGTATAGCAGCAAATGAGAGGGAATACAGATCCCTCTTTGTTCTGCCTCCTGGATCCCTCTAAGTCCTAAAACCCCTCTCTCTAGATCCTCATATTGATAAAAATAAAATTGTATCACCTCAAACATTTAATATGATTTCCATCACTGGAAAAGTAGGAGAGAATTATTATGGAATCAAGAAAGCCAAAGTGAAATAGTAAAATCAAAGACAATGTCTGTCCTGTACACTGTATTAATCCATGCTGTTTTATGTATGTATGTGTGTAGGGACTCCAACAAATGCAATTTTCAAGGTTTGCCTTTGTTTTTCAAGAAAAAAATGCTGTTGCATCAGATTTTCAAAGCATTTGCCACAAAATCAGAAGACTGATTAATTCCTGGGGTATTATTATAAAGTGGAAGCAAATAGAATACAAGAATTCAAAGGGCTGGGACTAAGCCATATATTCATGTAGCCCACAGTTAACCATTTAAGTTTTCCTCAAAATAGATATGGATTTTCATGTCCTACCCATAGACCCATTTTCTCATTATGATTTTGGGAATTCACAGTGAACTTCATTTTGATTGAATCAATTAGTAAAGACTGGAAGAATTTACTGTGTTTCCTCTAATCAACTCTTTCCTAGTAAAAAGGAAAGAGTTTTCCTTTCACTAGTAAATTTAGTTTTTCTTCATTTCCAAACATCTCTGCATGACAATCTGCTATTTACTCCAAATCTGAAAAAAGTTACCAGTAACATGGTCCTGTAAAAAAAGGAAGGTGAATTAATGTGACATTCCTTCAAGCAGCTGACTTTGTCAAGTTATTCCCAATATCATGTAAGTCTTTTGAACTTCTATACAGTATGAACATAGGCTATTGACTGCAAGGATTCAGGGTAAAGACATAACAATACTTACTGACAGAGATGTCTTTTACCAGTCTCTATGCCCATAAATGTTATTGTAAGCAGAATAAAGCTTATCCAGTTATTAATTTTACTTAAGCCATGAAAAGTGTGGAAAATTGTGCTTAATACTCATTGGTAAACATATTTTTTAAATTGCCACTGTTTAATTATCAACATAGCATGCTTTTGATGTTCATTTCATACCCTTGAATCACCAGATCTTATTTACATGCAATCATGGTTCAGAGGCCAGTTTTTGGAACTGGTGCCAAAAAAAAAAAACCCCACACCAAAAAATAAAAGAAACAAAAAAACCCAAAAACAAAACAACAAAAACCAAAACCAAACCAAAAAAACCCCAAGTAAACAAACAAAGAAAAAGACCCCAAAAACCAAAGCCAAAAAGGGTTGTTGAGCTAATATTTACAGATTCCATGAAAACAAGGAAAGAAAATGTGTTGTATCCAACTTAGTACATGCAAACAAATTATGCATTACCAACATTCCAGTTGTATTTATTAATTAACTTCAAAAAATCTCCTTTGAAAATGAAATTTTCAATTTCTGGTTTTCACATCACTTACTCTTAATGGCACTGATTTGAAAAAAAGAATGAACAGAGCAGAACTGCACACTTAACCAGTAAATAGTAATTTTCTACAGCAAAACACAACCAGTGTACACAACTTAAGGAAAAACAAATTATGAGCAGTTTGTGTAAGTTTAATGTGTAGTGTGTTTACCTACTATGTTCATATTTCTTCAGTTTTGTTTTTTTATTTCAAATTATGTTTTAACAGTAAACAGATTGGTCTGATCTTGTAAGATTAGATTCCATATCTTTCTAGCCAGTCCTTCAAAAAAGTAAAAATAAATAAATGAAATAGAATCTCTGGATTGTGTGCCTGCAGTCTGACATCAATCTTCTGAACACAGCAGCTCTATTACTCTAAAATGAAGCGACTCACTACCCACATAAAGAGGCCATATTAATTCTCAGCTGATATTTTCTCTCCATCTTAGAAGTTTCAAGAACTGCCAGTGGACCTTTTGTCTTATGTTATTTTACATACCTTAATTATTTTATTGTGAAACATCTGATAATGAGTATTTTGGGTTTTGTCCAATGCTTTGTAAAACTGAATTTTGCTCTTTACAAGAGAGCAAAAAGAAAATCCTGTAGAATGTGTTACAGGAGAGATACAGCAAGCATCAGGACTACAAATACAAGAATAAAATTTCACTGGAAGCTTTTAGGATTTAGCTGTGGCAATAAACAATATTTTTATACTTCGACATACTTAGTAGATGCAAAATTTTGACGGACATTGTTTTATATACTTTTACCTTTCACTATTTTTTATTAAGTTCAACTTTAAGTATTTTTATAAACCTTAAATAAAGCAATCAAAAAAAGAAAGGCACTAGCATACGGCAGTCAGTGCCAGATATAAAAAATCACAGCTGTGAACTAACCTATATAATGTTCACTGAATCTTTCAGTTTTGTAAAGTATTGAATTTGAACTAAATAGCAGAGCATTTCAAATTTACTCAGATAAACAGTATGTTTAAAATTTCCAGCAAACATAAACAGTATGTTTAAAATTTCCATCTCTAAAGAAAGAGATGTCTCCCAGCAGTATGTGCATAATGCTGAACACAATTGCAATGACCGCTCTTCAATACATGACACTGTTAAAAAATCAGGTGCTTGTTGACACATGCACACACACAGACTGCCAAGAAGAGTTTGGCATTTCTTAGTTAGGAAGCACAAAGCACCACTGTTTCCAAATAAACAGGAAAGAAATAAAATAAAATAAAATAAAATAAAAAAATAAAATAAAATAAAATAAAATAAAATAAAATAAAATAAAATAAAATAAAATAAAATAAAATAAAATAAAATAAAATTGCAAACAGCTTGCTATTGGGTAGTGGGATTAAGTGCAATCATGGGAAGATTAGGTCTTTGAAACAATCTTCTAGAGGAAAGGAGGAAATAAGAGTAAGGAGATGCTTCAATAAATATTTGTCCAAAACTCCAGAGGGAGAAAGTGTCCAGGAAAGATGTTCCTCATCAACATATCTCATCAAACAGAAGATTAGCTAGTTGGGAATCTGTTTAGCATCCTTCTCTCATTGAAAATTCTTTGTCCAACATTATATAGCAGGGGGATGGAGGTGTAACTAGAGCACTGTGTGACCCCAAGAGAAGGTCAAGCTGGATGCTTTATGGCATTGATTCCTCATGATGAAGATGTGGCACAATGCTGACTTTGGGATTACATAATCAAATGTATTTCTGCAAATTAGTACGAAAACATCTCCGTAGGAAAACACTGCAGAAATAACTTTTACAGACTTCAACTGAAACTGCAGAAGGAAACGACACATAGTCCAGTAAGGCATCTAGCATCAAAAAGATGGGCTGCTTGGAGAGCCTCAGGTTTACAGCAAATCTTCCTATGTGCACTGCCCGCACTATGCAACACTACAGGTATCTTAGAGTGAGCATGGGGCATTTAGTGATTTAAAGTTGCAGGTTCAAGAAAGTACTGGTTCCAGTACTATTCCATATATTTATTGATGACCTGGACGAAGGAATAGGTTGTACTATCAGCATGTTCACAGATGACACAAAGCTGGGAGGAGTGGCTGACACCCCAGAAGCCTGTGCTGCCATTCAGAGGCACCTAGACAGGCTGGAGAGTTGGGCAGGGAGAAATTTTATGAATTACAACAACAGTAAGTGTAAAGACTTACATCTGGGAAAGAACAACCCCAGACACTATTGTAGGTTGGGGATTGAGCTGTTGGAGAGCAGAGAAGGGGAAGGGGACCTGGGGGTGCTGGTGGATGGAAGGATGACCATGAGTCAGCAATGTGCCCTTGAGGCCAAGAAGGCCAAGGGCATCCTGGGGTGCACTAGAAAGGGTGTGGCCGGGAGGTCAAGAGTTCTCCTCCCCTTCTGCTCTGCCATGGTGAAGCCACATCTGGAGTTTTGTGTCCAGTTCTGGGCCTCTCAGTTCAAGAAGGACAGGGAACTGCTTGAGAGAGAGTGACAAAGATGATTAAGGGAGTGGAACATTTCCCTTATGAGGAAAGGCTGAGGGAACTGGGTCTTTTTAGCTTGGAAAAGAGAAGAATGAGCCGTGACCTCATTACTGTCTATAAATATGTAAGCGGCAAGAGCCAGGAGGATGGAGTCAAGCTTTTCTCAGGGGTGACTAATAATAGGACAAGGGGTAATGGTTATACACTGGAGTGCAGGCAGTTCTATATAAATATTAGAAAGAATTTTTTCACTGTGAGGTGACAGAGCACTAGAACAGGCTGCCCAGGGAGGTTGTGGAATCTCCTTCCATGGAGACATTCAAAACCCACCTGGATGTGTTCCTGTATGACCTGCTGGGGGTGACCCTGCTCTGCCAGGGGGGTTGGACTTGATCTTTTGAGGTCCCTTCCAACACCTAACTTTCTATGATTCTATGATTCTATGATTTACATGAGAGAAGGGATGCCATCCAGAGACCTTAACAGGCTTGAGGAATTGGTCTCTGCAAATCTCACAAAGTTCTATGAGGCCAAGTGAAAGGTCCTGCACATGGTCTACACTATCAAGACAGATTGCATGAAGAATGCATTGAGTAGCCCTTCAGAGAAAGACTTGGAAGTACTGGTGGAGAAAAAAATGGACATGAGCTGGCAACATGCACTCAGAGCCCAAAAGTCAACCAGAACCTGGGCTATATTGAAAGAAGAGTGGCCGGAAGGTCAAAGGAGGTGATTCTTCCTCTCTGTTCTGCTCTTGTGTGCAGTCATGAGACTCCACATAAGGTAAAAGTGCGAATTATAGAAGCTGTTTATTATTTATAATTTTTATTATTTATAATTAATTATACAATTGATGGACATCAGAAATTGATATGTGAAGTATGTAATCATTCACAGCATGTATGAAGAATTCACCAGAGGATATGTGATAGCTTTACCACAATGAAGCTTCACTTAAGAAATGTGCTTTACCCAGAAACAAAATTATATGACACCCAGTCTCAACTTTTTCTCTTAATGGAACTGTTTATTAAAATCTAAGGAAGTCATATAGGAATGGAAGTTACTTCCAGGTCCAATGTGACATTATCTGCATTACTGGCCACAGCACTCCTTCCAGTAACTCTGTAAACAAATAATTGGTCACTCAATCTGCCCTTGA
This sequence comes from Calypte anna, assembly GCF_003957555.1. NCBI lineage: Eukaryota > Metazoa > Chordata > Aves > Apodiformes > Trochilidae > Calypte > Calypte anna. Next base: position 58,355,804 of record NC_044274.1, on the reverse strand, counting down.
GATATCTGAAGAGAAACTGAGTTTATGATAAAAAATTACATACTTATTGTGGTAAAAAATGCATTCTCTAACCTTTATTTTCAGATTAATATTTCTACCAACAATCTCCAGATGCTAGGGTTTTTCTCTCCATTGTGAGACCTGCTCAATTAAATCCAGAATAATGTAATATCAGAATATTTTTTGTTGTTATTTTGTTTGGTTTTTTGCTTTTTTAACATCCTTCTCTAATGATCAGATGTCACTGCAGCCTTCTGAATGGCTCTCCTGGAGTAAAATTTCCAACATTGTCAGTGAAATCCATAAGGAACTGGAAACTGAAGGAAAGAAATAAACCTATCTGTCAGTCAGATTCTCAAACAGAAGGCTATGAATAATTTCCAGGAATTAACTTTTTTAGCTAAAATTTAGGAAAAAATAGGTGTGTTCTTTTTTTCATACCAATAACCACAGTGCTAAAATTTAATTAATTCCTACACGTATGAAACACTTTCAGACTAGCTGGTGAGTGATATACTCTCTTATTATTATACCAAACTATTCTTACCAGACTTTTTTTTTTTCACCAGACTCAAAACGAGATTTGCCTCTAAAATAACTACTAAGTTTTGTTTCTGTTTTCCTGCTATTTTATTCCTGAGTGAAACTTAAAAAATTCACCATCTGAAACCATTCACACAACAGTACTAGCCAATTTATAGGAAGAAATCTTCTGAGATGCTAATTAAGGTTTCTAAACCGCAGTCTTTGCCTGAAGGTATTACATTAATATTTGTATCATCTACTTTTCCTCAAATTTAAAGGGTTACAGCTACTAAAATCTATCTATTTCACTCCTTAGTAACATTCTACATGGAATCTGCTGAGAATTTGTGAGATGTAAGAAACAACGTGATTCCTCCTCAGTAACCTAAAAAAGCTGAGTCAGCTGCTCCCTCACAGTGCAAGCAATTAAAAAATGAAATTAAATTTACAGTCATTTAGAGTTCTACAACTAAGTAAGAGTGGAATTAAAAATAAAATCCCAATCCTTGATGATTGTTTTAAGTGATCAAGTCTTCAAATCAGTCTAATAAAATACTTTCTTTCCTTCAAAAGTTTTTTTTGTGTTTTAAATAAAACTCAAAACAGAGATGTTTTTAGGCAGCGATGCTCTCAAAATGGCTCTCAAGGTGTTATTGTAAGGAACATATACTTGAGAATGACCTTTTCAACCTAAGTGACTGCAACGAATTAAAGAGAATGCACTCTTAGACACCAGCCATAGAGGTCTGATCATGGCATGCTATAGCAGTAGTAGTGGTTCTATGTTAGCTAACATACACTGGAAGATGTTTCAAGTAGAGGTTTCATTCTGTGTTTAAAACAAATATCCTACTCCTGAGCTTACTACCCTCTTCATATAATGTTATTCCAAGTTGCCATTGAGACTGTTCCTTGAGCTACCTTTTAACTTTCTGTTAAAAAGGGTACAAAATTTTAAATCTATTTAACTGTCATCAGTGTTTGATTTTAAACCCAGTACAATTGCATGGCTGTGTATTATAGAGCGGATTGTTTAGTGAAGTTTTTAATACAGGTAGTGTTGTATTGTAGTCTTGTAATACAGGTAGTGTGAGAATTATGAGTCCCAATTTAAAACTACACAAGTCTTTATTATAGTGTTATAGCAAAATTTAACCAAGGGAGGAATTTCAGAGGGAAGGATAGGATCTTCTGTCTGGCTTTTAGTATGACTGTCAGAGAACAACTTCTCCAGGCCTTTTTGCAGGCTGTTTGCTCTTTCTTTTTGACAAGTAAGCTAATATGGAAGCTCTGAATTTAAAAGGGCTAAAAACTTTTCCATGTGGGCTAAACTGCCCACAATGACTCTTCATGCAACTGTCACCCTAAAGACCTCTATCTCTTGGACTATTTATAATTCCAGGACTTAACCCCTGAAATTGTCCCCACTCTGTGTCAGAATGGAAAGCAAAGGGATGTAACTCCCCTTTCCTCTGGGCTTTTTGCCAGGGACAACTGCTCAGCTTGGCCATGCCCAGGCAACCAGGCACCCAGGCAGCAATGAACCCATGCCTCCTACCTCCCTGAAGACTCTTCCTCCCTCTGCTGGACTCCTATCTATGCATTGCAGGAATGATTGGGCTCAACTACCTGAAATTCTTTCACTCAAGTTACTCTTGGCTCCTTTCTTTAGACCTCTCAAATACTTCTCAACCAATAAGTGACAAATTCTTAAATTTGCTGTGGAATTTATCATCAAAGCCACCATTGCAACCTGACATATTAAGTTTTATCTAGGTCTAACCCATAAATACAGAAGATTCTTTAATCTCCACTTCAGTCCTCAGAAACTATGAAAATAGAGTGGTTTTGGAGTTGGTTTTTTTTGAGGGCAGCAAACACAGTTCAAATGGCACCACAAGTAAAAACAGATACTTTTCATCTCTGTTTCATTGTTGGTTCTCAGAAATTAGTTGGTTCTCATAGTTGGTTCTCATAACAGAAGACCTTGGTTTTAGCACATCTGCAACACATATAGTGTGTTATTTTACCTGTTCATAATTCCACTGGTTCACACACAGCTTGACGAGAAGAACAAAGAGGCCTTTTTGCTTTGTCAGCTGCAATCAAGCAAGAAAACCAGTCCCCCTTCCAAACCAACAAACTTGAGCAGAAAAAATACTCTGCCTCTGGATAAGGCAAACAATTTTTTAATTTCCTCAGAAAACACAGAGGCTTTAGTTCTTGAAAAGCAGAGCGTGGCATGAATGGTACCTTAGAAAATTCTATTTGATTAATATATCTCACTTTGAGTGATCTGAAAAAAAATGTAGAAAAAAAAGAATACAGGGGTAAGTTGAACTTGCACTCATTTCTTTGGAAGAAAACAATTACTTTCATTCACAGCAATAGCTACAGTAGTATCCTTCTGTTACGCAAAAAACTCACTGGGAATTAACTTTAGAAAAGCAATCAGATCCTGCTGGGTAGCTAAATGAATCAACCTGTCGAAAGTATTTTTTTTACTAGAAATATATCTGCATTCCAGCATCTTGAAACTACTGTGAAAACACACACATACAAAGAAAAATTAATCCCCAGGGGACCATAATGGTTGCTGTTAATAATACACATCTGAACTGAAGGCCTCAAGTATTGGATATCTGTCAAATAAAGAAGAGAGACAGCCAAGAGGGAAAGGACAAAACAAGGGGAGCATTTTCAGCTTCAACAGGTACAACTTGTAAATGGGAAATAGGTTGTTAGAAAAATAAATTATTTCCTGCCCTCCTCTTATTTTTCACAACTTGTGTGGCACAGCCCTCACCGCTGACACAACGGACACAGTCTTTGCATCTGTATTCATTTACCATGACCTATTGTGTAAACCAGTCCCAGTTCCCCTAACAGCTTAATGCCAGAAGCACTTCACATAATGTAAAAGTTCTCAACCTCCCCAACCTCACCTCAAATCAAAAGGCAAAAAAACATGGACAAAGTTAGTTTATCCAACAGCAACAACAAAGGCAGTTAGGAAGCTTCTCACTAAACTTCTTTTTAACACAAGCCTAGCTCCAAAGCTAACCTCTAAGAAACAATTGCAGGAAAGTTTATTTCTTCCCAGTGCATTATAATTTCTTCAGTAAAATTATGTTTAACTATAAATCCAACCACTGCTGCAGCATGGTCATGTGCTGGCATGTTTCTGTGTTGTCAATTTAATTAATGAAATTTAAAATCTTTAAATATGCCAAGCATAAAACAAATATTTCATACCTGGCATGCTTGTACTGCAACTGACCCACTGCAATACCAACTATTTTCACCAGCTGGAGAATGTTTTGTATGCCATGAGACAATGATGATGCAGGTGAAGGATTCAAGTTCCAGCATCTCCAAGTAGGATATTGGAAAACAAAATGCCCTGAAAAGGGCTAAGAGAGATGTATATGTGGTTAGTCTGCGTGAATTATTGGGATGATGACAGAAAGTTGGGAGATTACTGTTGTGCGTACCTTGGTAGGAAGCAGCTCCTTAAACCAGAGGAGATAAGGCTCTCAAAATCCCTTGCAAAACAACCTTGCACAGAGGTCTCACCTGAGTCTGAAGCAAACAATCATCTTTTTTTTCCACTACAGACAGTGCATGTTCCCCCATTTATCTGGTGAAGAAAACTAACTTTATACCTTGAAGACTGTGCTCCTTCAAGCAAAGTCCTTATTCCTTTCTGATTTATTTGTATAATGTATAGAAAAATAGGCACTAAATATTGCTGAGGCATCTGGGTGTGATTGCAGTATAAATGACGTAGTAATAACAGTCTGGAAATCACTCTTAAGAGTGAGGTGAGCAGGCAAAGTCTTTGTATTGCAAATATAAGCACTGAGCAATTATACAGGGGAAAAAAGCTTATAATTTTTCAGCATTGCTTTCACATCTTTTGTGAGCATACAATAAGTTTCAAGCCTCCGCATACAATTTCTCTGTATCAGGGGAAACAAAATTGCATTTTGCCTCCTCCATGGGAAAGTAATCTGAACCAACCATTGCTAAGCACAGACCCATTTTCCTGCCTGTCAGTTCTGCTCTGAGGCAGAATTAAGGCTTTGGCCTTTTCTTGCCCACTTGCAGCGAGGAGAGGATGGAGATCAAGCCCTACATCCTCCACAAACACACAGTTAATGAATTGTGATGTCTATTTTGGGAAAAAAAAAAAAGACAAAGCATATTGTGAGCCATACATGTCCATGCAAAACAAGATACAACCTTGGGCTGAGGCTGAAGCACTGCTCAAAAACAGAGAACCAAGATAAACAACAGTGTTTGGTTGGAGGGGAGGTCTTCTGCAGAAATTTTGTATGAGCCCATGAACTTTTGTACATTTCGACTGAAACAGTCCAAAACAACTATTTTTTTACAGAAAATCTGTTGTCTCCATCTCTTGCATGTAATTGGACCACACAGACAGATTTATACCTGTGAAATCTGAACTTTTACAAAACAGTAATTATTATGGTTTCTGACACAGCTCAGAAAGCTCTTTCCCTGATTTGCATGAGCACACAGTACTTTCCTCAGGCTGGTGCAGTTTTTCTTAATTAGAAATAAAGAATGCACTGTCTTTATTATGAATCCTGCAGAAAACAAGTCTTAGCCATAACAACGGTGGCTAAACTAACCAAGCATATGACCAGCATAAACTTATCAAGTTGCATGTCATAAAATAGTCACATGGGAAAGCCAGAAATTGTGAGCTGAGACTTCTAACAGTGCATCTTTAATTTTTAGGTATAAAGTATGAACATATCACACTGTTTATCTTAGAATGTTAACATTCAGAATGCTGAAAAGGAAAAATAAAGCAAAACAAACACGAATACATAGTATTTCAAACTCTGGATCAACCATACTATCATCTACTACAAGATACTAAGTATATCAGGCAGAAAAAAAAGCCTGCCTTGTTACCATAACTCTGTATGTAATTAGGGCTGTCATGGTCTGAATGAGTGTGTCTTGATCAAAGCTAAGCAATACAATGCCAGCTTTTTAAGCATGAAGAGACAGACACTTTATGAAATACAAAAAGACGTGGGCTAAAAGATACTCTGTGAATTGAAAATATATTTTTTATGAAGGATAATTTTAATTTATTTCTCCAATGAACTAGGTCACTCTACTGGGAAAAAAAAAAAGCGTAAGTTGACATTCTTAGTAATTTGATAGGTAACACAAAAAAATCAAGTTGGAAACAAAGAAATATATCTTCCCAATTTAAAAAAAAAAAAAAAAAAGACAGAAAAATACATATACATATACATATACATATAGAATGCAAATTATAACAGGCAGTACAAGATAATGTATTTACATGACTGAAATATTTCAGATGTTTTCATGATGCTCAGGGAAGGCTTAATGCATGTCCATGGTATGTAACAGAAAGCAAAAATGAGCTTTGGTTTCATTTCTAACTGCTTTCACAAAACACGACCCTCCAGAAATTTTGGATTGTTGGATTGTTTGATATTTGGCTTTTTAGTTATCCAGTGTGAGTATAACAATATTGTCTTACCTCAGCAGCACTGAAACATTAGACCTTATGCTTGCAATTAAGATATTAAAATTGTACATGAAAAGATAAAATACTTCTTCAGCATAATCTGAATTAAAATCTTTTCTATCTTGTCAGTAATATCTTTATGATATTACTTGTCAGTAATATCATCAGGTCTATAACGCAGGGCAATTTCTACATCTGTTTTTATGAATTTTGAGTAGTATCTTGATCCAATTTCTCTAATAGTAACTGTAATATAAAACCTTAACAGTCTTGGGCATCTTTAAATGAGTGGATGTAATTTTTTTCTGATTTACTTCTGAGATAGTTGCAGGCTATCACTCTGTTGGAAGAGATTCATGGAATTTTTAATTGCTTACTAAATCCTATTTGTATAAAGATTTCTTCTCCTCATCAAAAATATTCCAGTTATGGCATGACACCGTTCCAACATTTATTAATTCAAAATATGTTTTTCAATACATTTTACTGGTTTTAACACCTATTCTGTTTCTCAAAAACCTTGTTTCCTATTAGAGAGTACTAGACCAAGAGAGTCTTAAAACCAGGCATCTCTTCAATTCAGCACAGCCTGGACTGCAGGAAAACAAACTGGCAAAAAAAATGCATGAACCACATTACCTGTGCAACACACTGATGGTCTGGGAAAGGTCAGGAGGGTTTTCCTGCCAGGTCCATCCCCATGTCTCCTGCAGGTCTTCAAGAAAAAGGCTGGAAACAGAGTTTAACAAGAACAGCTGAGGAGGGGAATCATTAATTTTAAGAATTTAAGAAATGTATTCAAGTAACATGTAGATGTGGCACTTCAGGGCACTAGAGCCAGATGCACCAGCTGGCTCTCCAAGGATGCTGGTGGACTTGTGCTCCACCCTGCTTTTTCAGGAAGCCAGCTCATAGGCCTCTGCAAAAACCCTGCAACACACAGAAACCTGGCAGCAGTGTCCACACTGGGCCATGTGAGCTGCATCACACCATACCCTGAGTGTTTTAAATTCTTCTACAGTCAGGAGCATCAACTGCTCCCAACTGCTGTGGGATGCCAGCAGAGGCAGCTTGTTTCAGTGCCTCTCCTCAAGAAATCTTGCTGCAGCAATTACAATCAAACAATCAAGGAAGTGGCTGGCTCTCCCTTCAGGAATATTTATCAAAACAAAAATAGGAAACTGGTTCCAACTCAAATGGCATCTGAAGATTGAGCATAGTAGGGAAGGGTGACTTACTTTGGCAATACTGGTTCATCCACACTGAAACAGGATCAAGATTTGATGTATGCCCTTTTATTTGTGCATGATTTATCTGCAGAAACAGATTAATATGTTGGCGGCACAGCAGCCATCAACAGAACTGAAGAAGCACACAGCAGTATATCTGCCTCCAGGCATAGCTGGGAAAGCCATGGATTTGTGCAGAAGAATCAAGTCTGTCAAAACAGGCAAAAAGAAATTCTATCCTTGGACCCATTAGTAAGCTGACATTATCCACAGTTATTTTTGTTAAATGAAAATAAGTTTAGGTAAGCATGTAAAAGATGAGTGCCGTTCAGCTCTGTTGAAAAACACAAATGGATTACGATGATGAAAATACCCTAGTATCTGTCCTGTTGGCTTGTCATGGTGAACATTTTTATCCAGTCACTAAAACAGTTGTCATTTAAGCACATCTCCTGCTCAAGTTCTCTCAGCATGACACATAATGTGATTTTCTGCCCTGTGGAAAGGATGCAGTGGTACAAAGGGTGCATTCAGGGTTTTCAGATGCCAGGATGACAAAATAATTTGCTGGTCCCAAAGGCTAGAGACAGTGCTTCTGCTTTAGAGATTTCCTTGCACAGCTTGGAAAGAAAAACAGCATCTGAAGAGACACATTCTGCTACACTCTGTCTCTTTATGACAACTGCCAGTCAGCAGCTTTGATGTGTCCCTTTGTCTTTATTAACTAAGGGGCTTAATGTTTTCAGAGAAGTAATTGATTGGTAAATTACCTTCTTTTTGTGCCTCTTTGGAGCTCCCAACTCTGGAAAGAGCTTGGTCACTTAATCCCACCTAGACCGGGAGGATTCCTCAGTTCAGGAATGCTCTTCCAGTAATTCAGAGTTGCTGATGTCGCACTGAATTTAATGAAGTTTGGCACATTTAAATGTTTTTTCTGGTGATATGAATGATGAACCTCCTAATTTCTTGAGAAGGTGATAAAATTCCACACCTACAATTCTTCATTTTAAAAGTGGTGGAATGCTAAATAGCTAAAGCAACTGGCAGATGGCTAAAGCAACTAAACTTAGGATGTAGAATTTTGTCCCGTAATTACAGATAGATAAAATGATCATTTCAGTAATGCTAGATTCACACAAGCCTACTTTCTCCTTTCAGTCATTGTAAGTGCATTGAGGTTACAGGATAAGTGATCCAAGCTCACATAACAGTGATTCCCATGAATCTGTTTGTGATAGTCTTTGTAGTTATTCCTCTTAATGCCTTTGAGCCTGCAGTCTATCTTCTTGCCTCCCTTACCAGTCACATTTCAAAGCCAAGGCAATTGGTTTTTCAGTCCTGACATTTACCGGCTGAGTTTTTCCACTCAAAGATAATGACAGCTAGCTCAATACCATTACAGGCATACTTCCACCACTGCTCTGAAAGTATCATTTTTGTCTGAAAGGACACTTCCCATTTATCTGACTCCTAATAAATCTCGGAATTAGTAAACAAACAAACAAAATCATACTAATATCAGCAAAGACTCCCGATTCTTTTGCTGCACTGCTTTCATGTAACATTTAAAAGATTCATTTAGGTGAAGCATATACACTACGAAAAAAAAAAATAGATTGGAGCCTGGAAACAGGCTGAATACCATGAAGGCAGTCCAGATGCCAACACAACATAGTGAGAAAATGAGAAAAATTGTTAGGCAATGTCCAACTGTATTACTGCTTTGGGTCTCTCTGCTGTTGTTTTTTTCCTAGATATCAACCAATTCTATTTTAAAAAGTCTAGTTTTCATAGGATTGCAAATTTGGAAGTTTTCAAGTTAAAAACTAAATAATACTGATCAATAGGAAACAACATAAAGAAAAGTAACTGTCATCTTGAAGAACAATCCTCAATTTCCTAAAAAAAACTGAATTTAAAGAAAATTACTTTGAAAAGACAGTGTTAAAATTTATACCTGCCAAACTGTGAATGGACTCTCTTATATTACTTCACAATTGTATTAGTAGTTTCAACCACTTGGTATTTAGAATTATGTTTCCAAACACAACTGGAGTTCTGTGTCTTCATCGTTTTAGTGCTCCATTGCTGTGGCTATCCTGATATAATTTCAGAGCACTTGAAAGTGTTGATTCATTCACACCTAGCGATTTATGATTCTAGACTTGCAATAAAGCCTGCCAAAATTTAAAAAACTGAATGAGCCAGAGAATGATTGGCTAATGTTACCAGAAATATAAATAATCTCCTTTCTATCCCATCTGAGGGCCTGATTGTTTTTAATGCTACAAGGATTTTCTGTCTTCTTTGTAAACAATCAAAGACAGAATTAGAATTATTTGAGTAATCACGTGACAACATTTTTAAAAACATGTCTATGTTTAATATCATGAGATAAAATATAACCACAAATTTGTAGTTGAATCCAGTTGCCCCTCTGTGCACTTTAAAATATAGCATAAATATACACATTTGTATACATACATACATACACGTTTGTGTGCATATGCATGTACAAACGCATTCACCTATCTCTTGAATGCATACTTAGTGAGACAGGTTAAAACCACTGCATCTCTCAGGCACAGAAAGCAGTTCTACATCACAATGCAAAAAACATGAAAGCATGAGATAAACAGAGAAGTCCATAAACCGAATGGGATGGTAAATAACACCTCTGTTCAGTTTATCAAAATGGTTTATGTAGCAGTTCACTCTACCCAACATGAGAAACCACACTGCATACCAAACCATCAAAGAAATACTGTGATACAGATATTTTAGTATGTGCTATTAAAATCTAGATGTATTTCTCCCTCCCAGGTACAAGTCAGAGATCAAGAATTGCCTTTGCTATTTGTAATTACTGGGAAGTCAGTCCATGTAAATATCTGCTGAAATTATGAGACTTCAGCGATAGTTCTAGAAATAGAATTTCAGGAGTTTTGATTAATATCCTCAGTATTTCTGACTGCCTTTGTTCAAAATTTCAGGTGTCCCAGAAGGCTCCTAGTTAAATTTTCAGTTAGTTCCCTGAGTCAAAAGAAAGAATTGAAGTGTCTAAAGAACCATCATAATTTTAGTATATGGGGAGGGGATGTCTCAGAAAATTTTATGTATGCACAGAGGAATTGCACTAAGATCCCAAATGCTCAGAATACCAACATGGTCTATTTTATGAGACTGAAAAACATTCTGAATGCTTTAAATAGAGAAAGTCAGCAAAAAAGGGGTTTATTATGAAAAACGTAATGGCTAATACATCTTCATTTATTAGCTATTATTTCTGTAAGCCTTTGCATTAGCTGCAGAATGATGCTCAGTGGTAACAGGTTAAAGTTTGGTACCTTAGATACAGATTCCTTAAAGGTAATTGAGGTTTCTTTTTTGTTGGTGGCTAGAAAGAATATTTTGCACTAATGTTATATATTCCATGCAAATGTTTGGAGCTGCACTTTCCGGAATTAGATGCATATATGCTACCACTTTTATAGCAACATATTTGTCACACAGTCACAAAATCCTATAAAAATGTGTAAAAGGCAATAATAATATACAGTAGTTAATATGAGGGACGCAACATAGAAGTTCAGCTATATTTGCTTTAACTAGATTGTTCATTGGGACTCTTTGATGCAGGCTAGAACATGTGAAGTCACTGTGACTATATTAAGTATTTGAATTTCCAAGGAGCCTTAAAACATGGAAAATATTAATTAGTATAGGAAAACAACTGAGAGAAAATACATTTTGTATTAATAATTAGGCATAATATGTATGTAGTGACAAATGCCTCATATGCAGCCTACTCGTCAATGACACATCTACTGGGGTTTAACTTATCAGGAGACAGCTTTTCTGAAGTTGAATCATATTTGGTGACAAAAGACCTCTTCAAAATGAAGGGTTTAAAGATATCTCCTTTTCTAGTGTCCCTGCTGTGTGTACACCATTGTAATTAGGCACAGAGTAAGTGAAATGCTCTCTATGAATGCAATTAATTTTGTTTTCCCTTAATTTTCTGCTTGAATATGAGTGGACACAAAACTAATTATCTTTCAGAACCTTGCTCTTGCATTGCAATCAAAGTTTTCAATATATTTCACAATAACTTCCGAAGGGAGTGAATTGTCTTTATACAGAGTAATAGGAGAAAGAAAGTGGCTTTTAACTAACGAAGAAAATCTGAATGCCAACTGACTTCATTTCCTTAAGCAAAAAAAGATTATGTGACTGAACTGAAGTATTTGGGAAAAGCAGTAGGAAAAAGAGAAAAAGGGAAAAGGGGAAAAGAGAGATAAGAAGACAAAGGACTTACTACTGGATTACAGATCTGAACATCTTCAGTTTCACAACAAAAAGAAAAGTCTTTAAAGTGTTTGCAAGTCGTTTCTGGGATGTGCTTCTGCAGTGGTACAACTGCTCTCACATAGGTAAAAGAAGGATCCAGACAGGGAGAGGAACAGTTTGAAAGACAACTTCAGGGTGAACGGGGGCAGCTGTCATGGAAACTTCCTTTGCAGACCATAGCACAATTTCATCTACCCTATGAAACTCATAAACAAGCCCTCAGCCATGTATCTGTGACTATTTTCCCTTTAGGAAGAGAAGAATTGCCTTAAAATTGGAAAACATGTTCACTGAACTCCAGTAGCAAGTCTCTGCTGATATCAGATATTTCATAGGAGTCCAGAAATATTTGTATACATCAGCACAACCCACAGTTTAGGCCTTAATTTGGTCCATGATTGACATCCGATGAAATCGTAAATTATGTACTTGAATAGTACTTCAGAAATATTTCATTAAGACTAATTACTTATTATATGTCTGTCTCATTAAGGATCTGCCATTTCCCCTATCACGTGCAGATTATGTAACATAAAATTTTCTCCATCAGTAAAGACTTCCACATTTCCATTTAATTTATTGAAATATTTTCTCCTTTTTCTGACACATACCACAGGAATAAAAGTTCCAAATCCCTCATCTGCTTCTTCACATATTTTTTATTATTCCTTTCAAGGACAAAAATATATAATTTTAACTGTCTGTATAACTGTTTGGACCACATGTCCCTACTCTGCCTTTCCCTGTATCAGCAATGGGTTATGTGAAGAACAGATAAAATGCTTCTGAGTATTACATCCATATTAAATTAGTATTATTACCTGCAACCCCCTTGCTAGGCAATTGGAAATGGAAGACAGTAGAGATCCCTCCTTGTCCACAGCCACGCACATGCAAGTAAAGGATGTACTGTTGCCTGGTGATGAGAATAGCTCCTGTGGATGCTGTGTAACTTAACAGGAGGAGCAGTATCTCCTACAAATACTGTGCTGGATGTAACATGAAGTGCAACTTAGTTAGAAAACTGTGTTAAGGATTTATATAAATTGCATAGTCTAATACAAAAAATGGGCACTTATCTAAGATCAGCCATTCAGACAGGATTATGAGTAATCATTTTACAATCTTTTGTGATAACCTACAGAGAGATTAGGTACCTCTTCATTAAACAAAGCTCCAGTTACAAGAGTTAGTCTGCAAGAAAATATATCAATATAGCAGCAGATTTAAGAGTAGGCCATAGAGCTTCTACACTTTTCTTTCTGACTGATGAAAAGTATAATTTTAAAAGTAATACAGAAATAAACTAGTTTTGTTCTGCAAAGAGCTACCGGCAACGTGCTGCACTAACCTTGCTGTTGCAGGGTTTCTACGGAGACCAATCAGCTGTAAGGGGGCGGCACCCACCCGGAGCACGAGGGATTTAAAGCGCCTGCTGGGAGCGCCAGCGACCTGGAGAGCAGCAAACAGGAGCAGGCAAACAGGAAATTGAAGCGGCAGTTAGCGAGGCAGTTAGCGAGCAGGAGGGCACAGATAACAATGGTTTCCAAAAAAGCAAAAACTGTTGCTGTCGAGAAGAAGGGTGTGTCCATACAGACAGAATCCCCTAAGAGGAACAAAAAAATGGACGTAGCTGTTCAAGTCTCTGGCTGTGCAGAATATTTAAGCCTCGTCTTAGCACCGGCGGACAGTGAAAATAAGCTCTGTGTGAGATGCGAGCAGGTCAATGACTTGCTGAGCATGGTGGCAGAGCTTAAGGAGGAGGTGGAGAGACTGAGAAGTATTAGGGACAGCAAAAGGGAAATTGACTGGTGGAGTCACACCCTTTCGACTGCAATAGAAATGCAACAGGAGACGGTGAAGCCCTGCCCCTTCTCCTATCAGGCAGCCGATGCAGACCAGGTGGATAGGGGAGAATGGAAACAGGTCCCCCACCAAAAAGGCAAAAGAATTCTCCCCCAACCTCCACCATCCCCCCAGGTGCCCATAGAGAACAGATATGAGGCCCTAGACCCAGAGAATCAAGAGGAGGACAGACAAGAGGACGGACAAGAGGATGATCTGTCCAGAAGGTCTCCCGTTCGCCCCCTGTCTAGCAGTCAGATTAAAACTTCACCCACAAAGAAAAGAAGGGTAGTCGTAGTTGGTGACTCCCTTCTGAGGGGAACTGAGGGTCCTATATGTCGACCTGACCCATCCCACAGAGAGGTCTGCTGCCTTCCTGGCACCCGGGTGAGGGATATTACTAAGAGACTCCCTCAACTAATTCGACCCTCAGATTATTACCCACTGCTGGTAGTCCAGGCTGGCAGTGACGACATCAATGGAAGAAGTACCAGGGCGATTAAAAAGGACTTCAAGGCCCTGGGTCGATTAGTTGGTGGATCAGGAGCACAGGTGGTATTCACCTAAGTTCCTGCAGTAGAGCAGATGAATGAGGAGAGGAGCAGGAAAACATATCTCATCAATAGGTGGCTAAGGGATTGGTGCCACTGGAAGAACTTTGGGTTTTTTGACTATGGGATGAATTTCAGCATACCAGGTGGACTGCAAGTATCTAACAGGGGAAAAAGGACTCTAGCCCACAGCTGGCGGGTCTAATAAGGAGGGCTTTAAACTAGGTTCGAAGGGGGAAGGGGTTGAAACAAGGTTCTCCGGAAAGGAGCCCAAGGGTGGACAGCGCAAGTTAAGGGACAAACCAGCAGCCCAACTGAAGTGCATGTACACCAATGCACGCAGCATGGGCAACAAACAGGAGGAGCTGGAAGCCACCATGCAGCAGGAAAGATATGATGTAGTCGCTATCATGGAAACGTGGTGGGATGACTCCCATGACTGGAGTGCTGCAATGGGTGGCTACAGGCTCTTCAGAAAGGACAGACAGGGTAGGAGAGGTGGAGGGGTAGCCCTGTATGTTAGAGAGTCTCTTGACTCCATAGAAATTGAAGTAGGTGATAATAAGGTGGAGTACCTGTGGGTCAGAATCAGGGGGAAGGCCAACAAGGCTGATACTGTGATGGGAGTCTGTTACAGACCACCCAACCAGGAGGATGAGGGTGATGAACTCTTCTACAAGCAGCTGGCACATGTTTCAAAATCGTCGTCCCTTATTCTCGTGGGTGACTTTAACCTGCCGGACATCTGCTGGGAATTCCACACAGCAGAGAGGAGGCAGTCTAGGAGATTCCTAGAGTGTATTGAGGATAATTTCCTGATGCAGCTGGTAAATGAGCCCACCAGGGATGGAGCCCCACTTGACCTACTCTTTACAAACAGAGAGGGGCTGGTGAGGGATGTGGTGGTCGGTGGGCGTCTGGGACTTAGTGATCACGAAATAATAGAGTTCTCAATAATCAGGGATACAAGGAGGGTTGTCAATAAAACCTCTACATTACACTTCCAGAGGGCAGATTTTGGCCTGTTCAGAAGACTAGTCCAGAGCATACCCTGGGAAACAGCCCTTGAAAACAAAGGGGTCAGGGGGGGATGGACATTCTTCAAAGAGCAAGTTTTGAAAGCTCAGGAGCAGGCTGTCCCGGTGTGCCGAAAGGCGAGCCGGCGGGGAAGACGACCACTCTGGCTCAACAGAGAGACTTTGAAGGAAATTAGGATTAAGAAGAGGGCCTACCAGTTATGGAAAAAAGGGTTATCTACTTAAGAGGAATTCAGGAATACAGTTAAGTTATGTAGGAAAAAAATTAGAGACACAAAGGCACAACTTGAACTAAATCTCGCCATCTCTGTGAAGAATAACAAGAAGTCCTTCTACAGATACATCAGTGGCAAAAGGAGAGGCAAGGAAAACATTCATTCTTTAATGGACATGGACGGGAATGTAATTGTCAAAGATGAAGAAAAGGCTGAGGTATTTAACACCTTCTTTGCCTCAGTTTTTAACAGTAAAACGGGCTATCCTGAGGACAGCTGGCTTCTGGAGCCTATAGGAGACAAGAATCTAAACACCCCCCCTGCAATCCAGAAGGAAACTGTCAGTGATCTACTGAGCTGCTTGGATCCCCACAAGTCTATGGGACCAGATGAACTCCATCCAAGGGTGATGAGAGAGTTGGCAGAAGAGCTCGCCAAGCCTCTATCGTCTACCAGAAGTCCTGGCTCACTGGGGACATCCCTGATGATTGGAAGTTGGCCAATGTCACGCCAATCCACAAGAAGGGCCGGAAGGAAGACCCAGGAAACGACAGGCCTGTCAGCCTGACCTCAGTGCCTGGCAGGGTCATGGAACAGATCATCCTCAGTGCAATCACACAGCACCTGCAGGATGGACAGGGGATCAGACCCAGCCAGCATGGGTTGAGGAAGGGCAGGTCCTGTCTGACCAACCTGATCTCCTTTTATGATCAGGTGACCCGCCTGGTGGATGAGGGGAAGGCTGTGGATGTGGTCTATCTGGACTTCAGCAAAGCCTTCAACACCGTCTCCCACAGCATCCTCCTGAGAAAGCTGGCTGCCCACAGCTTGGACAAGAGTACTCTGCACTGGGTTAAGAATTGGCTGGAGGGCCGGGCCCAGAGAGTGGTACTGAACAGGGCTGCATCCAGTTGGCGGCCGGTCACCAGCGGTGTCCCCCAGGGATCAGTGCTGGGCCCAGTCCTGTTCAATATCTTCATTGATGACTTGGATGAGAGGATTGAGTCCATCATCAGCAAATTTGCTGATGACACCAAGCTGGGGAGAAGTGTTGATCAGCTGGAAGGCAGGAGGATTCTGCAGAGGGACCTGGACAGACTGGAAAGGTGGGCTGACTCCAATGGGATGAGCTTCAACAAGGCCAAGTGCCGGGTCCTGCACTTTGGCCACAACAACCCCATGCAGCGCTACAGGCTGGGGACAGAGTGGCTGGAGAGCAGCCAGGCAGAGAGGGACCTGGGAGTCTGGATTGACAGGAAGCTGAACATGAGCCAGCAGTGTGCCCAGGTGGCCAAGAAGGCCAATGGCATCCTGGCATGTGTCAGAAACAGCGTCACCAGCAGGTCCAAGGAGGTGATTCTGCCCCTATACTCAGCCCTGGTAAGGCCACACCTCGAGTACTGTGTCCAGTTCTGGGCCCCTCAGTTCAAGAAGGATACTGAGGTCCTCGAACAGGTCCAAAGGAGGGCAACCAGGCTGGTGAAGGGACTCGAACACAGATCCTATGAGGAGAGGCTGAGGGAGCTGGGGCTGTTCAGCCTGAAGAAGAGGAGGCTCAGGGGAGACCTCATTGCTCTCTACAACTACCTGAAAGGAGGATGGAGCCAGGCGGGGGTTGGTCTCTTTTCCCAGGCAACTCTCAGTAAGACAAGAGGGCATGGTCTTAAATTGTGCCGGGGGAAGTTCAGATTGGATATTAGAAAGAATTTTTTCACGGAAAGGGTGATCAGACATTGGAACGGGCTGCCTGGGGAGGTGGTGGACTCTTCGTCCCTGGAGACATTTAAAAAGCGACTCGATATGGCACTCAGTGCCATAGTCTAGTGACTGTGGCGGTAGTTGATCAAGGGTTGGACTCGATGATCTCTGAGGTCCCTTCCAACCCAGCCTATTCTATGATTCTATGATTCTATGATTTATTTTATAAAATGCTCTACTTCTAATACTTTTTATTTTTTCAGGAAGAGAACAAAATACATGAAACATGAGAAAGTACTAGGAAGAAAACAACCCAAACACTGCAAATATACATATATTTATTTAACAAATCTCTTACTGCACAATAATATATCCATTTAACCTCCTTGCTTTACTAATATTCTGACTCACACATAAAATCAGGATTTGATTATGAATACGTACAAATGGTTTATGTTTGCAGGTAGCTTGGAGGAAACACAACACAAGAGATGCCACTTCATATAACTGCCAAAAATGGCTCTGTACAGACGAAAATATAAAGGAGAATAGGTTATATGGATGTAAGTGGTAGCTTCATCTGTCAGAAATTATTATATAATAGAAATGTAGCTCAACTTCTGTGCTGACACACTGAAAGTAAAACAGTAAAAAAAAACCAAAAAATCCCCAAACCATATACCCTCATTGTCAACATTTAGAATTTAAGCCGTCCAGAGATATCTTCAAAAATCAGATATCTAAAAATCTGATCAACCACTCACTACTACCAGAATAAAAGTTCATACAATGTCAGTCCTAAAAAGTCAGAGAAACGCCCTGCTCTCCATATATTTAACTCCCTGGAAATCATTATGCAAAGCATTAACAAATGCACTGACAAATCTGCAAGACCATTTTGGTAGAGAAGAGGGTTTGAATTCATTCAAGGAAAGACTCACAGCTCTCTACAGCTGACTCAGCCTACAGAGTCATAGGAAACAGGTCTCATCAAAGCCTGCAAGTGAAAAAGGGGTGACCAATGGAGCCTCCCATGCCGCAGCTGGCTTCAAATCAAACAGGACTACTATAGAAAAAGACAATTAAGGAGCTGTTACAAAATGCAGTGTTCACAGGAAAGTATCAATCTGCACCTTATGCCAAGACAGCACAATGTACTTCTTGAGAGTTTCTCTAACAGGACAGAGAAAATGTCAGGAACACAAAAATGTGCTACATTCACCCCTTATTGCCCTCCCCTTTCACAGATCACTGAAGAAGCTGAGGGGTTTATAATGAAAAACTGGATAAACTAAAATTTGATCTGAAAAGTCTGCAGTCAAGATGTGAAAATGTAGGGGGTTCCCACAAAACAGCAGAAATCGTCTGAACTCTCAGTATCACCAACATGAATAAAGGGCAAAAAAGTTTGCTCTGGATCAAAGAAAACCAGTTACCATGAATGGGAACCTACACAATGGCTAATGCATTCAGATAATGCAAGTTGCCACATCTCTCATCCTCATTTTATCACTAACAATTTATAATGCTCACACTCCATGCTTGCTAAAAGTAAATATATTGGACTGAATAAGTTCAG
The DNA here is from genome assembly GCF_003957555.1 of Calypte anna. Lineage (NCBI taxonomy): Eukaryota > Metazoa > Chordata > Aves > Apodiformes > Trochilidae > Calypte > Calypte anna. The sequence continues at coordinate 58,337,233 of NC_044274.1, read as the reverse complement.
CTTTTCAGGCCTTAAAAAACAGCCCCTCTTGAGTTACAGAGAGCAGAGGAAGTCCTGCCCTGCTTCAGCACTGTGACCCCATGTGTTCCCACAACACTGGGTTTTGGACAGATATATAGTCTGAAAGCACCAGAAAACATAAATGCAGGATGGGATTTCAGGGCACAGAAAAGAAACTTCATGTCCATATGATTACCCATCCAGTTTTTACTGTGTCCCAAACTGCAGGCAAAGGCTGTTATTCCTTCTGTGAACAGAAGCAAGTATTTAGATTAAATAAAAAGTAAGATAAGATTTTTACTTGATTGAACTCAGCAAATTAAAAGCTGTGCTTGAAATACCAATTTTAAGCAACCTTTAATATAATGGACACATGAAAAAAAGATTTACTAATATGCAGAGCATAGACCATTTCTGCATCCCCAGGCATGGAGGGTATCACCTGTCCCAGCATAATGGTACTCACCTCTCTCCAACCATAGAGTCTTCCAATTAAAACAGGAAATTTGCCTTTAGATTTCCTTCACTATCACTATTAATGCAATGGGTTATTAACTTTAATAGCATGAATGTGTTACACTAGCCCATTCAGTACAATTAGTGCACAAGATAATATATTAGGAGCACACTTTGCACAGTAGTAACTAGTAGATAATGGATCTTTAAAAAGGCTTATACCCTATATGGACTATCAAGCCCCTACTACTTAATGGCACTTAAACATGCTATAATAAGGGACCATGTATCCATCTCACTCACCATGTAATCTTAGATCTAGGTAAGCATGGTTTAATGACTGCACAAAGGGGTATTTTGCTATTTTAATTTTCTTAATCCAGTCTTTCAGAGCCACTAAGTCTTTGTTCAGTGGTAACAGAAGGGTATATCTAATTTATTTAAGTTTTCTCAAGCTAATTCTAGATTTTCAATGCATAAATGCAGATCATTATGCAATATTTTATTTTCTACTTATACAACTACTACAGCAGCATGTTTTCTCCCAGCTTTCCTATGAAATAACTTGTTCTTGTGTTTTTTTGTAGTACTCCAATATAAAGTTAAACTAACAGGATTTCCCATACTAAATTGCACCATTTATATATGAAGTCCAATGCCTTGCCTCCAGCTACAGCCAGTACCCTGTAATTTAAGAAGCTAGGAAACAAATACTGTATCACAGAAATTGCTTTAGTTTTGTCCACAAGGGAAGAGTTTCCTGCTTCCTGAAGCAGTTATTCTGTTCCCAGAGCTCTGTAAATCTCTTTGTGCCAAACTTCATTCAATACAAATGTGTCACAACCTTGTGAAACCCAAACCCAGGGAATCCTCCATAAGCCAGCGAGCCAGAACCTGTATTTCAAGAGCTGCATCTGCTAGCATCATCTAAGCCTTTATGAGAAACCCTCTGTTTCATTATTCTTTCCTCAACAGGAAGTCTTGTTCAGGACTCTCCACTGTCCTCCTTCTTCTGATCTCACTTCATCTCTTTTCCAACCACTGTGTTTCTCAAAAATTATACTTGTCCCAAATTGCTGTTTCTTCCTCAGTAAAATTAAACACCACAGGAGTGCTTTCTTTATCCTGGAATTGCAGATACGACGTACGGACACCAGGACCCTGCTTCCTAATTGAGCAAAGACTGGGAAAAATCATCTGCTTTGTCTCTGGTGATGTAATTTCTTCCCTCATCGCCCAAATACTCTGCAATATGAAAACAGGATGAAAGACAAATGTCTAGGGTCACAAAAAAATCTATCAAAGGCAAATGAGACCTATATGAACACTCTGATAAACTGACTGTCATTGCCTACCTTTTGCATGTTACTATGTCTGTTATTATCCAGCTCAGAGAGGTAGAATCTTTTGTCCAGCTCCTATCACACATTAGTTACAGTTTGTCATGGCTTAGCAGTTTGGGTGGACAACAAACTGAAGGACAGAATTACTCTCTATTCCCTCCCTCGCCTCCCCTCAAAGGAAGATAATGGGGGGGATAAAGACTGGAGACGTGAAGTTGGTAACTGAAAACAACTTGAGACAGATTTACTAGCACAGGGAAAAGGCAATAACATAAGGAATAAAGTAGCAAAAATGCAAATATATAGATAAAATCCGATCTCTATAGTGACACAGATAGATGCCTGAGGACCCCTAGCAGCAGGGCCACCTCAGGAGAGGGCTCCAGGGCTCTTCCCATTCCCGATGGATGTGGATTCTGAAGGGCAGATGGCAGTGGGTGGTGAAGAAGCGCAGGGGAAAGCAGCGCAGAGCGGGCAGAAGAGAGGAGGGGCTGGGGTCTGATGAGCTTGAGAGAGAATGGGCAGGGGATGGTAGGGTTTGGACCCCTCTGTGTTCTGCCCCTCTGAGAGTCTGAAAAGCCTCCTTCTTTAGTTCATCATGTTAAACCAATGACACAGCTTGTTTTTGTTATTTTTGTTTTGTTTTGTTTTGTTATTTTTTGTTATTGTACAGTTAAATTCAGTAGAATCTATTTCTTTTTTTGAAATTCACATGTTACCTTGTAATATGCCTGACAACCACCTTGAGCTTTTTTTCCTCCTTTATGCAGATCCTCTGTAAGTGGACATAGTTAAGTGGCTAGAGCAGTTCCTCTCCGGACTCTTTTCCGTTTAAATTCACTTGTGAATGACTTAACAAATCTGTGTGTACCTGTTCTCTATGGGTCTTAACACAGATATGTTGGCTATTTATTGTTCCCAACTCATTCATTACCCCCATGGACTATATCTTTCACCATATGATACTGGCAGCTCAGATACATACTGCAACCCATATGGGTTTTTTATTATCATCCTGACTACTGTTATTTTCATGTAGGACAGTAACACCAAAATGCTCATTATTTTAATAGTGATTTCTGCCCATTGCAAAGTTAAGTAACAGCTCCAGTTCTTGAAGTTTTGCTATTTATTTAGCTTAGATCAATTCAGTCTTGTTTTACAAATTGCAGTCATTCCTCTACCACAGAAGTCACTGCCTGTCTCCTTTTTTCTTGCTGAGGAGCACTAAAATGCAGCTATATATGTCAACATTAATTACACTAGACCTGTTACTGATGGAGTTTAAGCATTTCAAAAATCTGTTTCTCAAGGCTTCATAGGTCTACTAATATACCTTGCAGAAACACAGCAAAAATGTTTCTTTTTGTTCTCACTTCCTGCCTGTTAAGTTACAATTATCTAAAACATACTAACATTAATCATGACCTGATTCCATTGATTTATATTTTAAATGTTATAAAGAAGGTGTTATAAAAGGGACTCTTGCTAGCCAGTTCTTTCTACAGCTATTGCACTTTGCTAACAGCGGTACTATAGCTCTTACTGAAATGTAAGAAAGAAAGGGTACTAGTCTTTCATTACCTCAAAACAGGATATAAAGTAATGGCAGGAGAGGTGAACAAATAAATTTTATATGAAGTACAAATGTTGGGGTTGTCTTTAATAGGTAAACTAAATGTAAAGAAAGCAGCAGGTCAAAAAGAGATAAAAATTGTTACTTTTTTAGCCCAAGGAAAAGGTATATGCAATTTAGGCAACAGATTATATTTTTAGATGGATTTACTCTAACCATATAATCTTACCCATTATCCAATAAGTACATTAAAAGTAACATTGCCTGGGAAAAAAGATCATATTCTTGTATTTACCATCAATATGCTACATGTGTACCCAGGGAAGCGGTTGAAGTATTTAGAAGATGTGTGGACATGGTGCTTAGGAACATGATTTAGTGGTCGACTTGGCAGTGTTATGTTTAGGACCTTAAAGGAGTTTTACAGCCTAGATGACTCTATGAGTCTGTGATCTTACTTCATTGTATATATGATGCATACTTCCTGCCAACTGCAGCCAGTTTCTTATCAGACTAAAGTAGAGTACAAAATATATTTGTAATCCTCAGGACTATATAGAAGATTCCTGATGTTAATCACACATACAAAAAAATGTTTTCAGAGATAAGTTACAGAATTTTACTAGTTTAATGAATTTTTATTTGTATTATATCTTCAATGAAATATAAAGAACCTCAAAACCTGTAAAAAATAATGTGTGCTTAGACTGTATTTAGACTGAAATATGTTTTCACACAGCCAGAAAAAGTTACAAAAGAACACACTACTGTTCAGAGAACGTCTGTGTAACATTTATTGACAATATTGTGTTGGAAAAAAACTCTAAGTTCTTTTCATAGAACTAAGGGTCATGTCAGCAGATCCCAGTAAAACTAGGAATTACATTTTATTGGGTTACACCATTCATAAGATTAAAAATTTTAAATGTTGGGAATCTTGGTGAGTCTGTCTAATCACATCTCCATTTGCTGTAATCCAAACCTGAAAGACTGTACTTTCTAGAAAGATAGACATTGGAATTAGGGAACAGGGCTTTTTTGTTTGATGGTTTGTTTTCTAAAATAACTTATGCACTACATCAGACTGGCACTGCAGGTATTTTAATTGTGCTCAATATATGCCAAAAATCCATCACAAATTAAAATCTTCATTTGCACTGAAGAAAAAGATCTACCTAAAAGCCATTGATTCAGAGTGAAACAGCGTAGTGAGTTCAGATCCCCAAGGTTTTTCTGTTCTGTTGGTTGATCAAAACTTCAGCAAATACAGAAAATCAAAAGACCTATTTGAATAGATTTGTTGTCTCACTACCCTTATCTCAGTATCTGTACTGATGTCTTAAATGTTTTTAATATGAGAGATACACATGGGTATATTACTTATGTTATCATTCTATCTAGCAGCCCTAATTATGGAATGCTTGATGTTATACAAAGACAGAAAATAAATGATCCTTGCCTTCAGCCAAATTCAAATGAAAATTTAAAGCAAGAGCGAACCAAGCAAGACAAAGGCTGAATTTGTAAAACTGTCACAGCACTCCAACAACTGAACTGTTTTCCAGAGGTTGTTTGGTTTTGTTTTTTTTTTTTATATGTAGCAGTTTATGTAAAAGTGACAGTTTCAGAGAGGAATGACAGAGGTTTGTGCATGCCAGTCTGGAAAAAAATACTTGATCATTTACTAAGTGATGATGAAGCTTCGAAACTTAGAACTCAGTTTTCTAATACTCAGTAAAGGACAGCAGTCACAGCTATGGTCTCTGCTTGAAAGTAGTGCATTAGCATTTGGTATGTAACAGAGACTGATGCAAAGGAAATAGAGACATGGATAGAGAAAGAAAGTAAAAAAGGTCTATGTCCAGCAGCTCCAAAATGAAGTGATAGTAGTACAGAAATGTATAAAAAAGGCACTGGCTATGAAGCTTTAATGTAGCAAGAGATGCAAGAGATTGCATGAGGAGAGAGACAATGAGAAAAGAGAGTGTCAGGGTAAAAATGGGGAGGAACTGAGCATTTTAGTGGGTAAAGAAAACTCAAAGCTGTTCTTGTTCAAAAAGGGGGAAAGGGTGGGAGAGGAAACCTCTGAATCACATGAATGGAAGAGGAAAAGTCCACAAGATACCAAATCTTTCTTTTTTTGGAATGTTCAAATTTATTTAGCCTCAACATGATAAATTACCATAGGCAAAACAGCCTCCTTGAAATTCAAAGAATTGGTCTTTGGGGAGAAAAGGGAAGGATAGGAACCATAAACAGAGAAAAAGAAAGGTTTAATGTATTTAATGACATTTGGTCTGTATTCCCACACTGCTCATGTGTTTGGCTTAGAGTTGTAAGTTTTAAAAACTGGTGGGTGCTGATCAGCTGTGTCTAAATCAATAAATTAAAGTAGAAAAGTCTGACCTGAAGTGAATCAATAAATGCAGTTGAACCTTTACAGCAATGACATTAGTGTGGAGGAGGGTGGAAAGATTTTTTTGAGTAAAACAGCAATTGCTGACAGCTCAGTAGATCTATTCAAATATCCAGTCTTTTCTTAACACTGTGAGTGTTTAAAATTACCAAAGCACAGACATGGCTTCTAAATATTAGAAGGCTGATATTAGGAAATTCTGCATCTAATATGCTTCTCTGGATTTCAGAATAGCAAAATCTTAAGTAATCAATTTCAAAAAGCAAATTCATGGAGGAAATACAGAGGAGCTGGCAAAATTGATTTTAAATAGCAGTTATTCTGTCACTTTTTAAAAGAAACATTGTGTCTGGCACTGTAAAGAGCTATGGTCTTATCAACGTCCATGTCATATGCAGTTACTTAGAAATAAAAAGCAGGTCTCAATGTTAAATGCATATGGCTTACAAAGCAGGAAAACTAGTGTAAGCAAAACTATTAAAGATGTGCACCAAGGAAGAGAATTCATTTTATTCTCATCTAGATGTGTGAAGCAGTGGGTTTTAAAAGAGTTAGAAATAACAGAACCTCCCAGATATTTCTAAAGCTGGATGATCAGACAAACATAAGCCACAGACAAACCTGTTGAAGAGTTGATGCCACTTTTACATATTTTTAAAATATGAATACTTCCATAAAAGGATGTTAAAAACAGTAATGGAAACTAAAAGAGAAGAATCAAAATCAATGAGCCACTAATTCTGTCATTATAGAATCATAGAATCATAGAATTGGCTGGGTTGGAAGGGACCTCAGAGATCATCAAGTCCAACCCTTGATAAACTACTGCTGCAGTTACCAGACCATGGCACTGAGTGCCACATCCAGTCTCTTTTTAAATATCTCCAGGGATGAAGAATCAACTACTTCCCAGGGCAGCCCATTCCAATGTCTCATCACCGTAAAGAAATTCTTTCTAATGTCCAACCTAAACCTCCCCCGGCACAACTTAAGGCTGTTCCCTCTTGTCTTGCTGAGAGTTGCCTGGGGAAAGAGACCAACTTCCCCCTCGCTCCAACCTCCTTTCAGGGAGTTGCAGAGAGTGATGAGGTCTCCCCTGAGCCTCCTCTTCTCCAGGCTGAACAGCCCCAGCTTCCTCAGCCTCTCCTCATAGGATCTATGTTCGAGTCCCTTCACCAGCCTACTTGCCCTCCTTTGGACCTGACTCCAAGGTCCCTCTCTGCCTGGCTGCTCTCAGCCACTCTGTCCCCAGCCTGTAGCGCTGCATGGGGTTGTTGTGGCCAAAGTGCAGGACCTGGCACTTGGCCGTGTTGAACCTCATCCCGTTGGAATCAGCCCAGCTCTCCAGTCTGTCCAGGTCCCTCTGCAGAATCCTCCTGCCTTCCAGCTGATCGACACTTCCCCTCAGCTTAGTCTCATCTGCAAATTTGCTGATGATGGACTCAATCCCCTCATCTAAATCATCAATAAAGATACTGAACAGAACTGGGTCCAACACTGATCCCTGGGGGACACCACTAGTGACTGGCTGCTAACTGGATGCAGCACCATTCAGCACCACTCTCTGGGCCCAGCCTTCGGCCAGTTCCTAACCCAGCACAGGGTGCCCCTGTCCAAGCCACGGGCTGACAGCTTTTTCAGGAGGATGCTGTGGGAGACGGTGTCAAAGGCCATGCTGAAGTCCAGGTAGACCACATGCACAGCCCTCCCCTCATTCACCAGGCGGGTCACCTCATCATAAAAGGAGATCAGGTTGGTCAGACAGGACCTGCCCTTCCTCAACCCATGCCGGCTGGGTCTAATCCCTTGCTCATCCTGCAGGTGCTTTGTGATTGCACTGAGGATGATCTGTTCCATGACCCTGCCAGGCACTGAGGTCAGGCTGACAGGCCTGTCGTTTCCTGGGTCCTCTTTCCGGCCCTTTTTTTGGATTGGCGTGACATTGGCCAACTTCCAATCATCTGGGATGTCCCCAGTGAGCCAGGACTGTTGGTAGATGATAGAGAGAGGCTTAGCAGGCTCTTCTGCCAGCTCTCTCATCACCCTTGGGTGGATCCCATCTGGTCCCGTAGACTTGTGGGGATCCAATAGGTCACTGACTGTTTCCTTCTGGATTACAGGGGGGCTGTTTAGATTCTTGTCACCTTCTATAAGCTCCAGAAGCCATCTGTCCTCAGGATAACCTGTCTTACTGTTGAAAACTGAGGCAAAGAGGGTGTTAAATACCTGAGCCTTTTCTTCATAATTTTGGCTCCAGTTTCAGCTTACATTTTATTTAGTCATTCCAAACCACATAGACTTCAACTTATCTTGTCTCACCAAGGAGGAAAGCATAGGCTACAGCATACATGGCTGATATAAATTTCATTTTTGGCACATGAAAGAGCCCTTCATATAGCACTTTACAGGCCAGTCCATGAAAGGAACTATTGTTAAAGTTCTCATTAGCCTGAATAAATTGCTTAACAATGAAGACATGTGACCTATATTACCAATTCTTAATAACATAGTTTTACAGCAGGAATTCCTTTTTTTTTTTTGCTTACAAAATGTTGGACATCAAGTGATAGATGTTTTTGTGTCTAGGCTAACAAAAAATAAAGCCAGTAATCCCTCTGCTGAAGCTATCGGACCACCACATGCAAATTGCTTAGTATCTGCAGCTAGGCAGATGCAATAGCAAAACTTTCAAATTCTAGTATGTCACCAACGCGATGATAGAAAAGCTTTTATTTATTCTCCTAATCCCTAGAAACCAATAATAATAAAAAACCAAGCAAACAGACAAAAACCACACAAACAAACAAGAAAGCATCTCAATAAAACTAATTCTTGATGTTGTGAACAGCATTCATTCAGATCACTCAGTCAGCAATTTGGGTCTATCCTGGAGTTACACAGATTTCTCTTAAACTGTAGAAAACCTTACAATTTGAAAATAACTGTTTAGACCAGCTAAAACCTGCAAACACCCACCAGTAGTTAGCAGTCTTCTAAGTCTGGATATCATCAAATTGCTGAATTACAACAAAAACCCCCAATAATGTTACTGTATAATAACCCAGATTATGTCATTCTGGCTCCTGCTGGAATTGAAAACACTTCAAATTATTCAATCAGCTTCCATCAGCAAGATACTTAGAACTATAGGGATAAGGTTTTCTCAGAGCCAAAATCCAGTGTCCATGCATACCAAGAGTTCTTTACGTAACACTTTAAAACAAACCAGACAACAAATAGTAACTCAGCTAATACAGTTGAGAGAGGACAGAGATATTTTAGCAACATTAAATAGGCAAAATAATATTCATGCAATATCTTAACCTCAATGTAACTATTCGTACCGCATTAGATGTTGAGCTTTTTTTTTTTTTTTTTTTTTTTTTTTTCTTTTATACTGCTGGATATCCTTGGACATTTTCTTACAAATTACATTGTTTACAATGATCAGGTAAATAGCTACTAAAGGAAAAGTGTTGTCTATATGCAAATCAGAACATTTACAATCTACAAGCCAAATCTAAACTAGAAGCCATGCTAGGAGTACAATGAACAGCAAATATATCTGAGAAAAAATTTATTTGTTTACAAACATTTTTTAAAGAGAAATAAAACCATTAACGCAGAAATAGTCACTCATTCTGCAAAATGCATCAGAAGAAGGTTTTTTTGCTAGATGTTAATTGTATCACCATCTTTCCTGTTTGGTCCTTTCTGTATTACTCTGTGGAATTTACCTGTGATTGTATACAATATTTGACATTTACACATCACTTGGATATCTAAAACAATAAAACTCTATTAAAAATTAAATCTTGCATCACCCCTCAGGATGATTAAGCATTAATCCCAGTTTTCTTCATCAGTTGATTGCTGAAGCACTGTATGACACAGAATTTTGAGGCGATATTTTTAACCAGAATAAAGATGCGAGATACTGGGGTTATAATGGAAACAGTGCACAATATACTGTGTCAGATGAACTGTGGTATTGAAGAAAAGTCCTAGTCACTTGCAGATGTGACTATGTCCATCAACTGGGCATCCTAATGTGACTAATAGTGTGAGAAGTCTACTCTAGTGCACCTGACTTTTATTGACATCATTAGTTTTGCACTGTAACAAGGAACATACTTTGTTTAATGTTCTGCAAAAAGAAATCAACAGTTTCAAAGGCTTTAAAATCTCTTCCTGATCACCTAAAGAAGAAATAATGGACCTTTTTCAGATTTCTGAAACTGCAAAGCATAAGCTGCTATATTCAGATATAACTGCAAGTTTCAAAAATCTTTGGTAATGTTAAAACATAAGAAAGGACAACCTTCTGATCTGTCAGTTCTGATGAGTCATAGAATAATTGGCAAACGCAGCAAACAGGATCCTTTCAAGAAGAATATTCTAAATGTCTAAAGTTTTCTTCCCTTATTGTCACCCCACAGAGAAGGAAAAGCATCAAATTATACACAGGACTTGAAATTTTTGTATTGTTACCTTCTCTGACCCATAACGTCTCCAGAAGTTTACATTTTATTCCGATGGTAAGTTGCAGGTAAATAATATGGAGAATAATTACTTCAGAATAGCTATAAATTAGCACATTAACTCTGGAGCGTCAGCTACACAGCTAATTAGTATAAGTGTAAAAGCCTAATGCCTCGTTTTTGGGGTATCATGAGAGATCTGGACATTTGGAACCATAAAGCTGCCAGAAGCAGTCTAATGTCTTTGCTTGGCAAAAGGCTATTAAAAAGAAAAATTCCTATGAAGCCACCAACATTTTGAAAATGTTCAGTGCCAACAAAGTGTTGCAGTGGTTTTCACCTTCATAGTGAGTTCTGAGATCACATTACTGATAATAACTTGCACCTCTGGTGCTTACAATCTCAAACACAATGGATTTTATAATTTACTTAGGTAGAGCTCTGGATCAGAAGGTGACTCAGTCAGAAACCTGAAGCAGAACTGGAAATAATACATGGGGAGGAAAAAAAAGAAAACTAGGCTGCTAGGAGTAGACATGTGTCAATTGTAAAAACTACATGTAGAAATACATGGTTATTGGTAGCTGTAATGAATCCAGTGAGTGCCACCTCAACTGGGTAGAGGAAGGCAAGTCAAAAACACTAGACTAAATGAAACACTGAAATATGCAGAGCTTCAGAGTATTTTAAGAAGTAATGCATTTCATTATGGAGCACACAAAATAAATTACTTATATCAATTTTAAAGCATTGATTTAGTAAACCAGTAAACTACAGATAAGCTTGTGAAATATACATCTTTTTTCCTGCCCTTGGTGCATCAAAATATAATAGCTATGAGACAGTAAAGAACATTACAAACTGCAAAGCTTTTTCCCTCAAATACATACGAAGTTATGTTACACTTTGAAAAAAATCATAACTGATATTTTTCATAAAGAAACTGTTTCCTTAAGCTTTTAAGCTTCTCAAAACAGATATAAAAATTTATTGTCCTTCTGTTTCCCTGCTATCATTTCCACTTAATACATTTTAATCTGCACACACTCTCTGCTCTCTAATGCCTTGTCCTCATTGGAGTCACTCTTAATTTTCACCAGAGAATATAAGAGGAAAATTAGGCCCATTATATATACATTCACATCAGCAGATGCGATTTCAGGTGAGACTCAGGGCAATACAGTGGCACAGAAAAGAAACTCCACAGTGCATTCAGCAGTCTCAGAGGTTCAGCAGTATGACTTTAAATCACCAGTGCCCTCTGCTGCTCTCTAGCTGTTTTTTTGTTTTGGTTTGATTTTTCATGCAGCTCAGCGTAGCTTTGACAGTGCCCCAAGCCTTCTTTAATTACCGCATCCTTGTAGATTGATTTATGGCTGCCATTATGCACAGAATTTTGTCTCCATGAGTTTTTACAGCCTTACCTGGCCCAGCATCAGTATGGGTGCTGCACTGAAAAAGAAAATCGGGGGATGCACCAAGAGCCACATTATCACTGCACTGAACCACAGGCATGACAGGGGTGCTCTTCCTGGCCATAAGCAAGTTTGCAAGGTTCTCAAGTTATTTTATTGCTTGTCCCTTAAGATCACGCATGGGAAGAGAAGGTCGTTCCTGCTTGTGCCTTGAAGGCTTGGTTTTGCAAGAAAGAACCTATATAGCAAGTAGATTAAATCTAATAAAATGAAAAATGAAGGATAGAGATACATGAATAGTCGCAATTTCATCAGCTGCTCAGCTTAAAGCCTACCTTGGAGGAAAATCAATCAGCTAGTATCTGATCACTGTTTTCTTGATAGCATTAGCTGTGTGGCTTTTACAGCCTTTGAGGAGATAGTGCTTGTTTTCCTTACCTGTGTAATTCATTTATTAGCTTAAATTTACAGCTGTCAGTATAGATTTAGAGCACCAAACCTAAGTGAAGAAACATTCTGCACGTTTCAAGGGCATGCAGCTCTAAAGCTAAGACAAATGTAACAGGAAGTTTTACATAGAACCATTAACTAATATCCATTTCATTTATATCACCACAAAAAAACCAAATAAAAAACCAAAAAAAAACCAAAAAAACCCAAACAAACCAAACAACAACAACAAAAAAAACAAAACACCAAAAAACAAAAACCTAAATTCCTAGTAGGAAAAAAAACCTGGTCAGGTGTTCTGAATTTTGGTTCCACGTCCTTTTCTCAGTCACTGGACGACTCCATAACTTTCACAGTCCTCAAAATTGTGAGTAAGGGAGGACTGTCGACTTCAGATGAAGGTATGTGTAGCTTTTTGTGACTTTAGGCTACTTTTGTATTCATGCCCTGAATCCCACTGTACATCCCACTTCTGTGCACAGGCTGCCACATATGACACAGAACATTGTGAACCAGTCTAACAGATAAAATTGTGTTAATTGCATTACTGATTTGGTACAGCCTTTATATAAAGGAACAAAAAAGCCAGAAAGATTGTTATTCTACTCAGCTAAATATTGGGCTGACTCATAAAATAACATGGTTCCTGCTTCAGAGTATCTGCCAAAATAATTAAGGCTAAATTAGCAAGCGGGATGACAAAGAGGGTGCTGTTAGCTCAGAAGACAAGCTTTGGCTCTCCACACTTCGTTTGAACTCGTGCCCTGTGTTTTCCCTTCAAAAATTGTTGTCTGGAGGGTGGGAAGAGAGGCCTGGATTTTTAGCAGGAAGGGTTGCTATGCACAGACATTGCTTGCAGACTTATAGAGAGAGAAACACTCATTCCTTTTCTTGATCTTCGCAATAAGTCAAGTGACACTGTGGGAAGCAGACACTGTGATCTCCCTTACACTGTTCCAGCTGTCCTCTGCAGGGACCGCATGGCTTTCAGAACAGGCTCCAATGTATAACAAAAAGTAGCCTTGCTGTCTACAGCCAGCTGTGTCCCAGAACTGGTGTGGGATGTGTATGTGGTTGTTGTGCTTCATTTCATTTGATTGTTCTATTCCAAGACACAACCAACCTTTGAAAATGAAGATTCATACTGGTACTCTCAACTGTCTTCTGAAAGGAAAGGGTTTATTTTACTCATTCTCCAAATTTGTGATGCCAGTTTTCCTATACATTACAGTTTTGTCTATGTGGCAGTGCCAGACCACTCCAATAAAAATGTTATGCTACACAGCACAGTACAAATTATATGCTGCATTCATCAGCCACAGGACATATAAAGTACTAGGTCTGGTGTTCAGTGACTATACCATATGAAGAAAAGTACTCTCACAAATGATCTTGAAAGGTAGTAAGAGGCTCTGTACCTTTATTAAAACTAGCAGCTACTCAAACAGACAACAATTTACAAAATATAGCACTTGTTTGCATTCAAACAACTGGTGCATGATAATTGCCATGCTGTCTGAACTAGTATTTACTGAATGAAACTGATCAAATCTAACACAGTTCTCTGGTTAAACATTTAAAAAATTTTTTTTTCATTTTTAGGCTTCCGTGTTTCAAGACCAGTCAAGCTAGCATAAAACTCTAGTGGAGTGAAATGGCCACATTTTCTTACAAGTCAGACTGTTTTAAAAGTAGTCTTGGCAGGATAGGCAAGGGTTTGTGATACTCTCACTCAAGTCTCAGAGTTTAACTGCCAAAACAGAGAGCTCATGTCATGGACATTGTAATAGCCTGGTATTTGGCACCAGTGTTTTGTAAATGGTAAAACAGGCTCTTGTTGGCATGTGTATCACAATGCCACTCTCTTCAGTGACACTATCTATTACTGTGCCTGCTTGCTCTTGCTGAAATTCAGCCTAATGTGAAAGCAGTTTTCTTCTCCACAAATGAAAGAAAAGTGCTCTCTTTGAAAAGACACAAGAGGAAAAAAAAAAAGGAGGGGAAAAGAAGGGAAAAGAATGAAAGATGGAAAGGGGAACACAAGTTTCAGGACCAAGGACAAAAAGTAACTGGTTTTAGTAAAACTTCAAAAGGAAGTCACTTAGTGTTGGAAAAAATACTGTTTACTTCTTTTCCAAAAAAAAAAAGTTATATCCTGGGGCATTTTCAGTTTCTATCTTCCATTTCATCAGATACATATTAGAACTTTCAGATATGATAGACCTAAAATCATTGTGATTATAGAACCTCCTGGTCTTTTTCCACTAGTAATACTCCAGTCCTCTCACGTTGATTTCTGAGCTTAACCTTTCAGTGAATTTTACAGTAAGAGACAGATAGCTGCAGAGGGATAGAAGCTCAAATGTTGATGTTTCAGTGCATAGGTAAAAAGTCAATCTGTAAATGAATTATGCTATTATAAGAAACTTCATAAAATAAGCACACATTTGAAAACACTTGGAAAAAGCTCAGTTGAAGAATACATTGAATGGAACTGTAAATTCCAATTTAGAAAATTTTCACAGAATCATAGAATGCCAGGTTGGAAGTGGCATCAAGGATCATATGGTCCAACCTTTCTAGGCAGCAACATGGCTTAGCGGCAATGGCCCAGAACCATGTCAAGGTAAGTCTTAAAAGTACCTAGTGCTGGGGAATCTGTTATTTCCCCTGGGGAGATTATTCCGATGTGAAACAGATCTCAGAGTCAAAAACTGTCTTGTGGTGTTCAATTAGGATCTCTGCAAGAAGAACTTGAATTCATTACCCCTTGTCTTCTCCATGTAACCCCTTGTAAAAAGGAAGCCTCCTTCTTTGTAGCCACCCTTTAAATTCTGGAACGTGGTAATAAGGTCTCCCCTAAGCTTTCTTTTCTCAGAGCTGAACAAATCCAGTTCTTTTAGCTGTTCTTCATAGGGCAGGCTTCCCACTCCTTTGATCATCTTTGTTCCCTCCTCTGGACCCTCTCCAGCCTGGACACATCTTTTATTTAAAGCAGGCTTCAGAACTGAACACGGTATTTCATGTATTGCCTGAAAGGCACCAAGTGGGATAATGACTGCTTTATCTCTGCTGGTGATTCTCTTGTTGATGAAACCCAGCATCCTTTTGGCTTTCTTTGCCACTGAAGCACACTGTTCACTCATACTGAACCTATCATCCTCTGAGACCCCCATGCCCCTTCCACAGAATTACTTTCCAGCCATTTGGATCCCAGTCTGTGCTGCACTCCTGGGTTATGTTTTTTCAGGTGCAAGACCTTACATTTGTCAACACTGAATTTCATAAGGTTCTTGTTAGCCTACTCTTCCAGCCTGTCCAGGTCCTTCTAGTGGGTGGCTCTCCCACCTGGAGTGCCTACTTCCACATTTTGAGGGATGTTAGATATATTATAGTGACTTGGCCTTTTGAACATCCAATGGCATGTGAATTTGGCAGGGATTTTCTTGCAAGGACAAAAGAGTCAAGGATTGATCTGAAACTCAAATAATGGAAGGCTTTTATCACTTCTATTTTTCAAGAGAAAAATCCTCTTTATGAACTTCCATGCAAAGCAGAAAAGCTCTCGAAGATTCTGACAAGTGAAGGAGAAGTTCATTAACTTTAGTTGATTTTTATATTGTATATACCCGTGTTCGTGTATTTATTTCAAGAGGCATGATTCATTACATGTGCAGTACACCGTCGTCCATCAAAAGTAGGAGGTTTTAACTGAGATCTTTTTCTTAGTGTTAACAGTAAGAATTCGACTTCTGTCAGAATAAATTTGTTCTAATTCGCAGTACTTTTAAAGATAACAAAAAATTTTATTTCATGGAAATAAGTGTGGTTTCAACCATAACTGTTGCTAATTATTTTCATTCATGTTTATAAAGGCTTTTGTGGTACCCTCCACTTTGTCTCATCTCTATTTTTCAGCATTGTTTTTTCCTTGAATGTCTACCTTTTCTTTCTTGGTAGTGGCTAAAGACATTGCCTTAGTTCAGCCTCCTTGTCAAGCTACCTCCTGCCCTCTATTTTGCTCCTTGTTGGACTGAATGTCCTGTCTCAGAGCTTCCTCTTTCTTTCAGTCTCTACCTTAGACCCTTAATTTATATTGACTCACAGCATGGTTGCTGTAAGCTCTGCACCTGCTTCTATCCCACATCAACTGCTAAATTCTTACAGATGACTGTTTCCAAGGGAGACTCAGGCAGAAACTTAAAAATAACAATTGAGCACACTGTGCAGTGCTGCCTCTTGAGCCTAAAAATTCAATGGCTGCCAATTCAGTTTCACTTCAAAACTATACCAAGCAGTCACTGACCTAAAATCTAAGCATACTCAGGCTTCCCTCTGCACAGCATCTGTAAAAAAAAAATTAGCCTGTTAGTAACCAGGGGTAATTTAAATTCTGTGTTCACCCAAATGCACAGTAAATGTCGACAATTTACTTGCATGCAAGCACAGTGCCTGTTTGTTACCTGGGGCTAACAGCATTCAAACCCAAAGTGGATATCTTCCACTCAACATTAAGAGAAATTTTTCAGAAAAATGAGACTCAAAATGACAACGTTGCTCACTTCCTCACATAACATGGAAACTGTTTTGCCTTTGGTAAAACAAGGAACACTGAAGAAAAGAATGTATGAATAATTTTGCAGGAAAAAGATTACTGTTTGTTGGGGTTTTTTTTCTGAAATCTAGATGGGCCTACCAGAAGAATCATGCTTGGGATCACTTTCACATTTTGTGAGAAATTCATACAAAACTACTGTTTCCCTACATTATCTTTGTATTATGGCTTTAAAAATGGTAAACACAACTATTGTCCATCCTTATTAGAAACAAAGTCTGAATTATTGCTCAAAATTTATATCAACCATGTGATCAGATGAGTGCAGACAGCCTTAATTATTTTAACTCTACTTTAAAAGAGCTGTGTTGTTATGGGGCTGTCATTTGCTTGTCATTAATGATTAATTTTTAATAATCTCACAAGACCAGTAAATTAATAATAATAGTAATTAAAAAATATATTGGCTGATAAGGAATACTAGTAGAGGAAACCTTTCTAACATTTGATTTGTATTTTAAATTGCTATCTGTTACTTCTTGTCATGTGAGTAAAAAAAAGTACTCCTCAAGCAAAACACTGGCTTTCCTGAAGAAATTAAAATCATCCTGGATAAGAAACATGTATTTTTGGTGTTTTAAAGAACTAGTCACATTTTGTAAAAACAATTATTTGTCTAGATAATTACTTTACCTATTTTCCAGTCCGTTAAAGGTTTGACTAAGCTGAAGGCATGGATCAATTTTCCTGTAGTTGGTTAGGAATAGGCTATTTTTTTAAAAAAAAGCTTCTGCTTCCTTTCTATTACCCATTTATAAACATTAATCCCTTTCATAATTTGCACTCTGAGTGAGCAATAATTTACTACCACTTCCTCTTCAGAAAACTCTTATGCTTTAATACTACTGGGGTTTTTTTAAGTGGATGCAGAATTTTCACGTGTTGCAAACAGCAGTTCCATTCATGGTGTGCCAATAGAATCATGGAATCACAAAATAATTTGGGTGAGAAGACCTCTCAAGGTCATCCTGTCCAACTCTCCTGCAGTAAGTGGGGACACCCTCAATTGTAATAGGTTGGGCAGAGCCTCTTCAAGCCTCACTTTGAATATCCCCAAGGATGAGGCCTTAACTACCTACTGGGGCAACCTGTTCCATTTTCCTGCTACCCTCATGGTAAAGAACTTTTTTCCTAACATCCAATCTAAACCTACTCGTCTCTAATTTAAAACTAAGTTAAATCTAATCTAAAGCTATTGCCCCTAATTCTGTCACTATAGGCCCTTGCAAACAGTCCATCTCCAGTTTCCTGTATGCCCCCTTCAGATACTGGAAGGTCACTATTAGGTCTCCTTGAAGCCTTCTTTTCTCCAGGCTGAACAACCCCAGCTCCTGCAGCCTGTATTCACAGGAGAGGTGTTCCAGCCCCCGGATTGTTTTTTGCCCTCCTCTGGACCCATTCCATCAGGTCTATATCCTTCCTGTATTGAGGGCTCCAGAGCTGGATTCACCACCCCAGGTGAGCTCCTACCAGAGCAGAGTGGCAATATCAGCTCTCTTCTGGCCAAACTTCTTTTGATGCATCCCAGGATGCAGTTTGCCTTCTGGGCTGCAAGTGCACACTGTTGGCTCATGTCCAGCTTTTCATCTTCCAGCACCCTTAAGTCTTTTTCTACAGGGCTGCTTTCTAAAACCTCATCCCCCAGCCTGTAATGATAGTGCAGATTGCTCTGACCCAGGTGCAGGACCTTGCACTTGATATTTTTGAGCGTCATGCAATTCATCTCACCTTTCCAGTTTGTCCAGGTCCTTCTGGATCACATCCCACCCCTCTGGGTTATCAACAGCAATACTCAGCTTGGTGTCTCTGCAAACTTGCTGATGGTGCACTTGATCCCACTGTCCATATCACTAATAAAAATATAATACAGTAGAGGTCTCAGTGGGGTCCTAACAGTATGAGCTACCACTGATGCACCAAGGTTAGAAAGTCCTGCAACCAACTGCCAGTCTCCAAAAGATCAGATGAGAGACTTGTGACAAGATACATGTCTCCACTGGAGAGTGCTATAGAAATGGTAATTAAATGGAAAATTCTGGGCCACAAATTAATTTGACCTCCAGTTAAAAAATACTCAGACTGTAGTTTTTCAAATGGGGAAAAAACTTTCAATATGTTTACTATCTTGTATTTCCTTGTGCTTTCACTTAATGCTTGTAACAGTGAAATACAAAAACATAGTTTAATTTTTAACTAGCAAAAACAGCAAAAGAACACAACAAATTCTTTGGATGAAATTAATTACATGGCAATCAGTCCTTTATAGATCTCATGCTAAACTGATATACTGAACATAAGTCAGTTTGAGCCATATTTGTCTAGTATAAATACACAGGTCCTTCAAATTGTTAATTACCAATTTTTATTTATTTCCTAATGATTACTATAAAATAATAAAGCATACTATCTTCAAGTTCAGAGATAACAGTATACTAACATACAACTTTAATTATGTCCTTGATGGATCTAATATTAAGTTGCTTATCTGAAACATTAATAAGGCCATCAAAAGACTTTAAAAGATGTGAAAAAAAGACTGTATAATAAAATAATAGAACTTTATTTAAAGATATTGCTGATATAGTGGAATCTTAAGTATACCTCAAGATTTTTTTAAAAGTTGTTGAGTTTACAAGGTCAAAATCATTAAAAATAACACAGTGAAGAGATTAAAGAGACAGCAGAGAAGCTAAGTGATTTATTTGTTTTGGTTTTCACAGAGGGAACAGGGAGGAAATATCTAGCTTAGTGCTGATCTTTAAAGATAATGAAGGTGAAGCGCTGTCAAACACAGAGACATAAAAGAATAAGATAGCAGAACTCCAGAAATCATATTAACATAAATTATTCTGGCATTATGCCAGAGCTCTGTAGGAACTTCTAAGCATTCAGGTTTTGGTTCAAGGTCCCTGAATATTATTTGGATCAAATGTGGGGCAGGAGCCTTCAAGGCCGTACCTTGCTCTTCTCAAGTATGTAGTATGGATGAGACTCATTTTATTTCCTTTAAAAGAAATGAATTCTCCATAAACTACAGAAAAGTGGACTCGGTGTATAAAAGTGGAAATAAAATCACTTCCCTGGACAAAACCTGTACATGATAACCAAAGCAGGACTGAATGATTATTGCTCAGTTAAGAGATGGATCAGAAGAACTGTCAAGTCAGTAGTGAAGACAATTTTCCACAAACATCCGATTTAATGCAGTAATTAGTTCCTTTCAGTTCTGCTAGCACCTTTTAGAGACATGCTTTTATTTTGCCAGCATTAACAGTAGAGAGAACTACACTTACAAACCCCTTAGTATAAATCCACCCCAGATTCAACAGTTTTTCTGTCAGAAAAGCCTCTTTTGCAGAGATCACCCCCAGCCAAGCAGCCATGATTAGCCAGCAAGCATATGGCTCATGCTTCTGATTTCCAGCTCAAACCTCATGATGTTCCTCATAAATTTTCCCATGTTGTAAAAACCACAGCACTCACTGAAAGGCAACAGTTTTGGGAGGTGTTCATATTGTGTATTTTTTAATAAATTATTACCCACTCGTCTGTCCTTTTAAAACATTAGTAGAGCTGTTCTGTATTACTACTAGAGAGGTTACAGCTGACTGAGTCAATGTCTAGAAAAATTTCGTTTTTCTAGAAAATCAAAGACGGCTTTATGCAGAAAATATTCCTAAACAGAAAATTTATATAGCAAATAATCTCATTTTGGAATATTGTAGTCTTTGTTTGATTTTTGGGCCTATATCACTTGTATTTAAGTGTATACCTACCTGTCACTAGGACACCTACTGAAAAAGACATGAAGAATTACATTTATATACTCATTCATGCACTGTTTATGAATGTAGGAGAATTTGATTTTAACATCTTATTGCCATTTAGTTTCCAAGGGTCAGAAATATGAGGACATTAAACCAAAACAATTTTCACTTCCCATTTTGCCATTAAAATGGATATTTTCTCTCAATACAGTCCTCATCTTACATTCAAACTAGGGGCATTCTTTGTAGTCTTCAAAAATTGTGCATATATTATTTCAGATCTTTGTTGCTATGTCCATAGCACAATAGAGATGTCGTTTCTTCAGTGAAGCTAGAATGCAAATTTAGTAACTGTAATAATTCACTAGTTAATATAACACTGATTTCTCAATGTTACTTCACTCGTCCATTTTTGAATGGCCATAGCAGCAGTATCATCAATCAGATTATAAAATGAAAAAAGCATGTGTTATTTTGCTTTTTCTTTTGCTTTCTGGGTTTAGTGAGATCTTCAGATCAAAAGTTGTCATATATTTCTATGAAAACATAGGAAAAATATTAAACAGATATTTTCACTCTTCACAAGACACTGGCTATTCAGGCATGACAAAGTATTGTTCATCAGATTAATTTTTTCTAACTGAAGGAAGCAAAAAACTCTTAAATCATTGACGGATTAGAGAAGTGCTTGGATTTCAGGGAGGAAGGAAGATAGGTGATCAGCAAAGAGCAGAAGTTTCAGCAGCCTCTACACCAGTCTATTACAGAGTATTCCATCTAGAGAAGAGGAGAGAAACACCTGTATATTATTTTTCCTAGGTGCAGTTCACATACTTTAGGGACAGCCGTGGGCATAAGAATCAATTCAGTACTGGAATTACCTTCCATGGATGAAAAGTCATTATTTAAAACTCTGTAAGAATACTTTCTAAGAGAAAAAACACCCACAACATCCCCTCCCCCCCCAAAAAAAAGAAAGAAAAAACCCACAAAAAACCTCAATGTCAGAGAATCTACAGCATGGTTTCTCTACTGGGTGAATGGCAGGACCTCCCTGACTGTCAACTTACTTAAATTTGAAAAAATTCTAATACTGTGAGTTTTCTAATTATCTTTTTTTTTTCTTTCCTGACTTCACAGATTTCTGAGAAAACTGATACGATATTTTCATCTTTCAAGAAAAAGAAAAGCTAAAAATGACTTGTGGAAGGAACAGGAGTGCTAATCAAAGCAAAATAAAAAGCAGGTTTTTTCCCTCTTTTCCTACCTATAGTAATTATGTGAACCACATCATTATAATATACATATATGTAACTCCAAGAAAAAAAAAAAAAAAAAAAAAAAAAGAGGATTGGAAATTGTCCTAAATTAACTGCTGGCATCAGAAGAAAAAAGCTCACTTCCTTACAAAAAAGCCTGAAATCCCCTTAAAAAGAGTATTGCAACTCCGAGGAACCGAGAAGGTTCTTAGTATCTGGGAGAGGGGGATTGAGCATTAACTTTGTATAACCTACTGAAATGTAACAAGTACTGTGTGCCTTTCAGGGAAAATTCACAATTTACTTACTTGCTTAACATTGATTTATTTTTGCTGAATTTTGTCAGAAAAAAAAAACAGCACGTCTTCACTCTAAGTGCTTGGATGATAGTATGTCTAAAGATCACCTAAAATGCATCTCAGCTTGAAAAGGATAAGAAACTATTTTGTATGCCCCCTGTGTATTCTAGTTCAGCTACAGATAAAAACAAATTAATATTCATATATTAGATTCAAACACATACTAAATATTCAGAGACATTTCCCTTTTTTATTTACATTTTTTGATTACTAGCAAGGGAATAAATTAAAACAATCCTTTAACTTACCCATAAGAAATAATTAGAAGAATTGTAAATAGCCTCTGGCAGGTACATCTGATAACAGATGCAAACAATTTAGTTGTAAGAGGCACCTGGTTTTAGTTACAAAAATGTGTGTGAATTTAGATCTGCCCTAGAGAAGTGATTATTCCCTTGTACTCAGAACTGGTGAGGCCACACCTCAAATACTGTGTTTTACTTTTGGAACCCTCATTAGTAGAAGGACATTGAGGTGCTGGAGCAAGTCCAGAGAAGGGCAGTGAAGGTGATGATGGGTCTCTGAGGTGAGACCTTCTCTCTCTCTCTCTACAGCTACCAGAAAGGAGGCTGTGGCAAGGTGAGGGTCAGTCTCTTCTCCCTGGGTTCTTTGGCAGCTGTGTGGAATACACAGCACCGGAGTGTTGACACCTAACAGGAGACACCTTTCTTGAAGGGGGAAGAGAGACTTTACCAGGGGACTGACAGGATAATTGACAGGGCTTTAAACTAAATATGAAAGGGGAAGGAGATCATATCAGTAGGCTTCCACATAAACAAGCCATGGGATGACACTCCTATCTCAAAGCAGGAAAAAGATCCTGGCTCAGGAGCTAGGCACATTCATGGGAAGGCTTTTAAACTAAACTCCAAGAAGGGTAGTGATAAAGCTTGGCTTCCTGGAGAGGGTACTGACCCCTAAACTAGGATGATGTGACCA
The DNA here is from genome assembly GCF_003957555.1 of Calypte anna. NCBI lineage: Eukaryota > Metazoa > Chordata > Aves > Apodiformes > Trochilidae > Calypte > Calypte anna. Next base: position 58,314,157 of record NC_044274.1, on the reverse strand, counting down.
ATAAAGTGATACTTGGGTCAATCAGGCAAGCTTTGTGTCAACAAAACCTGGTCCTCATGGGAGACTTTAACTACCCAGACATTTGTTGGAGGAACAACGCTGCAGCTCACCTGATATCAGTCAAGTTCCTGGAATGTGTGGAGGAGTGCTTCCTCACACAAATGTTGGATGTTCCAGCCAGGAATGGGGTACAGATGGACTTAATACTCACTAACCAAGAAAACGTGCTCTGTGATATCTTGGTTAGTGACAGACTTGGCTGCAGTGACTCCACTATTGTGGAGTTTCGAATACTGCTGAGCACAATGTAGGTTGATTCAAGAGCAAAGGTTTTAGATTTAGAGGAGCAAACTTCAGCTCACTCAGGGCTTAGTTGGAAGAGATCCCATGGGAAGCTTTCCAGCAGGATAAAGGAGCTAATGAGTACTGGGAGTTTTTCAAGAACACTCTTCTGGTTAACCAAAAACAGTTCATCCCCTCTAAAGGGAAGGGGATGTCCCTTTAGAGTGAAGTAGGTGGAGCAAGAGACCCCCATGGCTTAACTGCAAGCTTCTGAGTCTGCTCAGAACTAAAAAGGAGATGTACCAGAAGTTGAAAAGTGGAACTTTAGCTGTTGAAAATTACAAGGCCATTACCAGGGTGTGCAGAGAAGCAGTCGCGTCAGTAAAAACTCAGCTCAAGCTAAATTTGGCCAGAGATGTCAAAAACTTCAAGAAAGAGTTCTTCAGATATATTAACAGCAAGCAGAAACAGAATAATATTGGTCAGATGTTAAATAGGAGAAGTGAACTAGTCACCAACAATGCTGAAAAGGCAGAGCTTCTCTACCCCTTCTTCTCCTGTCTTTATTAGTGCTGTTAGGTCCCAAGCCATAGGAACAAAAGTTCAAGTTGATGCAGACACCGACCTACCATACATGAAGGAAGAGCTGGTCTATCAACTATTAGAGGAGCTTGAGCTGTACAAATCAATGGTTCCAGATGGCACCCACCTTAGTGTGTTAAGAGAGCTGGCTGCTGTCTTTGCAAAGCCTCTCTCTGCAATCTTTGAGAAGCGATGAAGATCAGGAGATGTCTCTGAACACTGCAGGAAGGCTGATTTCATACCTATCTTTAAGAAGCGTTCCAAGGAGGACCCAGGCAATTATAGACCCATTAGCCTCACTTCAGTCTCTGGGAAAGTCATGGAGCAAATCCTCCTGGGGACTATCACAAATCAATTGAAATACATGATTGGGAAAAGTCAACATGGATTTATCAGGAATAAATCACGCTTGAGAAAGATAATTTCCTTCTACAACAAAGTGACCCACTCGGTTGATGCAGGGCGAGTGGTGGACATCATCTACCTGGACTTTTCTAAAGCTTTTGATAGGGTACCCTAGGGGAACTAGCTAGCAGACTGTACCTAGAGGGTAATATTAAATAGTTCATCCTCCAACTGGCAACAGGTCACAAGTTGAGTTCCACAGGGAGTGATATTGGGCCCGATTCTGGTTAACCTCTTCATAAGCAACCTGGATGATGGGAACAAGAGCACCTTGATGAAGTTTGCTGATGACACCAGTATGAGTGGAGAAGTTGATATTCCGGAAGGAAGAGTCACTCTCCAAGACGTCTTGGACAGACTGGAGAAGCTGGCTAACAGGAATTTTATGAAGTTCAATGTGGAGAAGTGCAAGGTCTTGCACCTGTGAACACATCACTTAAGAGTGCATCTCTGTCTACCAACCACTTGGTTAGAGAAGAGCCCTGTAGAAAGGGACCTGGGAGTATTGGTGAACAGGCTGAACATGAACAAACTCTGTACTGCAGCAGCACAGAAAATCAACAAGATGCTGGCTTGCATCAACAAGGACATGACCAGCAGAGACAAAGAAGTCATCATCTCAGTTTACTCAGCACTTGTCAGGCCACACGTGGAGCACTGTGCTCAGTTTTGGTCCCTGCTGCACAAAAAGGATGAAGACAGGCTGGAGAGGGTCCAGAGAAGGGTCCATGAGGATGATCAGAGGACTGGAACACCTGTGTAGAGAGAGAAAACTGGGTTTATTTAGCCTTGAGAAGAGAAGGCTTAGGGGAGATGTTATTACGATGTTCCGGTACTTAAAGGGAAGCTACACAGATGATGGAGACTCCCTATTTCCAAGGAATCACATAAGCAAGACAAGGGGCAATGGGCACAAGTTGCTCCTGGGGAGATCCTGATTGAACACAAGAGGAAAATTTTTAACTTTGAGGACAGTCAGACATTGGAATGGTCTCCCAGGGGAAGTGGTGGACTCCTCCACTTTGGAAAATTTTAAGCCTCATGTTGATGGGGTGCTGAGACATATCATATAAATAATGATATTAGAAGGGTTGAACCAGATCATCCTTTATGTCCCTTTCAAACTGACCTAAAAATAAAAGAAAAAGTAAAAAAATAAAGTGAAAGAACAAGAGGAAAAAACCACAAGTTGCATCAGGGGAGATTTAGATTGGATATTAGAAGAAACTTCTTTACTGAAAGAGTTTTTGAACACTAGGATAGGCTGTCCAGAAAAGTGGTTGAATCACCATCCCTGGAGGTCTTTAAAAGATGTGTACATTTGGTTCCTAGGAATAGGACTTGACACTGGATTTGACAGAGCTGGGTCAATGACTGGGCCTGGTGATCTTAGGGGTCTTTTCTAAACAGAGTGATTATGTGATTATTCAGTGTTTGAAAATATATTTCTGACAATTAAATATCTAAACTCAGAATAAGGTACTTACTCCCTCAAATTATTCTTCTGTGGCTCATTATTACCTTTTTTTTTTCTCAGCAAGATGAATCATTGGCTGTTTTTTACATGTGACTGTGACTAGTAGACAGAGGTTACCTCCCTGCACTCAGCACGGGTGAGGTGACATGTAAAATACTGTGTCCGGTGTGTGGCCACCTGATCCTGGTCCATATATATGTATATATATATATTGGGAAATTAGAAAGGTTCCAGCAGAGTACTAGTAAAAGGATTAGGAGCTAAGAAGCTGGGGGATCTGAACTTGTATGTGGTACAACAAATGCATTGTGTCTTCCTAAATAAGATTTTCAAGTGTACAATTATATCCCTGAAAATTATTTAGTACCTTGCTTGGAACTGAGTGTCACATGAGGAAATTAGTAGCAGAAGTTTGAGAAAGTGACCTCACGACTAGATGGTCAGCATTTTTCTTTTTAGATAATTTTCTTACAATCTTTTAAGATACCTCTAAGCTAAGCAGAATTTGCAGGTAATAAGAAAAACTGCAGCAGGCACTGAAGGATGGAATGAGCTTTTGACTATAATATCAAAGTCAGAAGGCAGACAAGAGCAGGAAGAGCAAGTTTGGTAAAAGCAGGCCATTCTGTATCCCATTTTGTCTCTTTTTGACAGAAACCCAAGGAACTGAGGTCATGAGTTCCTTCCTTCTTCCCCGTCAGGCTGCCTCCAGCTGTGATGCTCTATCTGTCACTGACATTTTTACAAAGCACTAAAATTGATTACAATATATAAGAAACCATATCTTAGGCACACTGAAATGACTGATGCCAATACTCCATTAGAGAAAGCTTTCACTCTGTATTGTGTGTAATTTTTTGCCATTATATTATGCAAATGTAGCTTTGTTCTGGTCAGTATTTACATTATTTTAAATATTTCTTTCCAACACATGAGCCATTCATTTTGTGGTACATTTTACTGAAAAAAAAAAAAAGAATGAGGCGTAAATCAGAACAGTTCTCTTCTAATTTCTTTTAGCAGATCATTTTAGCCATCAGTGTCTGAACCCTGCTGAAGTATAGTTTCAATTTCCCTTCTCAGCCATGGATAAAACAAAGCTGACAACACATATTTTTCTCTGTCAAAACATTTCACCTACTTTTCTGTGCACAGACAGTGTAAGAGCCATAACTTAGGCCAAGATTACAGCAACATTCTTCATGTTATCTTAATATTGGAAAGGTACATGCACTAGATCCTTAACAGTATAGTAGCTTAAGAACATGTCATAGATTAAGAGGTATTTCCTAAATGATAGTGTCAAATGAGAAAAAAAAATAACTTAGCCACTTATCAGATGAGAATGGAGGGGGCTAGGACAATACTGCCTGCTGTATCTTGTCAGGCAGAAAATGTTCAGTGGTTTCAAGATTCATTCAAGTAAATGGTATGCAGAGATTCAATTGGTAGAAATGCAGTGTGCAGATCTTATTTTTCTGCCTTAGCTGATGTGACTTTAATTTTTAGAGAGTGGCTTAGGCAGACACAGACTGTTTATTACCAAGACTTCCCTTGCACTACATGAGCTACTTTTGTAGTGTATCTCCCAGACATACTTTTCCTGAGGCTTACATAAATAAAACGAGAAACCCATACACTGAAAATACTCTCAAATATTATTGCTCAATATGAAATAGAAAATATACAAGCAAAAAAAATGCTGTGGCTATAGAGGTGCTGTGAGGTGTCCAGGTCAGGCCTGCACATAGCTTCTTTAAAAAGGTAGTATAAAGGTGTCATCCAGGGAGACACAAATCTGACCCCCTTGCTTTCTAAACTCCTTCTCAGAGAGGATACGAGGTGTGGCTGAATCCAGCCTTATAATGTCAGACCTGGTCCTCCCAGATACAGTGATACAAATGTTACTGTCCAAGGACATGCTCAACTGTCAGATACCTCTTGATGAGATTAAGTTGAAATGACACTCAAAGTCAGTATTTGATAAGATTTAATTAGACATATAAAAGGAGTAACTCATAAAGATAATACTTTGATTATTATATAAGATCAGGCTGCTCACTCATAAAGGCTGATTATGCCAGCCAACATGGCTTCACTAAGGCCAAGTCACAGAAATCACTGAATCACAGAAATTTGGGAGTTGGAAGGGACCTCAAAAGATCATCGAGTCCAACCCCCCCTGCCAGAATAGGGTCACCTACAGCAGGTCATATAAGAATGTGTCCAGGTGGGCTCTGAATGTCTCCAGAGAAGGAGACTCCACAACCTCCCTGAGGAGCCTGTTCCAGTGCCCTGCCACCCTCACAGTGAAAAGGTTTTTCCCTCTATTTTATTATGTGGAACCTCCTATGCCCCAGTTTGTACCCACTGCCTCTTGTTCTATTATTGGACATAACCAAGAAGAGTCTGGCTCCATCCTCCTGGCACTTGGCCTTTACAGATTTATAGACATTAATGGGGTCACCCCCTCATTCTCCTCCAAGCTGAAGAGACCCAGCTCCCTCAGCCTTTCCTCGTAAGGGAGATGTTCCACTCCCATCATCATCTTTTTCTCTCTCTCTCAAGCAGTTCCTGATCCTTCTTGAACTGAGGAGCCCAGAACTGGACACAATATTCCAGTTGTGGCCTCACCAGGGCAGACCAGAAGCTGAGAACTCTTGACCTACTAGCCACAGCCTTTCTAATGCACTCCAGGATGCCATTGGTCACTCTGTGCTGGACTCTTTCAAGCAGTTCACGGTCCATCTTGAACTGAGGGCCCAGAACTGGACGCAATATTCCAGATGAGGTCTCACCAGGGCAGAGCAGAGGAGGAGGAGAACCTGTCTCAAACTGCTAACCAACCCCCTTCTGATGCACCCCAGGATGCCATTGGCCTTCTTGGCCACAAGGGCACATTTCTTGCTCATGGTCATCCATCCATCCATCCATCCACCAGAACCCCCAGTTCTCTTTCCCCTTCTCTGCTCTCCAGCAGCTCAGTCCCCAGCCTGTACTGGCACTTTGTGTTGTTCCTACCCAGATATAAAACTCTACACTTGCCCTTGTTGTAATTCATTAAATTTTTCCCTGCTCAATTCTTTAGCCTGTCTAGGTCCCTCTGAATGACAGCACAGCCTTCTGGGGTGTCAGCCACTCCTCCCAGCTTTGCATCACCAGCAAACTTGCTGAGAAGACACTCTGTCCTATCAAGGTCATTGATAAACATGGTGAAAAGGACTGGACCCGGTACTCATCCCTTGGGGGACTCTACTAATTTACAGATCTCCATCAGGGCTCTGCACCATTGATCACCACCCTTTGGGCTCTGTTGTGTAGCCAGTTCTTATCCTGCATTTCCTGACCTTGCTCAAGAGGATATTATGTGAGACTGTGTCTAAAGCCTTGCTAGAGTCAAGATAGACTACATCTAGTGGTCTCCCTTCATCTACCCATTCAGAAGAAGTCTATCAGATTAGTCAAGCATGATTTCTCCTTTGTAAATTCATCCTGACTACTCCTGATAACCTTCTTTTCCATATGCTTAGAGCTGACCTCCAGAACGAGCTGCTCCATCATTTTTCCAGGGATGGATGTGAGGCTGACTGGTCTGTAATTTCTTGGATCTTCCTTCTTGCCCTTTCTGAAGACTGGTGTGCCACTGGCTTTCCTCCAGCCCCCAGGCACCTCTCCTGTTTGCCATGATCTCTCGAAAATGATGGAGAGTGGTAGGGCAATAACATCAGCCAGCTCCCCCTACACCCCTGGGTGCATCCCATCAGGGCCCATGGACTTGTGTACATTCAACTTGCATAACTGATCTCTAACCCTGTCTTCATTGACCAGTGGTGAGTCTTCCCTCCTCCAGGCTTTCTCTCTTATGTCCAGGGTCCAGAGTTCACAAGTTCCTGGTCCTAGGAGTAAAGACTGAAGTACAGAAGGTATTCAGCAACTCTGCCTTCTCTGCATCGTCTGCTATCAGGGCTCCCACCCCATTCAGCAGTGGGCCCACATTCTTCCTATTCTTCCATTTACTACTGATCTATTTAAAGAAGGCCTTCTTCTTTCCTTTTTCTTCCTTTGCCAGTTTGCGTTCTATGAGGGCTTTGGCCTTTCTTGTTGCCTTCTTACATTCTCTGACAATATCTCTATAGTTCACCCAAGTGACAAGTACTTTCTTCCATAAGCTGTATATTTCTTCCATTAAATTTTTTTCAGAAGCTCCTTGCTGATCTATACAGGTCTCCTACCACCTCTATCCAGATTTTTACTCAAAGGAATGCACCAATCTTGGGCTTGCAGGAAGAAGTAATTAAAAATTTACCAACTTGCTTTGGCTCCCTGTTCATCCAGAGTCTTAGCTCATTCCAGGATTCCTGCAAGGAGTACAGAATTAAGGAGTACAAAATTAGCCCTTCAGAAGCCCAGGGTTGTAACCCTACTTATTGTCCTTCTTCTTCCTTGTACAATACTAAACTCGATCATGTCCTGGTCACTGCCACCAAGACTGTTACCAGACGTATTTGTTAATACAAGATCCTGCATAATACAATCTCTCCTCATTGGTTCCTCCTACCCAAATCCGAAAATTATCAGAAGTCCTGCCTGAATAATTGGTGGCCTTTTACAATGGGGTCAACAGCCTCAGTGGAAAAAGGCAGAGAAATAGACATCATCTCCCTGGAACTGTGCAAAGCATTCAACACTGTTGCGCACAAGATTCTGGCCTCTAAACTGGAACAATATGGATTTGATGGATGGACCACTCATTAGATAAGGAACTAAATGGATGGTTGCACCCAAAGAGTTGTGATCAATGGCTCAGTGTCCAAATGGAAACATGAGATAAGTGGTGTTCCTCAAGGTCTGGCATTCAGACCAGTGCTCTTTAACATCTTTGTTGGCAACAGGGACAGTGGAATCAAGTGCACTGTCATCAAATTTGATGATAACACTAAATTGTGTGATGAAGTAGAGGGAAGGGATGCCATCCAGAGGCATCTGGATGCCTCAAGCCTTGACAGGCTTGAGAAGCCAGCTTGTACAATCTGCATGAAGTTCCAAGTGCATGGTTCTGCACCTGGATTAAGGCAATCCCATGCATGAATAGAGGTTGGGAGGAGAAAGGATTGAGGAAAGCCCTCAGGAAAAGGACTTGGGGTTGGTAGTGAACCAGAAATTTAACATGAGCTGTCAGTATGCGCTTGCAGCCCAGAAAGCCAATCAGGCCCTGGGCTGCATCAAAAGAAGCATAGATAACCAGTCAAGGGAGATGATTCTCCCCAGGTACTCTGCTCCTATGAGACCCCACCTGGAGAACTGTGTTCAGTTCTGAAGCTCCCAACATAAGAAAGTTATAGAGCTCCTTGAGTGTGTCCAGAGGACAGACACAAAAATGATCAATGGGTTGGAGCACCAACCTTATGAAGATAGACTAAGGATCAAGAGAACTTTGGAGGTCTCTAGTCTAACTCCATGCTCAGGGCAGAGCTAACTTAAGTTAGCATAAGGATGATCCACTCCAAGGGTTAAGATTCTACAACCACTCTGGGTAATGTCTTCCAAGAATTTTTCATTTTGCCTTTGGTTTTTCTTATGTAAAGTCAGAATTTCCTTTGTTCCAACACTCTCTCTATTTTTTCTTTTCATACTCTAAGATACCACCCAGAAGATTCTGTGTCCATTTTCTTCAATGCCTTAAATTGCGTAATCATAGAAGAAAGGCAGAAGGGAAAATAAAGCTTTACTTGGCACAGGATTTCCAGAGAGTCTTTGTTATTTTCTTTACAGTTTTCCATACTCTTAACTCAAAAGCCATTCAATTGCTATTGGTTACCCTACTACCTTTCTCTTCTTTTTCTTCCAGCTATAGAGGTAAAAAGCAACTAGCATGTGGTCAGGGAAAGATGCAAAATTTATTTTTTCCGGACTGTTCAGATTCTCTGAGCATACAAATTAGCAGGATATCCTGAAAAAAAAAGCCACCATATTTTCTCATTCTTGTACTCAAACCATTAATACTAGCTGTTCAAGAACAGTTTTTCATATGCTGTTCTGACCATTCCTTTTCAGGCCTTCACCTGAACCATAAAAATAAGAAAGCACAAACATGAAAAATAAATATAAGGTTGAAGTTCAGCTCAAGTTTGGGTAATTGTTTTCTTGACTTCTTACTTTTCCAACAGAATTAATTTACCTCTAGATCCATTGTTCCCCTTTGATCTATGCCACTGTAAAACACTGTGGAGTGTTTTCAGTTGTATGTCTTTCCATTTTTTTTCACCCATGTACTGATAACTAAGTCATTTCCCTCGTACAGGGCACTCAGAAAATGCAAGATAAAAGAAGTCCCTAACTGGCATTTGAGTTATATATTCTGGAAGAAACATCTTACATTTCTGTTCTGATTTCACCTTACTCTCCTATAATTCTTGGCAATTACTTTTTAAGAGACTTGTGACATTTCAAATAGATTTCAGTTCTACAAGACTGCATTTAATTTTTCTTTTTACCTCTAGACTGACTGATGTATTCTCATTCAGAAAGAATGTTTAAAATAGTAGTTTGGGTTCCATGTTCCTAAGTTAGATCTCTTCAATCTGAACAACAGGAAACAACTATCATGGCAATAATTATCTGTGATTAATCTCATCTGTGGTCCAGAGTAATTAACTACAGTAAATGTAAATTTATATCTATTCACACTATGTGCTTACTAACAGCCAAGAATGCCATCCACAGTTTTAATACATTCATCTTCTGAATATCAAACCATACTAAATTGACATGAGCGGTTTTTACTAGTCCACTCAATTTGAATGGCATTTCCACTCCTGATGACTCTGTGGACATGGAAGACAAGAGCATTTTGCTGCATCTTCAAGTACTTCCTGTGGAAGAATGGAAATAGTGACAGGACCACATTGTAGCAGGAGGAGCCATTCTTGCTCCTGAAGCTCGACGAGCTGCTGGTCTCTTCCTGGACTCCAGCCACCACACAGTGCTTCCAGGGTAGAAGTCTAGCGGGAAGAACCTTTCTTGCTCCAGAGGCTCGACAAGCTGCTGGCCTCTCCATGCCTCACACCAGAGTGAGCTGAGGTTTTCTCTGTGGGTGTGTGTTCCACCTTTATTGGCCCCCTGGCCTTGCTCATGCCCAATAGGGGCCTGTCCTAATCAGGCACAGGTGGACTCACACCCACTCACTGGCAATTCGAGGCACCTGATTTATCTTATTTCTCTACACCACATGGAATAAATCTTCACAGAAGGTGAAAGAATAAAGACCGATAATGTGAGATCTACATTATGCCTCTTACAAATAAAAAGCTCTTTTAGAAAACATTTAAAAATATTCCAGAGGTATTGCTTCTTCACTTATTCTTTTAATTAATAGTTCAGCCTTCATCACTACCACATATTTCATTTTTCTATTCCCAAAGATTATAGTGATCATTTTTATTATCATTAATACATAAGTTATATATACCTAGGTACATTGTAATGGGTCATTAGCAGCCACTGCAGGTGATTAAAGGCCCTTAGCCTTCAGCCTTACATGTACAGTGCACCTCAAGGATGTATTTATAGTCCATTAATACACCATCCTGTCTCACTGCTTTATTATTTTACATGCTGCAAATGTGAAGCAATGTTATTTCGGAATATTTATCTTGAAAAACAAGTAAGAAGAAGAACACTGCAGAAATTCCTCGAAGGGCTAAATATCTAAAATAAAATTTCAATATATATTAAAATTGCATACACCAAAGAATATCTGTTGGGTCTCATAATCTTCATCTGAGTTACGTAGTGCTATGAACCAGAAGAAACAGCACTACAGAGCCACTTGCTTATTCTCTTCTTTCCTTGCACATAGATCTTTGAATCCTCCTTCTTCTTCTCACACATGTCCCAGTCCCATACACAGGAATACCAGGGCAGGGGAAACAGTGATGTATAGTCCATGGGCACACTCCAGACAAAGGTTAGCCCTCAGGGCTAGACGAGCAGAGCAGTGGAGAAGCAGCAAACAGTCTCAAATTTCTTTCCCATCCAATCTGTCAGACTGTTTGCTGTTTTGGTCAACTTTCAGTTTGGATATCTGGTTTATACTTTTAAGATTATCTTCACAAAGGTAAGAGATAATAGTTAAAAAAATAAATAAAATAAAATAAAATAAAATAAAATAAAATAAAATGATACACCAGAAAAATTCTATTCTAAAACTCATAGTGCAGCCATGAGTACTAGTTCTCTCATGTGACTGAACTATAAAAAGTCAAACCAGTTCACATTCTGCTATATTAATCCATGAGACTATGAGACTATATGCACTACACTTCCTGCCAGTACCTTAAAAGTCTTGCATGAAGAGGCTTTTACCCCTAATTCCATTTTTAGGAAAGTTTACTTTTCATTTTCTATGTCTCGTCACTTTGAGCCACTTTATCTATCTCCTTGGTATGCCTTCTGTTTATAAACTGGATCACTATTTTTATTTATTCTATCAGGAAATGATTCTTCCAAATCACTTGATAACACAGTATCACTATGGTTGATGCTCTCTATCAGAATAGCTAACACTGATCTAATTATTCTTGAGTAGTTTCCAGAACAATAAGAAAAGTGAACCAAGAGAATATTAACTTCATACAGAGCTGTCATTACAATCATTAGTGTGACAGTAGGTGAGAAGCAGACTTGCAGAGGTCTACTCAGCTGGTAATACAAATGGCAGCCTTGGCTGCAGTGATCATGAGATGGTAGAGTTCAGGATCCTGTGTGGAAGGAACAGAATACCCAGTAGGAGCAGAACCCTGGACTTCCACAGGGCAAACTTTGGCCTCCTCAATCAACTGTTAAGAGAAATCCCATGGGACAGGGTGTTAGGAGATAAAGGGGCTCAAGATAGCTGGTCAATATTCAAGGACCACTATTTGCAAGCACAGGATCAGAGCGTCCCTATGGTTAGGAAATCTAGTAAGGGAGCTAGGAGGCCAGCATGGTTAAAAAAGGAACTGCTGGGAAAACTTAAGTGGAAAAGGAAAATCTACAGATCATGGAAGGGGGGGCTGGTCACTTGGGAGGAATACAGGACTGTTGTCAGAGGATGTAGGGAGGCAATTAGGAAAGCTAAGGCCTCCTCGGAACTTAACCTTGCAGGTCAGGTTAAGGATAATAGAAAGGGCTTTTTCAAATACATAGCTAGCAAAACTAACACTAGAGGCAATATTGGCCCACTAAGGAATGAGCTGGGAGCCCTGGTGACAGAGGATATAAAGAAGGCAGAGGTGCTGAACGCCTTCTTTGCCTCTGTCTTTACTCCTGCAGGGTTTCCGCATGAGCCCCAGATTCATTTAGCCCCAGATGTAGTCAAGATAGATGAGAAGTTGGACATAGTAGATGAGGATTGGGTTAGGGATCAGTTGAGTAATCTGGACATCCATAAGTCGATGGGTCCAGATGGAATGCATCCAAGGGTGCTGAGGGAGCTGGCGGAGGTCATTGCTAGGTCATCTTCAGTAAGTCATGGGTAACAGGTGAGGTGCCTGAGGACTGGAGAATAGCAAATGTCACTCCAGTCTACAAGAAGGGCAAGAAGGAGGACCCGGGTAACTATAGACCGGTCAGCCTCACCTCCATCCCTGGAAAGGTGATGGAACAACTTGTTCTTGTCACTATCTCCAGGCACATCAAGGACATGGGGGTCATCAAGAGCAGTCAGCATGGTTTTATCAAGGGTAAATCATGTTTGACTAACCTCATAGCCTTCTATGAGGAAATTACTAGGTGGATAGATGATGGAAGAGTGGTAGATGTGGTTTATCTTGATTTCAGTAAAGCATTTGACACTGTCTCTCACAGCATCCTTGTAGATAAGTTGATCAAGTATGGGTTTGGTGATCAGGTAGTGAGGTGGATAAGGAACTGGTTGAAAGGAAGGAGTCAGAGAGTTGTAGTCAATGGGGCAGAATCTGGTTGGAGGTGTGTGACTAGTGGAGTCCCTCAGGGGTCGGTACTGGGACCGGTGTTGTTCAATATCTTCATCAACGACTTGGATGAGGGTATAGAGTGTACCCTCAGCAAGTTTGCTGATGACACTAAGCTGGGAGGAGTGGTTGACACACCAGAAGGCTGTGCTGCCATTCAGAGAGACTTAGACAGGCTGGAGAGTTGGGCAGGGAGAAACATGATGAAATTCAACAAGGGGAAGTGTAGAGTTTTGCATTTGGGGAAGAACAACACGATGGCCCAGTATAGGTTGGGGGCTGACCTGCTGGAGAGCAGTGTAGGTGAAAGAGACCTGGGGGTCCTGGTAGACAAGAAGATGACCATGAGCCAGCAATGTGCCCTTGTGGCCAAGAAGGCCAATGGCATCCTGGGGTGCATTAGAAAGGGTGTGGTTAGTAGGTCAAGAGAGGTTCTCCTCCCCCTCTATTCTGCATTGGTGAGGCCGCACCTGGAGTATTGTGTCCAGTTCTGGGCCCCTCAGTTCAAGAAGGACAGGGAAGTGCTTGAAAGAGTCCAGCGCAGAGCTACTAAGATGATTAAGGGAGTGGAACATCTCCCTTATGAGGAAAGGCTGAGGGAGCTGGGTCTCTTTAGTCTGGAGAAAAGGAGACTGAGGGGTGACCTCATCAATGTTTTCAAATATGTAAGGGGTGAGTGTCAGGGAGATGGAGTTAGGCTTTTCTCAGTGGTGACCAGTGATAGGACAAGGGGTAATGGGTGTAAATTGGAGCATAGGAGGTTCAAGTTGGATATTCGAAAAAATTTTTTGACTGTAAGGGTGACAGAGCCCTGGAACAGGCTGCCCAGGGAGGTTGTGGAGTCTCTCCAGTCTTCACTGGAGACATTCAAAACCCGCCTGGACACGTTCCTATGCGAAGTGCTCTAGGTGGCCCTGCTCTGGCAGGGGGGGTTGGACTAGATGATCTTTCGAGGTCCCTTCCAACCCCTATGATTCTATGATTCTATGATTCTATGAAAATAATAATTTTGAGCTTGATTGCATTTTGGAAAAACAACATGACTGTTCATTGTTCTTACTTTGTTCAAAACAAATTAAATGTTCAAGAAAATGTTCTGCCAAGGGTGGCAAACAAATTCTAACTCTAACAACTATGATATTCTAACAGTATTGCCTTGATGAGTAAATATGTATACTTCTCCATTACCACAGCCAATGACAAGCACCAGTCAGTGATACTTCATGACAAAGTTGACCAGAAAAAGCCAATTAGAGACTTGTGCTGATCTTGAAAAACACATGCATAGGGAAGCACAGGGTCTAGGAGGGATGTTCTCTCTTGTAGAGACATTTAGTGGGTTAAAAGATGCTTTAAGTCTGGGTCACCTCCACTGCCTACCTACTTCTGCACCCTCTGTCACAGGGGAGTACATCAAAGTCAAAGGAAAGGCCAAATAGGTCAGGTAAATTCATTAATATCTACTGTTAGAGATAAGAATAAAGTCAGCCATTACAACCAAATCAGAAAAGCTGACATCATGAGACAGATTTTTAATCCAGCACATAGATATTATACTTGGTCAGACACTTGCAAAATGTATGATAAACTTTATATGAAATAACCCAGTAACTCAGCCAACAATGTGACTCAGACCAAGTGCTCCATGTTCCCAGCCAACCACAGGAAAAGACCTGGATAGATTCAGGGGGAACATGCAGGATTCTGCTATCCATCATGCTGTACCCACCCAGATTGCACAGCAGAGATATAGTGAGGACCTGGGGAAGTGTGACTCTCCTGAGATAGTCCCATGGGAAGCTGGAGAAAACAACAGACGTACTGGCAGCAAGAAATGGCCTGTTTCCAGAAGAATCAGGGCTGGAACCTGTCTCTGTACACAAAGCACAGTTAAGGCAGGAGCACTGTGTGGGAGGGAATTTGCAATGGCCATGTATTTGTGAATACTTAAAATCTTCCAAGAAGAAAGGCAGAGATAATGGTAAAACATAACTGCTCCATAAGGATGCAAACAAAAGCTGATCAGTATAAAGATAAAACTGCATCATGCTGGCTTCCAGTCACCAGCTTACTGAATGCTATTATTTCTCTCACAAAGCTCAAGAAGGAGCCTTTCCTGCAGTCATTATCTGTTGCAAAACAGAGGAGGAGAATGCGTATTTTATCATTTCTTTGAAGTGCATCCCAGAATGAAACTGTTGCCTGAGTCTGAACATACACTGTGCAGAACATCAGAACATGAGTAACCCCATTGAGATTAGAATGAGAAACTCTGTTTCCTAAGTGAATGTAGTTAGTGGAAAATATAACGAATTTTGTAAATGTTAAATTTTATTTTGGTTTTTTTTTTGCATAGATCTAGCAACCCAGACTTTGCTGAGCCTGCAAAAAAAAAAAAAAAAAAAATCTGTTCTGCATATGATAACTCTTTGTGTAGACATTCATTAAAACTGGATCACGCAGTGGTCCTTGCAGGAATAGTTTCAGAGAAATGTAATGTTGTGTAGCAGAAAGATAAAATTCCAGCCTCATTTAAATGTAGACTCTTCAAATGTAAACAAATTATATCCCTTATTGGTAGCTAGTTCCTTGTCTTCAGCATGAATGTGGTTAGTGTCATACAAAAAACACTATTCCAGTAGCTTGGAACTGACTTTGTTGATTTCTCTTTTCCTCAGGAGCAGTCCTTGTAAACATAATATGTTTGTTCTCACACATGAAGAAGAATCTTGGTTATAGACCAGAGGTGAAAAGTCCTAAGTCAGATCAGCTTGCATGAGAGATGTTTTGAATCAAAAAGATTTACCTGAGTATATCTTATTAATATAAACAGTTAAAAAAATTGTCATGCATTTTTTTCTGGGCATCATTTTAGGTAAAGACATGAAATAACAGCATTTACTATTCTGTTTCAGTTTATGCTTTCCCCTTCATGCCAGCCAAGGAGTTGCTTCCTTTGAAAATGAACAATCATTAACATGAACTTCTGCATCATTGTCATACTTGCTGTGAAAGGATAAAGAAATGGTGGAGATGAAACACCTTTTCTGGTTTACACTCTTTAATAGCTCTAGCATGGTGAGGAAATGTATGTGTAAAGTTTTGCTTCAGAGAGCTCTTCAACTCATTTTCTTGCTGCCTGCATATGAGAAAGTGCCCAGCTGGCAACTTTGCTTCTGATTTACAAGAAAGGTCAGTTGATTCCGAGCAAACATTTTGCTAAATATCAAGATATCTCCCCGTGTGTTTCTCTGTCTAGCTCAAAGAAACTTGGAACCTGAAGCATTAGCAAAGTTTACAGAGTAAGGTGGAATGATACAATCTTTAATCACTATCACTGAGAGTAATTTTGCTTTGCAGTATTAAATAATTTGTGGATCATAATTAAGATTATATGTTTGCAGGGTTTCCTGCAAGTATTGTCACAATACTTCTTTATAGACAGATGGACAGGGCAAACATTTCACTTTCATCTATTCCATGATTGCTGTACTGCCAGGCAAACAGGGAAGAGAAGGCATGTATAGAATAATTCTTCAGTCTTTAACAACTCTTAGCAATCCCTTCAGGGTCAACATGAGATTTTCATCAAGAGTGACCCATCTTAAAAAATAGCTCTCCCCAGCCATCACAGCTCTGATTTCCAGAATACCAGTTTTTCAAAATACTCTTGAAAAGGTCATAGAAACAGCATTAAATCATTGTCTCTTTCTTAAATGTAAAGAGTACAAACAGTTTCCTCCATGACAGAAAAAAAACCCAACCATGAAGTCACTATGGGGCATACAAAGCAAGTGAGGAAACTTGATAAAATTAGTACAGAAACCTGTGTGTTTATCTAATGATACTGAAATAAATGGAGCAGAAGTATCGACATCAACATTTGTTTAAGTACGCATTAACAAGAATACAAAGAATAAATAAAAGGAGATAAAAGCTTGGCAGTAGCCCTGAGGAAATTGCTGGGGTGTCCAGATGCAATACACCATAACCCTTTCTATATTAAAATAGTATATCACACCTGACAAGATAACAAGGGAAAAGAGAGTTACTTTTTCCGTTCAGGTTTTGGGGTTTTTTGCAATTATCTGTGGCATGTAGGCAATGCTTCATGCAAGAATATACATGATGATATGAATCAAATCTTTATTAAAGCAGAAAACTGTGTTTTTCCCTTAAAAACTTACACATCATTCTGACTACGGTGTAGATGGCATGACTCTACATGCCACAACAGCTTAAAAATCAGTATATGCATATGGCATAAAACAGCCAATATCTTGCAGAGCAGGACCCGACTGTGACTAATTTTTTTTCATTCAAGAGACTGTAAATTTTGCTAGGGCCAGAAATACAGTGTGACAAGAACTTCGTTTAGCCAGCAGCGCAACCAGGATGCTTTTAAAGGTCTCATCTGAAAGATCCTGCACTAAGCTTTGTACTAATCCTTTTCTCTTCTGAAGTAAGTTGAGCTGAACCCATTAAATATGAAATCCAAAAACCACCTGACATATTTTTGGACAAAGAATACAAAAAAAGCTAAGGAATTTGTAAGCCTATATGCATTTTCTCTTGAAACTATTTGAAAAAAAAAATAATTAAATAGAGGGTTATCAGCTCTTTGTTGATAATTCAAGCACAATTGTGCACCAAAAAAAATTTACGCATGGACAGACTTCATGTTTCAGGCAGCCACTGGGAATATTGCCTGAGCCACTTACTGAGTCATAAAATTTCAGAACACATCTCAGAACAAAGACACAGATTCAGTGAAGACAGAACTTCAAACAAAACTCATCTGTTGCAGAGTGTGATGACTGCACTGAGTTTAGTGCAAAGAAAGAGGTTAGGGAGGGAAATTAAAAATGTAAGTTTGGCCACTTCCATATTTCTCTGAAAAGGTCCCCCAGGAAGAGTTTTCCTGGTGCTGGCAAATTACCTTAATAATTCTGCTATATTTTCTCCACATCACCAGGACACAACACAGAACACAAAAGAAGTAATTGCTTCAGTTGTCTAATGATGCTGCAGCATTTGCAAGAGGCAGAAGCATATTGAAGATATTTTCATATCTATCTTTCCAGCCTGCACTAACCTCATCTCTTCCAGAGCATGATCACATAAATATATTATTCCACACTGTTGTTTTACCACTCTTTGGTTAAAGCACACAGTATCTTTACAATTTTTTCAACTAACTCTACATTTACTCTTACCTTTATCTAAATCTGTGTTGCTTGCACATACTTATAGCTATTGTGACAGACCAGTTGGGTCTGGAAGTTTTAAATACTGAATATAAGATGATATTAAAAGGTTGAAGGAGTTGACATTTTTGAGTTTTGCTTGAGTTTTGCTATTTTCTGTCTTGTTTAAAAGAAAAAATGTTGAAATGTTTCTAAGGTGACAGCTATAAGGTTTATGTATATAACTGCCATTCTCAGAACAAATCACAGGAATTATTAATATGAAACAGAATGGATTATTAACATCTATTCTGTGCTAGAACAAGCACTCCCGAGGCTCTAAAGTGCTACAAGTTTCCTAAAAAAACTGTTGGTGAAATTTTTGGGGACTTTCTTTGCTCAAGGATAGCTGTAAAAATTTAATTCACTTAATATCTCTTTTGGCCATCACCTCTCAGCCAATTCTTAAAGTGCCTAGGATATAATTTCTGAATGTTTTGTTGCTGTTGCCACTGCAGATGATAACTAAATTAGCAGTGTGTAGTTCATTGTGGCACTTCTCCTCTTGGAAGTCTGCAGATATAAAATGACCCTGTCATGCTTTTTAAGAACAAACATCCCATGTCTTTCAGTTGAGTTATGACTCGCATTTTACAGTTTTAGATAGTGTCCATAATTTTCATTCATCAGACCTTTAAGGTAATTTGAACTGGTCAGCTGTAAATTTGCTACAGGTTACTTTCAATACTATGTACAAGTTAGAAGAAATTGCAATGCAAAGGTTTGGGTCAGAGTAAGTGTAAGGACACAGTTCCATTGAGACTTTAACCAAGTGTAAGAAGTTTCAACACAACACTCTTTTCAGACCCCAGATTTTTAAAGGACTTTCAGAGGGATTGAGACAGATGGGTTTTTTTTCCGTTTTTGTTTTGAATCATAGAAAATGTGATAGTGGGATCAGAAGATAATTCCAAAACGTGCATCTCTTCTTTGCCTCTCCTGCTATGATTCAATAATTATCCAAGAAAAAGTGGTTCACAAGATCCTCACCTAAATGAATTGACTACCTGACAAATGTTCTTGCTCATTAATAAAATTATAATTGTTGATTAAATTATATGAAGAAAATGAAAGCATGAAACCTACCATAGCTGTTCAGTTTCTCAGAAGCTGAAGTAAAAATTTATCTCCTAGTTCCCTTGCTTCCTCACACACTGCAAATTCCACACTCATTTACAGCAATACGCTCTGTCCGTGTCTTTCAGTCTCAGCAAAATAAAACCACAAGAGTACAAGACAGATGAGACAAGTTGTACTCCAGAGGTTTTGTAAAACCTGAATTTGAACTAGAAAACAAAAATTACATGACATTTGAGGGATTTAACCAACATAAACCCCAAGGCAGCAGTTCAGGGCAGTGTGTTAATTTGGTGGACAACTCTAAAAGCAGTTAAATGGTAATAGGCATTAAATTAAAGAAAATGCCACTGAACTGGAAGGGCAAAATGGGTCTAAAAGATTCATTATTCTGTGGAGAAGAGAATGTCCCCTGACCATGTAATGCAATAAAAATCCTTCAATTCAAAAGCAAAGTGATAGCTCAGTTACATTGCCCTTTTCTCTTAAATTCCACTATCTGAAAATTTATGATAAGAGAATTTGTGGGGTCTGAATTCTGGCATGTCTTATGCTGTATAAATAATAGGCTACATTTTAATTTTTAAATGAGATTTAAAGGCCTAAGTATTGTTGCGGATGGGAGTCAAGTGTGAATAGTGACTGAATACTCCACTCCTGGCTATCACAAATGCATAGTTCATTAGTGTTTAGTTTCATAAGATCAATTCCTGCAAAAGGGTACTGGTTACTTATAGTCTGTGTTCCCATCCTCCCAGGGTTCAGCTGTTTACACACTTACACACTCACAAAGGAAGTATAAAAGGCAATATAAAAATGCACAGATGTCAGCAAAATATTCATATTTATTTTTGTTTTGTATATTAAATATACATTGACATTAACAAGAGTTGATGTATTTAAAAATTATATTTCCCAATAAGCAAAATATTTCATTATTGTCTTTCTAAAAAGTATTGGAGATCTAGAAAGCACCAGCAAAAAAAATATATTGACAAGGTTCTAGGGTTATACCCTGTTAACAGCAGACAGATTTGGAAAGTCAAAGAGTTTTTCCATAGTTTCTCTCCTTGGACCCAGTTAAGTCGCAAAGTACATGTATGGGTCTCTACCAAGTCAGGTAGTCACATGTTGAATGTGATTTCCTTAGCATTAGTACTCTGGTATTAAATCCTCGGGCATACACTCTGGAGAATAAGTGACATGAGAGTATAAATCAGCACTCCCAGTGTTCACTGCAATACCAAAGAGCACCATCCTTGAGAGATGATGCTTCAGGGAATGATAGTAAGAAATATAATAGCTAAACCACAGGATGTTTCTACAACATACCTGATGTCCAAGAGAATGAGTTGTACCCTTGGTTGGGGAATTATCCAGGTATATTTTATGAGCTCAACCAGCTTTGTAAAAAATAATTTCAGGGAAAGATGAAGGCGCTTTCTTGTATGCAGAACTAAATGAAGTTTTATAGGCAACTGTAATCCTAGCCTAGCCCATAATTTACAATTAATGTATTTTTCAGCGACGTTGCAGGGGTGGCATGAGGGCTGGGTAGACAGCTTCCAGGTACTTCTAACTGCTGTCATTCAACTAACACATCAACATTTCTTTCTTTGTTGGACACAGCTAGAATAATTTCTTCTTCAAAAAAAATGTAATTTGCATACCTATTTGTTGTCTTTTTTTAAAAAATCAACCTGTAAAACTTGTTTGATTTTGATAGTGCACTAACATAGCCTTAGCACCAGTGCAACGTTACTAAAATTGCTCCATTCTCTTTAAAGCTCTTCTTTTATTCCCATCTGATCCTTCCTGTTTGTTGCCTAGTACCTATATTCCTTACACAGTTTTGGAAATCCAAGGAAAGACATTAATACTGGTTAATTCAGCATTTTTATCCATATTCCTTTCTGGCCTCTGAACAAAGATGTCCTTTCTGGTCAGCAGAGCTTTCAGCTGTCACACTTGTGTTTCCTGGACCCCTATGGCCATTTCTGTTTTCTGTCCAGTCATACAACTACATCCCCACTTCTACACCTTTCTTCTGCACAGAAGCTTGTGGCTACAGTGTCCCCTGCTATCATTGACAAATGTGTCTTCTCACCACTGTTGGCTTTTAATTAAAAGCACAGTAAGCTTATATCACCTGTGGATGAGCAGCTTCCCTCATAACCCAAAGGTCTGCATTTAAAGTGAAAAGAAGGTAAAAAATGAGCAAAATGCTCTTTGGAGGAGCTTGATCCTTCTCTCATAACAGCAAAGGACAGCTGAAAATTACCTGAGAAGACAAGTGGGGTGGGCACACCTTCTTACGAAATTCGGCTTCCTGAAGTAAGTTGCTCAAAATTCAGTCATGGGATCAGTCATTTTTCTATCTGAAAACAGAGCTCAATGGAAATATACAGAGAGGAATAACTGAAATGCAAACTGAAATGCCTGCTTCCCCCTCAATGTCACAGCCCAACACATTCTTCCAAAAAATGTCTTTCCATATTATGTATGCTACAAAGAATCCTTCTGGGCACAGCATACACTTTCAGCATCTATCCACCAGCCAGCCAAAGTGTATCTAAGAAGTTCAAGGACACAACTGTGGCTATCACTTCCCACCAAGGACAAAAAGAAATATGCATCTGTGAGGAATCATACTCTTTATCTTCACTGGAAATAAAAAAGCGTACAGTGCAAAGTACTATGTACAAAGAAAGTACATTCACTTTTCTAGCAGCAAGTGAATACTTCTGTTGCCCATTTGGTTACACCAGCTTCAGAAATTGAAAATTTAGTACTCAAATTTCCAAGTTTATACTGTGTTTTTGATACTCAATGGTCAAAATCTTTTGATGGGAAAAAGATGCTACTGATTCATCATTTTCAGTTGGAAAATACGTCCTGGAGTACTTAGCATTTCCATTTCAGCATCTACATCCACTTTTGGGGATTAGATTCTTGACATAAACATAAATATCATTAACATAAACATAAACATGCATAAATTATAATACTAAGTGAGCTGTCCACTTAGACAGCACCTTCACAGCAAGACCAACAACAAAAAGATGAAAAAACAACCAGATAATTTATCCATTAAGAAGAGATACAGTTATAAAAAATATAGATGAAAAAAAAAAAATCACAGATAAATATCTCCTGGGTCCCAACAGAACTGATCACTATTAGTCAGAATAACTGTAAATGACCAGTAGAAAAAAAGGGTATAAAGGAAAACCAAAACACCCAGAAACTGAAAGAAGCTGTCCAGTCCAATTTTCTATTGGTCTTAATGTGCTCTTAACCCTACCAAAAGAGAAGAACCTCTTGAAGTGTTTTACAGCTCAAACTCACATGACCTGAGATGGGAGATACATGCAGGCTCCTGAGGATTAGTGTGTGAACATGCTATGCAGGACATGCTATGAAATATGACTGAGCATGGCAGTGCAAAGATTGACAAAGTTAAATGTGAAACAAATTGAGAACAAGTATGTTGGGCCTTCACATTAAGGGAAGGACTTTTGACAATAATAAACCACAATTGGTTTTATGTAATTTTCTTTTTTAATACCAGTTACACTCTTAAACATATAAGCATCACCTGTACAAAGCTGCTCATGATGATCAAAGCAAAATTGTGCCACTGAGAGACTACTCTTGGTTTTGAAAGAATTAATGTACACAAGACTAAAAAGGAAGTTATGCATGGATTTTAATAAAGATTAAATGAAGAATGACATTCCTTTGGTACAGAAAACATCTCCCACTGATCCTTATCCAGCTTTTAAGCTCAAAATTGCATGATTTTCTGCCCTCTTCACAGATCAGTGTTGCAGACAGGACAGAAGGTTAAATGTGCCTTTGATTAGATTCAGGCATACAGTATATTTTTCAACACCATAATTTAGTCAAATACCTTTGAAGTTAAACAGCTAGGAACATTGCCTTTGTAAGCTGAGGAATAACTTTAAATGAGTAAAACTTACAAAATTTCTTTAAAGATTTCAGGGCTTAAATTGCATTTTCAAATTTTTTTGTGTGAAGTGTTCTATATAATATTCATGTTCATTTGGGTCTTACTATAATTCACTTTTGCTGAAATCAGGAATTAACAACATTTAACTGCTTTATAAGTCATATATCAAGAATTGCCTTCTACTAGCTAATTTCAAGGTTAAAAAACCCAACAGTTAACCTGAGAAATAGTGAGGTCACCTAGATACTTGCATATATATACACCACATTTTTAGAGCCAAATACTAATAACTAGCAGACAGCAGAATCTTAATGGTGGCCAACAGAGAGTTGCTGAGAAACTAGAGGAATAGTAAGAAAAAAAATGGGATATGGAGCGAGCTCCTGCAAACTTCTTACAAATACTTTTTACAAAAACTTTTTAGAAACTTTTTACAATATGCCTGATGAGTGCTGCTTTTTTCTTAGAAAGTCTTCAGCCATCTTTTTCTCCGAGTATCTGTTTTTCCAAAACATTTACTGAAAACTTTAGTATATTTCAGTTTTCTTGTTCTGCCTGTTTAAAATTTGAACTTTAGACTCTGATATTCTTCTCTGATTAAAGCACCAAATTGTACTAGTTTTGATCCTTGACTGAATTAACAAAACTCTTACAACTTCAGATTTCTGTTGTAAACTTGCTTACTTCTTAACACATTTGCAATTTAGTGATAGTCTTCAGTGAATGTAAACTCCACTTGAAATAAGCTTCTGCTCACAATCTCATAAGAATACTTACAGAAAGCAAATGCAACAGGAACACAACATTCATTACTAAGCTTATGATGAATCTTGTTTTGAGAAAACACAGCCAGTAAAACATTCCAAAATTTAAATTAATGTTTAATTCACTTTTTTTTTTTTACGACCCTGTTCAGAATCCTGAAATGGTACACAGTGACAGAGCACTACTAATAGAACTTATGGTGGTTTACATCACCCCAGTTAGGCTAGCAGAACTCAGATGCAAGAAGAATTTTATGTTATGGACTATCTTGTGTTGTCTGTGTATCCCAGCTATTCAACACTGGAGGCTAAAGAAGATTTCAAAGAAGACGATAGAATTGTGTCTAATAGATTTTTTGTATATTTTATAATTAAATTAACATTTTTACAATGTTCACACACACAAAAAAAAACCCAAACCAAAACAAACATGGAATATTTCTTTTTATTTATAGAGGAAAAAAGTCCATTTAGTTTAGTATAACAACAAATTTTGAACATTTTTATGAATGAATAATTTTTATGTTAGAAATTAAACTGCTGCAGTGCATACTTTTTAGAGGGAGATGCTAGCTAAGACAATGTTAAACAAAAAAAACAAAAAGAATTTTAAGATAAACTGAATGGTCATCATTATTTTTCATTATGGCCTCCTACTATACTCTGTTGCAATTACATATATGAGTGCTAACTATGTTGAAACACACATTACAGTGTGATAAAATGTATGATTTATACATTAAATCCATTAAATGTAGAAGAAATAACTTTTATTTGACAGTACTCTTATAGCACCCTACTGCTTTTGTAGTTTACCAAGATGATTCAAGTTAAACATGTTGCCTCAGAACATATAATAGATGGTTCAAGTCTGGTAAAAAGATAGGTTTAGTGAAAAGAAAAACTAAGGTTTTTCTTTCTTCATTCTAGGAATTTGATTTTCATTCTTTTCTGATTTTCAGCTAAGATAATATGGTTTTAATTTATTTTGAAGTATGTCATAAATTTCCAGGGTTTTCTCATAGCAATTTTCATATAAATGCTTTGTACTGATCAATTTTTTATGGAGGAGAAAAATATGTAGTTTCAAAAAGGAGACACAACCTCTAACTTCCAGGGAAATAGTCTTGGAAGTGCCCATAATACTCTTGCGCCCACTTCCAGAAACCTTATCTGATGCCGCAATTTTCCTGTGACATCTTATGCCTTTATCTCTGTCCATTCAAAATTAATAAATGTATCCTTCATAGTTTTTAAATGCAGAAACCAGAGGAGAAAGTTAATATCTTGGACAAAGAAAGGACTTTGAAAGTCTAAGTGACTTACTATTTAGGACTATTTTTACTTCTACCATTTTTATAAAGATCTAGAGTAGAAGACAGGTGTGG
Source organism: Calypte anna (assembly GCF_003957555.1). Lineage (NCBI taxonomy): Eukaryota > Metazoa > Chordata > Aves > Apodiformes > Trochilidae > Calypte > Calypte anna. The sequence continues at coordinate 58,288,992 of NC_044274.1, read as the reverse complement.
CAAGCTTAAACTTCACCCTACCTCTGAGGATGCCAGCCTCAAGGCTTTTGTTAGTTGAGCTCACTGACATAATACCTATGCTGTGATAGCAATAGTTTCTTGCTTTTAATGTATAATAGGTTTTGTTCTGAAGGGATTACTGTCTTTGCTTGCCCTGTGCTCTAGCAAACACCCAAGACATCCAGTAATTCTTTAAACTGATGGACATGTTTCACTGCCAGAAAGTGGATTCTTCCTTCTCATATTTAAACCTCCATCCACATTTTGTACATACTTACCTTGCATATGTACAGTGTTACACCCTCCTTCACCGTACAAGCCAGAAAGAGTTTATCCCAGTACTAATCTAAACAATCCATGAACAATGCATTCATTATACAAAGATATACTTTATTAGGGTCCTCTAACTCCAGAGGAGAGTTAACAGAGCTAACAGAGAAATTTAAAAAGATTTAAAAAAAAAAATAAAAATCTATATTTAGTGTGTAATTTATGGTAAAACGTGTATTATGCTTTTTTTAATATAAACACCTGGCATACATTTGAACATCTGTAAAACTGTGATTTTTAATAGATTTATCTTAATACTGTACATAAACATATCAAGACTTAATAGTAGTTCCATTTCTCCCAGAAAAACTGTCTCCAGTCTAACAGCAAATGTCACTTAGGTTTAGTGTCTTTCAAGAATGCATTTCTTCCAAGCTGAGGAATTGATACAATATGCCTTTCTCACATTTAACTGCAATCTTTTTAACTGATTAATTTTTTCAAGGTAATTTAGGCTGCCCAAAGATTTGGAAATGTTACAGGTCTTCTTTTTATAAAAGTAATAACACTATAGTAAGTACCACAGTATTTTGGCAGTTCAATGACAACAGAAAGTTCAAAATATAAAAATACTGTGAGTTTGACAGATAAACAGAAATATTATCTTCTCTAAATTTCTAAATAAGTTATACTGAAAGCTTAATAGTAATAAAACAGTGTAAAATACTCTAATGTTCATTGCAAACTACATGACATGCTCTTTTCTTCTAATCATAATTCATACTCACCTACAAGCATTTAAAAAGTAACTAGGCCTTGCAGCTACTGTAGTCAACTACTGCAGTCACTTGAATCCTCAGTATATTTCAGTAATGGGATTTTTGACTACCTGAGCACCAGGGATCATCCCTTAACAACATTTACTTCATAAACTCAGAGTTAAAAGACAAGTTTATGGCAAATAATACAATACCACATTATTCTTTAAAAGCTATATTAATAATACAATGCCCAATACTGATGATATACCAGCTGAAAGCTTTCAATGATTTAACTTACCATCTTAATATACCTGTTATGTATACTTTCTACTCAGCTCCATAGATTGGAAACTTGAGATAGAGGCAGGCTGAATGATTTTCCCATCTGTTGTCTATGTGCTTTGGAGCATAACCTGAATGTAGACATGTAGGAAAGTTCAAGAAAATGCTATATCCAAAGAAAGGAAGAAAATTTTTCTTTTTGCCTCAATGGAGGCAGAATTTTATCCTCAATTGGTAATAAACTCACTGACATTAAAAAAAAAGAAACCTTTTGACCTTCCTAATTACAGTACCACTGGGTGCAAGACAGATGCAACCCAACAAAGTAATTGTGAATAGGCTGATTCCATCTAATCTTTTTTTTTCCACAGCCACATTAAATTTCTGGGTTGGGTGGACCTGGAACAGCTTCACAACAATCATAGAATCATAGAATCATAGACTCAGAATTTCTATTTTTAGGACCTGAAAAGGCATGAAATTTAGCGTGACCCAGATAATAGTTCAGGGTAGCACACAACTAGCCTGGAAATTAATAATTTATAGGATGCTCTTTTATTTTGGTCCAGAATATAAATTAAGACATCCATGTCATACTTGCACTGATTTTTCTCATTTGCAATAAAATGATGTTTGGTGTCTTTAAATTCAGAAGCCACTCATTTCTTTTTAGCCTATTATCTAGGGTAATACAGTCATGCAGAGCACTTGATAAGTCACTTTTCAACCATCAATCATCCCTAAATAGTGCTCTCTCATATTAAATCAAAAGGCTAGAAGAAATTCTCTCTTTTCTCCATCTCAAAGATAGCAGCAGTCAATAAAGCTGTCCACTTCAAATACAAGGTTTATAGCTGCCAGGTTTTTCTTATAATCTACTCCAAGTTTCTAAATGCAATATTCATATTGGTACCAAACATGCAACCACCACCTGTAGTAACAACTGGTGGGATTTTCTGTGCCTAACAAAAGTCTGAACCCTTTCCAGGTGCCTGCTAATTGACCTGCAGAGGAAGCATTTCATCATTGTTTGCATCCAGGCAGATCTGGTAAGACAAATCAATATTAAAAAGAGAGTTTGGGACTTTTTAAGCAAGGTTCAGGGTTTAATCGGCAATTGTGTTTTTATCCCTTGAAGGATTTATGTTAATCCAGTTTTGTCTCTGATGCTGCTGATTCGAAGCTTACAGTATAACATAAAATCTTTCCTCTGATGTTTTTCTTTTAAATATTAAACTAAAGCTGCTTCATAGCATGCCACCCAACAGAAGAGCAAGGAGAATTTCCTAGTAAATCTTTAAGAAAAGTCTATATACCTTTGGATAAAAGACTAGTTATAGAGTTCCTGTAACAGAAAAAATTAATCCTGATTTCACTTATTTCACTTATTTCCTGAGTTGTTCTTCTGTGTGCGTATGTAGCTTGTTTTGAGCTTTGGGGTTTCTTTTTTTGTTTTTTCTTCCTTTTTTTTTTTTTTTTTTTTTTTACTGCAGTTTTACCTACTATTCTTCTGTAGCAAGGAAAACAGATGTTCTGATATGAAGATGTGATCCAGCAGCACAGGACTTTACAGAATTCAGACATATCCCAAAATCGCAAAGAACGAGACAAGAACCCAGCTGATGTTCAAGATACAGTATTTAGTGAGATAGGCTGGAATTAAAATTTCAAGATGAACCCCAGTAAACAGACCCTCCCAAAGATTATCAGATGGTATCTGTTACAATTAAAAATCCCAGCAAAAAAATCAGGCAGAATATTACTGCTTCAGTTAAGCATTCTGTCTTTGCAAACAAATTCCTCCTATGATTTGCTTCCTAATATATGCAGAACATCCCATTGCCTTACTCTCTGGGGCTTCTTCATAAAAAGGCAGATCCCAAGCTGCCAGCCCCAGCGCCACATGAATGCACTGGACCACTGCCATCCTGGGGTCACAGCTACAGTGACACAGGGACAGCACCCCATCCAGACACTGCCCCAGCAGAGACTATGTACAGGCTACAATTCCTGAACCTACAGCTTCTTGGGGAAGCCAGGGGAAGGCAGCAGGGGCTGTCCAGAAATACTGAAACTTTTTCTCAACAGCAAGAACCTATTACATATAACTGTTCCGATTTTGTCATTGGCCATATACAGGTGTTTCATACAGTCTGTTGTAAAAGAGAGAACCCTATTCAGAGCACTGTTTCATAAATTCATCCGTTTTGTATGTACACACCAAAAAAAAAAAAAAAAAAACAAAACCAAACCAAAACGAAAAGAAACAAAACAAACAAACAAACAAAATTATTTTGGATGTATTCTTTATACAACATCCAGAATATACCAAGATTGCTCGTGCAATATAAATGAAGTATCACTGTTCTCTCACTGTACCAGTCACCTCAGTTTGACATGAAACAAAACAAACAAACAAACAAAATTATTTTGGATGTATTCTTTATACAACATACCAGAATATACCAAGATTGCTCGTGCAATATAAATGAAGTATCACTGTTCTCTCACTGTACAAGTCACCTCAGTTTGACATGATTTCAGCTAGCCATGTGTCCTGTCCATTATCTGACATTAATGCCCTCCCTTATGATTTCATTTATGGTTTCCATTATTTTTTGCAAGAGACCATTGATTTTGACATCTGTAGCACCTCTTTGAATTGTCCTTCAATACTCTGTTATTGCTCCTTCTTGTACAGTAGGTGAAGGCATGCCCAATGGTTCAGGGCATAACCTGAGGGCTGAAGAAGTGAAGGTATTTATCTCAGCTGAAATTCAGCTTCCTGAAAATCATAGAATACTGACATTTTGGTGCATAACAAATGTAGCTAACACCATTGTCATGGTCCGTAATTATTAATATTTTATATTTTGTGAGTAAATACTAGCCCCTGCGAAGAACCTTCTGCAAATTGCAAAGTAACCAGGTTTATGTTTGAACTAATTACAACGATTTATTTCAGGGAAAATGACATCACGTTGAAAGGAGGTCTTAGGAAGGAGTCCACAGTGGAAGAGAAACAGGGAAAACAGGTTTTTAAACAAATTAATCCCCCAGGGAAAGGGCTATTAAGAAAAGAAAGGGAACAATTAGAGTTCTTTTTTACCCTCCAACGAAAAGTCGCTGCTGGCCGCCGGCGTCACTGTCCCTCCTCACTCCCAGGGGACCTGCCGCTCCCGACACTTCCACTCGCCTCTCCTCACTTCCTCTCGCTTCTTTTCACTTCTGATTTTCCCTTTTTTCCTCTGAATTTTATATAATAAAAAGTTCCTTCTTTTCATCAATTATCGCCAGAGGATGCAAACTGTTAAAACCCAGGTCTTCCCTTTGTATTCAGGTTTCCTGGAATTCTTGTCTTTTCTAGCAATTTGCATCAGCTGCCTGGCGGCCATTAGCATCATTAGCATTTTATCTTTTTAATCCTGACAAAGGAGGGGGGGGGTCTGTTGATGAGATTTTGCTGATGGAAATAAGGTTGATACATTTTAATGGAGTAAACTATGCCGGTGGGGCGAGGGGTTTGCTGATTCAAGAGGCAATTTTTTCTATTTTCAATGTATCCACATTACAACCACTATATTTATCATTTTCATTTCTCACTTCTAAATACCTCAGGTCTTACAATGGCCTTACAAACTAATTGGAGAATGTGAAAAACATAAAACTACAAAGTCTCCACTTAGGAGAAAACAGCAGTAATTAACAGCACATAAAAAGTAGTGTTCACAAATAAAATGAACCAAAGCCAGCCCAAGGCAAGCCAATCTCTAATGCTGTGCAGAAGGATGAATGAGGCTTTGCTAAAGCCAATTCTCAAGATAAAATTTTTCTTGCTGCTCCCCGACATGTGTGACACACTGGTTTTGGCTGGCCTACGGCTAGACATAGGTTTGTTTTGGTGGTGAAGGTGATCACAACTGCAAAGATGAACAGAAGCTTCTGTTAGGGATATTCTGTTAGTGATATCTCAACCTAATATACACACAAAAGCATCCAGTCTCCAGAGGACACTCTTCTGAAATATTTTGGCTAGACAGCCTTAGTAGCACACAAAATTAAGTAGCTCATAAAAACATCCTCTCTTCCCTCAGTATTAATGGCTAAACCACAGGACTAAGAGTTGCAGGACTTTTTATGATTGCCAAGACTGGACTTGATGGTGGTACACAGCTGACCTTAGGGTGGGTGACATGCTGCAGGCTGTCTCTCAAAGGTGCTATCTGTGTAGTCTCAGCAGTGTTCAAAACACCATTAATCAACAAAAGCTGCCAGTATCACCAACAACTTCTTCACTGCCACTGTAAATCTATGCTTTTGAAAAATAAGGCCTACAATAAATCCTGAATTTCAGTGCATGTTTTTTCTACACCTGAGCCTGACATACTTGCAAGTGAAGTGGAGATTCAATTTATCACTCCTAGAAAGTGGTGGATTAAAAAAAAAATAAAATAATTCGTAAGCTTCTTTATACAGCCTTAAGACTATGTACATTTTGCCATCTCATTTGCTCATCATATTTTATCATTTTATAATAGCAGCACCACATCTCCAAGAAACAAGTGGTATATTTACACATGAAGGCAGTTGATCTGTATTTGACCTGTTTCCCCAGCCAGCCTTCTTCTACTCTGGGCTTCCAGAGAAAAGCTAGGCATTCAAAATGCTCTTATAATTAGAACAGCAAAAATTTTGCCTCCTGAACTAAAGCAACGGATGACATCAATAGCTAACTTTTTAATTAAAACAGCTCTGTCATTATGAACATCATGCAAGGGATTTGAGCATATTTCTTCCAGTGCATGCCATGAAGCTATATACCCCCCTGTTTCCAAGACAATGTTTATAGAATTGCAATTTCAGGCCCAAATTTTAAAGTGTTGTTTTTTTTTTTTCTTGAATGAAGCAATGTTTTTTCTAAGGCAGCCCAGCACAGAGAAGCAGCTGTCTCCAAGCCCATTTTCCCCATCTGTCTGCCAGCCCTTGCTGCATTGCTCCACCAAGAGAAGGGAGATTCTGTCATCCTGCTTCTTCACTGATGAAGTATCTGCTGGCAAGCTCCAGTGAGCTCTCCAGAAAAACAATACAGCAAGATAAGCTCTTACAAACTGAGAAGCATAAACGTATCCCACTTGTATTAGTCCTGCAAAAGCACACGTCTGTAAGAGGAGGCAGCTCTATGCAGTGCTGCAGTTTCTAAACCTCCACTGTAGTATTTCACTGCTGAAGAAACAAGACATAAGTGAAGGTTTGTCTTCTGTGTGTAAACCCTTACTCCCATGCCAGGTAAAGTTTCTTTGTAACTTAGCACACATACTGAATAGACTGCTTAAGACCCACTTTCAACATACACAGAAAATAACACCACATCCATTATGTTAGCGATCAAAGTTATACAAGATTGTAGATTGTTTCAGAGATCAAAGGCAGCCAGTCAGACTTCATTATAAGAAAAAAGGCATTCTGACTTCAAAAGACATGGTATTATCCTTTGTTTCCAGCTCAAAAATAGTTTCTGAGAAGATGGTGAGCCACCTCAGAGAAATCTAAATTAACAAGCCTTTTGACATTACCTTCTAGCTCTCACTGCAGTTTGATCTTTCCATTCTTTTTCACCTTTCTACTTCTGTGAATGTTGACTGTTTGGCCTGCTGGCTTAATCCTGGGGCACAGTAGGGACTAAAAATTTAAGCATTTCATCAATCTGAAAGTTATCTAAAACTGTTCCTCCTCACCCACTTCAGCCCTGTGTGTATTATCTTGGTCACTGCAAGATTAAGAATATCTTGAAAAGGCTGCTTGAAAATATCTTCACCTACACTTTATATAGTTATGCTTTCAGTCAGATTCACTGAACTAATTACACTAATGGTGAATAAAAATAACTTCAAAATCAGAAGACATTGATACTTTTTGAGCTGTAATTCATATGGATACCTTGTGGGAGAGTAGTTGCTTGAAATCATTCATATTTTTGTTACTGCTACAAATGTTTTTTAAATTATTCCATAAGGGAATTTTGCAAATTTTCATAATTACCATGAGAGAAAAAACTCAGGTCTCAGCCAGCCTCACAAAGATTCAAACCTGCACATATCCATTTGTATGTTAAAGCTAGCAAACAGTAGTAATGCAATTTTGCCAGTTTAAGCTCACTTTTCCTGTTTTCAGGACAATTTTACATTACTGTTAAGGTCCCTACTGATGGTCTACATAGCCTGTCACAAACAGGCTAACTAAGCAAAGGCAACAGCACTGAAGAGTTCCTTCAGTCCAGAACAGAACTAGGAGAAGCTGTGGGTCTTCCTCTGATTTACATTCTGAACAAGTAACAGTCATCTAGATATCACTCTGCAAGTGTGCTTTTTACTTGCCTCTGGGAACTAGCTTTCCATTTCAGAAACTGCATGTGAACAGGTTTTCATTATCATCAAACAATGAGGTAAAATATTTAATAGACGAGATGCTGATTTACCACCTTCTGTGGTCTCGCCTCAGAGGTAGTGATCACTATTCCAGCTGAAGTTGCCCTCTAGATATGTCATAACATCCCCTCTTTAAAAAGCTATTTATTTTCCTAGTCATCTGTTGATTAATATCATTTTAAGATAAATTCCCCAAATTACTTCATGCTGAGTCCACAAGCACTGTCAATATTGAAAATGCCAAACAGTGGCAGAATAAAGTCTTCTACACATCTTCACAGTAGTTTGAGAAATTAAAATGCTGTGGGAAACACTAAGATTAAAAGCATGATCTCCACAGATTGTACTGGACAGGTGCTGCATCAAAGGAGTCTTCAGTCAGTAATGCCAATATAAGAAAGGGTGTTAATATGCTGTAAAGTGGTACATAAATATCAAAGCATTACACCTATAAATTCTCTGGGTAGGTAAGACATGTTTGGAAAGCACTTAGCCAGGCTGCTTCTTTCTCTTTCTTTTCCTTGAATGTTTCCCTTTACTTAGCATTTAAAGCATTTTTACACAGAAATAAATGTGGATTAGGATGGAGGGTGGGATGGAAGGATTGGGATGGAAGGTGCCACTCAAGTCATGAGAAACACCCTTCTTAAAGGGAATATTTTGTTACATAATCTGTTAGTCTTTTAGTAAAAAGACTGTTTTCTTTGGGGTTCTCTTTAAACTTTTTACTAAAATGTGTCCTTTTGTGCAAGATGGCTGGATGAAATCCCAAACTCACTTCAATTTTTGGTTATGCACTACATTTTTTACAATGACCTTTCTGAAATAGGAATTGAGAACTGCAAATATCAACAGTGGCAAAGTTGGAGCTCCCATCGGGTGTGGCAGGGTGGTAACAGCCCCTGTTACTCCATATATTTTCCCCATATCATACCCATGGCAATCCACACCTACCACACAGCACTGCATTAGGCACTCATTCAGTAGCGGTTTAGGTCTATGATGGCTGCATACTGGGAACCTCATATTACATAGGAGGCAAGAAGGCAACCACTTTAGGACTCATGACAAAATCAAGCTCAAAGTCTATTAGATGAGGTTACTTTGCATTAATATACAAATTAAAACAAAGCATAATTTTAAAGTCATCTTGAGTCCAGACTGAAACTCTTTCCACTTTTTTCATATTGTTTCTTCATAAAAAAACATAGACAGAATCAACATGGGTAGAACACTTACAAATGAGTAATTTGAGTTTATCTCTGCATAAGCCTACACATACATGTCTGTTCTCAGAGATCTGACATTTCGCCTCAGGTTAAAAGAAAGCAAACCAAAGACCTAATAATCTACTTCTTGATGTAACCACAATGAATCTTATTACTAAGCCTTGAAAATATTGACAATGACTTCTACCTTGTACAGGCAGCATCCAAAAGTAAGGCCTCAGCCTGGATAAGTAAACAACACATTCAATATACAGTAATGATGTGGTGTTCCTCTGTACTCACTTTGCATGCTGAGCATAATCCTGATATCAGAATTATCAAGGTAAAGAATGGTCCTCTGGCTTTTGAATTATGAGACTTAAGGAGTTTTTTTCATTATATTTCACAAGCAGAAAGAGGAATTTTTTTCTTCCTGTCAACTTTATGTCTGTCTCAAATTGCATATAATACTGGTTTGCTTACTGAAAAGAATGAGCATGATCAATCATATACTATAGATAACTTTAATGATTTTGCTGCATAGCTTGGGTCAGTGATTGTGCAATTAGTGAGAACAATTCAGTATATTCTTAAGATCATTCCAACTGAGAGCACAATTTAGCTATTTGTTCACACGTAAGAATATGATTCAGCCCTTTTGAATACATTATATTCAGATCTGGTCTTCTGAAATACTGTGAATTAGGATGCTTTCTTGATTCAAAATCCAGCTTTTGTCTTTCACGACTATAAAAGCAATATACAGATGAAGTCAGGCAGACTGAATGTGGACAGCAGTCCTCATAAAACTATTCGCACCAAGAGAAAGTATTGTTATTGCGCCGATTTGCTTTCCTGTTTTCCTCATTTTTTTTCTGACTCATTTCCTAAGTTAGCTGACCTGACTGGTGAAAAACTGACTTCATAGGCTGTCATCTCCAAGTTTTACAACATTTTCTTATATAAACAATATTCAGTTCTCAAATAATTGCTGTGCTCCTGATGAACGCAAGCAGTTTGTATTCATCAACACAGGGTGATGAGCAAAATCCTGAACTACTGGCCACCTTCCTTATTACATTCGAGCTGTCTGAATGTAACAGTCCCGTGGGAGCAAATGCTATTTGCTGCCTGTTAGATAATGCATTAAGACATGATTCTAGTTAATAAAGGGCATTCAGCTGCCACACAAGGGACATTGAACACCTGCAATTGAGAAATTCCCTCCAATAAAGCACAACTCACATATTTTTTTTAAACATGAAAAACACTGCTGCAGGAAGAGTACTATTAATGGTGAAGGTGCAGGAATCAGAAATTTTTTCCAAGGACTACAATAGGGCTTCAGAGCTAGGGCAGGGGCAATTCTGTGGTTTCTCCACAGGTCATAGCACCATATTTTGCTACACGTGGCTTCATGACACTCAAGCAGAAGTTGTTTCACTTTATCTTCCATTTACCCTGGACAACCTGTGTGACAGCTTTCACTGGGAGAGATTATAGCTAGAAAATTCTTCAAGTCCTCATGGTTTCTGGGCACAGGAAAAGAGAGATACTTGCCTCCAGAAATATCTCAGAAACACCCGATATTTTAATAGGAGATGCCATAAACAAGGACCCTGTCTACTTGGAGAGGCAATCTGTAGGCAGCTCATCACAGATTTGTTCTGTATAGCAAACAGAGTTATCACACTTCATAAAGTGTTCTGTTGGTTTGTTGGTGCTTTTTTTCCCTTTTGAAAAAAATGTGTCTAACAATTGCTCTACTGCAATTCTTAATAATAAGACATTTTTTTGTTCTTTCATGCCAGTTAACATGATTCTGCCTTGCAACACATATGACCTTTTCAGACATTTAAAAATAATGAATCTTGAATCCAAAAATATGCTCAAAATATTTTTAGAAGGGAGCCAGTTGGCAGTAATGCAACCACCAGTAACTTAGAAATATCTCAAAAAACATTTCACCTACCCACACAGGCTTTCTGGGAGTTTAATCTGGGAAAAGTTTTACACATTGCTATATAGCTATTTCTGCTTTCTGATGAAAATAGCATAGTGGGTATCAACAGCCTCTGTGGAAAGAAAGCTAGAGGATGAAAGGACAAAAAGCCTTGGAAGACGGCCACTGGTTCATCAACAGCACCTATAATTGAAATTCATTTTCAGCCTAGTAGCAGTATCTCAAAAAATACATAACAAAAAAACCAAAGTAAGCTAGGTGGTTTTGAAAGTATTACAACATGTACAATTGCTCTGTAAAAGGGCAGACAGGCAGGAGCAGCTGATTTCAAAACAATTCTTTGTGCTTTAACTTTCCCAAAATTCAGACATTTATTTCACCAGTCTGATGTAGTTCATTAATGCAAGGACATGACTTATAGGTCAAATTTAATATATAATAAGATATGTTAATCTTGCTGATCTCTTACTTGCTTGAGAAATGTATTGATCTTGAGTCTCTTTTTTAAAAAAAAAAAATTAGTTTAAAGTTGTCAAGATGTGTCCTAGTCTGTTTGCACAACACAGAGAACAGAAATCCAGATTTTGACAGATACTTTACATGCAGATTTTTCATAACAAAGGCAAGATTTAGCTCTGAAAAACTTACTAAGCTATTCACTCTCCCTCAGGAAAGTCAGAGTACAGATATTTGAGTAATGTGCTATTTTTTCTTACATAAAGCCAAAACGTTTCCATCTCAGCAACACTGGAAGAGAAACAGCCACACCCACCAGCTTGTCCTGAGCCTGTGTCTGCAACAGGGTTAAAGGGGGCTCAAACAAAACTGGTACCCAGCTGCTTCTACCATACAAATCACTCAGTACAATTAATAAATTCTAATTCAAAGCAGCTTAACAGCTCAAGCAAAGCAAGGGACTAAGGGTTTTCTCATGCAAGTTGGGAGGATAGGGACAGCCTTGCTCTGTCACCCTCCACTTTGACTGTGGCACTGTTCTAGAAACTGAAGAAACAAGTGAGTTCCGTGGTGTACTGACCAGTCTGCCCAAAAGATCTGCTAGGCAAACAGCCCTGGCACTCAGAGTGTAAAGGTAGGAAATGTGACTGAAAGTAAAAGCCAAACCATGAGACTGCAGTTCCTGCAAAAACTTTGTTGCGGGCTCACAACAGTCACTATTATAAGATCAATAGTAAGGTTTACCTATACAGGTGTATGCTCTATGCCTGCACAGGAAGTCCCTGGGCTAGAGAAGAGGGTTGGGTTTATGTTATAAGCAATAGCCTTCCTGCAAAGAAAGTTATTAATGTGTTCATACGGTACTCCAGACCTATCTTCCCTGAGACTTCAGGACAATACTATATTTCAGATAACACAGAATCATGGAATGGCTTAGGTTGGAAGGGACCTTATAGCTCATCAACTCCAACCTCCCTGCGATAGGCAGGAATGCCTCTCATTTAGACAAGATTTCTCAAGGCCCCACCTAACTTGTCCTGGAACACCTTCAGGGAGCAGCCATCCACAACTTCTCTGGCAAATCTGTTCCATAGTCTCACCACCCTTGTACTGAAGAACTTCTTCCTAATATGCAGTCTAAACCTACTTTCCTTCTGTTTAAAACCACTGTTTAAAACCACTGTAGCAGACCCCCACTGTAATGTCCCCTTCCCTTCCTTTCACCCACTCCTACAGGCAATCAGTCTTTTCTTCATCACTCATCAAGTGGAGCTCCATGCATTCTAGTTGTTCATTGACATGGAGGGCAACAGTCCCTCCACATCTCCTCTTCCTGTTCTTTCTGAAGAGCTTAAACCCTTCCAGTCCAACACACCACCCACAGGAGTCATTCCACCATGTCTTCATGATGCCAGTCAGGTCATATCACTGCAGGCACGCAAGCATCTCCATCTCCTCCTGTTTGTAGTCCATGCTGTTGGCATTCCCATAAAGGTATTTGAGTTGTGCCCCTGATGAAGTGCCTGAAGTATAGTTGCATTGTCCCAACCCCTTTTCCTAGGCAGAGGCTTTAGTTCCTACCTGTTCCTTTTTAGGTGTTCCTATGCTTTCTAAACCATTACTAACCCTTGCTTCTTTGTTTCCCATTGCTCCTCAGTCAACCATGACAGCTGAGATGGCAAAGCAAGGGTCTTTGCTAGCACACCATCCTACAAACCCTGGCATGTTAGCCCTGGACTTATTCCTAGAAGACCTAGTTTTATCCCCTTCCTCCTTCAGTTTAGTTTAAAGCTCTACCTATGAGCCTGGCTACCTCCTGCCCCATGATCCTTTTCCTCCTCTGGGGAGAATATTGTGATAACTGTTTCAGATGCTGTCTCTTCTCACCCATGAAATATGGATTCTTTGTTTTTCAATATTAACAACGTTTTTCTATGTTATGACAAAGAACAAAATCAACATATGTGTCACTAAAGGAAAAAAAAAAGTTCCTTTCAGTTCCAGAATAACCATAGTAATTTTTTGAGTAGAAAATAACAGAAGATCAATTGTTGTGTCCATGCCAAAAGGCAAAAAACCCCACAATAATATCTAATAGTGTGCTCAAAGACTGACTTACAAATGTACTACAAAAAGGGTTGAATTAAAGTTCCCCAGGCCACTTCACTTCAGCAGTTTCAAGCTGAGTTTCCCATTTGCTTTTCCCTTACTGCCACTATAAGACTGTAAAGTAAAAAACACATACACAGCATTCAGCATAGGTTATTTCTTCCTATGGTTTTCTTCAAGCAATAATTTATTTGTAAGTGATTGGTGGTTAGGGGCTTGGTTAACTTACTGCTGGAGGTGTGTATCCAGATTTGAAGTCTTAATAGACTTCTAGTGAACAGTAAATCCATATGCGAAGGCCAGTTCAAAATTCATAGTTACACTTTGGTTTGGGAAGCCAATGCATACAGTGTCTTGGGCCAGCTGCATCACTGACAGCTTCTGTGAACATAACAGCACTTTGCCAGGCTTTCTTCTGATCTGCATTTGTTCCCAAAGCAGAGTGGGAAGGGAATGGAAGACATTTCCATTGCTGTTTCTTGTTTGCTGCCTCTAAGGATACAGGAAATGGCACAAAAAATCTAATGCAGCCACAGGCTGTGGATGTTAACCTAATATTCCTATAGAACTGTCACAGTTCAATGCTGGGCCAGCAATTAACTGAATGACAGACACTCTAATAATTCCTCTCTCTGATAAAGAAAGGAGACAGAATAAGGGAGAGAGACTTACGGGTTGGAAACTAAACTACACAGCTTTAATGAAAGAGTAATGATAAAAAAGGAAAAATTATTATGTGTATATATATATATAAACATACAGAAAAACAATACCATGTTCCTCCCCCCTTTCACCCCAATAACACTCACATTACTGGGTGTAAACTGGCCTTGGTGGCTGCAGGGCAGCCCTGGGAAAGTGCAGGCTGGACTCCTGGAGTCAGCAGCAGTCAGGAGCTGGGGGCAGGAACACACAGATTCAGGCTGGCATGGATCAGGACCACAGGCCTGATGGAGGGGATCCTCCCAGGATGCTGAAGAAAACAGGGACAGGTGAAGATGGGCAAAGGTGAAGGGAGAAGAGGAAGGCAAAGAGGAAGAGTCCTGACCCTTGAGATCCCTAAAATTTTACACATATGGGATGGAATACTCTCCAATTTGGTCTATTTTGGTCATATGCCTTGTCTGCTTGTCTCTAAAGGAGGGTTGCAGGTGTGACCACTTTACTCCCTTTCTCTTTCTGGAGATGTTCCTCAGAACCAACAAGTGGCCTTGGTTCTGCAGACCATTTGTAGAATCCCAAAAAGAATATTTGTCTCAAAACTGCCACTCTGACAAAGTGGCCACTGTGCTTGGGTGGAGGCCTCATTCAATAGCCATCTGGACTCTCTTCTCTCAAGCAGAGACCCCCATTTAGGTCACCACCCTGATAAGCAGGGCACTATTCTAACAAGGGCAGCCCCTCCTTTAGTGGCCATCCCAATAATCTGAACACTGTCCTGGCAAGGGGAGCTCTGTTTGATGGCCACCCTGACAGGCAGGACACTGCACATGAGGGTAACATAGTTTCCGACTTTTAAAAGTTTTACTCCCCATTGCTTTGTTAAGTTTTGTTAGTTGTAACCTGTTCTTTTGATAACTTCCCTAAATTCTGCTAAATTGTAATCCATTGCTTTGAAAGTACCATCCTTTATAATTCTGCCAGTTGCAATCTCACATGCTTTATAATCTTACTCACTTTTAAATAAAGTTTTTATACAAACCTCCTGGGTAGTAACCTTACTCCTGAGTACCGCACAGAGAATTCCCAAACTCCATCTCACCGAATGGGTTGTTAAAAGAGATTAGTTAGAGGAGGAAAAGGATTGGGCCCAGCCACACCCAGGCTCCTCTCTGAGGGAGTTTACAAGCAAAGGTGCCCAGTCCAAATCTCCCTGGGTTGGCCCCCACTTTGGGGGACCCTACCTGTGCCCACTCTGTGGGACATAGAGATATTCCCACTCTGTGGGACGTGATATTTTGTTTGGCCCCCACACTTGGGGAGCTGTGCTCACTCTGTCAGATGTGACAGTGCTGCACCCACCTTGTGGGGCGTGACACCATTTTTGAGCTGTGACTATAAACATCTAGCGATATCAGTCCCAAAAGCAGACACTGACTGAGAAACTTGCTGTAAATTTCAGCAAGTGAAGATATTTGCAAGAGACTTATCTGAAAGCAAAAGTATAAGAAAGAAAATTAGCTCTATCCTGGCCCAAACCAGGGCATTCCACCCCTTATTCCCTACCATTTGCATCATGCTCCAGTCATTAGTATCTCTTATTTCTAAATACACCTGTACAAAAATTATTACTATATCTCTGCACTAAAACCAGGTAAGTAAATTTAGTCTCTGATTGCAGATGTTCATCTATTGTAGCAGACTCACAAAGCAAGAAACAATTGTCACAGTTCATGTTCATCGTCCACAAGCTGTGGTCACAGATGTTAACTTCAAGGAAGTTACTGGATGCCAGTTGATGAACCCAGTTCTGGTTTCATCACCAAACATCATCCTGAAAAACACTCACAGAACACTGTTAATTTATAGAGTAATTCACATAACAGCTCGAATCTACGACCCCCAGAATTCCATACTCTACCAACTAAGCTAGCCAAGCAAGAATTAAGTATTCTCACCCAGTGTCAGATTCCCTTGAGGTACACAATTGTACTTCTCCATCTTCCATCATCACCTACCAAGTATATCCAGGCCCTGGAGCAAAAGCAACCCCACAAATGGGTTTGCCTTTGCTCAAGACAGGAAAAACTAATACTGTTTTCCCTGGCAGGTTCTTTTCATGCACCACAGGCACTTTGTCCCCATTTGCTTTATGTAGAAGGTCTGACTAAGCAGGACCAGCTTGATTGATGGAACCCCTAAGTGTTAACTAACCAGAAGTTTGTCCCAATTTTTAAAGGTTTCACCACCCATTGCCTTTAAAGTAGTCCATTGTATCTTTCAATATTCCCTGATGATGGTGCATGATAGGGGATATAGTACACCCATTAAATTCCATGTTCTGTGGTCCACTTTTTTAAAACTGTTTTTTAAACAAGTTCCATTATCTGCCTCAGTTCTTTCTTGTGTACCATGTCTCCACAAGACTTGTTTCTCCAGGCCCAGGACGGTGTTCTGGGCTGTGGCATGAGGCACAGGATATGTTTTAAGTCATCCTGTACTTGCTTCCAGCACTGTAAGCACATAGCACTTACACTGGTGGGTTTGATGGAGTGTGATACAGTTGATTAGCCAGGCCTCCCCATACCTGTATTTCAACTATCCCACTTCATACCACAGAGGGTTAGCCTTTTATCTTGCTTAATTGTGGCACATACATCACAATCATGGTCCAAATCACAATACTGTCCAAAATTAAATCCACCCCTTAGTCATGAGTCCACTCTTATTTATGTTCCATCTCTTCCTTGATGACCCGAAGTGTCATGGGTCCACATGGCTAGAAGTAGTTCACCTTTATGGTTCCAGTACAGATCTATTTGGGAACACTTGAGCAGCCTCATCTGCTCATTCGCTGTTTCAACTTTCCTTAGGAGCCAGAGCTACTGAGCATCTACATGACAGACTTTTACATCAAGTTTCTCTAACAGAGCAGCAATGTCTTACCACAGTTCAGCAACGCAGATGGGTTTACCTCTATGTTGCCAGGTGCTTTAACTACCCCCATAAGGTATTTGCTGCCATCCATGAGTCAGTGTAGAGATAAAGTCTCGGGCACTTTTCTTGTTCAGCAATGTCCAAAGCCAACTGGATTGCTTTTACCTCTGCAAAGTGACTTGACTCACCATCTCCTTCAACTGCTTTTGCAACTAAGCTTGTAGGATTCCATACAGCAGCTTTCCACCTGCAATGGCTTCCCACCAGACAGCAGGATCCATCAGTGAAAAGAGCATATTGTTTCTCATTCTCTGTTGTTGGTCATATGGTGGGGCTTCTTCAGCCCATTTTATCACTTTTTCTGGTGGCATTCCAAAGTGTGTGCCTTCTGGATAGCTTGTGATCACTTCTACAACTACTGAACAATTGAGGTTCCGTCTTCAAGACCTCTGTGAGATTAAGGGAATCCATTTACTCCGTGTAGCACCAGTGGCATGATGAAGAGAAGATGCTCTACCTGTGCATATAAAACCCAGTACAGGTAATCAGGGTACCAGGAGGAGCTGTGCTTCAGAACCAATCACTTCTGAAGAAGCTCCAGCTCCTTTGTATGCAGCCAATACCTATTTTTCAGTGGTAGTGTTGTTCACCTTGAAGCCTTTGTTGTTTCAACCCCAGAATCCTAGAGGTCAGCCTCCCCTTGAGCCTCCCCTGGAGCTTTGTGCCAGAGGCTCCATGTAGGACTGTCATTCCTGGCTGCAGTGTAAAGCACATTTTTAATGTCTGGCCCTCGTCAGATTGGTCCAAGGGCCATTGCCTGCACAATCTCCTGTTTAATATTTCAAAAGCAGTTTTCTTGTTCTGAGCCCCATTTAAAGTCTTTCTTCTTTGGTGTCACCTCATAGAGAGGTTTCATAATCTGATTCTAAGCAGTAATACACATCTTCAGAAACCAACAGTTCCTAAGAAGGACTTAGTTTCCTTTTTGGTAGTCGGTGGGGCCATAGCTGTTATTTTTTGTTAATAATTTTGTTAATGCCATTTAATCCCCAGAAACTGTAGCTCTTGCACAGGTCCCTCGACATAACTTCTTTTCATAGCAAAACCAGCCTTTAGAAGAAGTTGGATTATCTTTTTACCTTTCTCAAAGACTTCTTTTGCTGTGTCACCCCACACAATGAGGTTGTCAATGTATTGTAGATGTTCTGGAGCTCCACCCTTTTCCAGGGTATCAGTCCATGGCAGATGGTAGGGTTGTGTTTCTACCTTTGGGGCAGTCAATTCCAAGTGTATTGGACACCTCTCCAGGTGAAAGCGAACTTTGGCCTGCATTCTGGTGCTATAGGAATGGCAGAAAATACATCAGCAATGTCAATAGTAGCATACCACCTGGCTGACTTTGACTCCAGCTCATACTGAAGTTCTAGCATGTCAGGCACAGCAGCACTTAGAGGTGGTGTAACATCATTTAGGGCACGATAGTCCACTGTCAGTCTCCACTCTCCATCAGGCTTTTGCACTGGCCATATAGGACTGTTGAAGGGTGAGTGAGTCCTGCTGATCACTCCTTGGCCCTCCAGTTGCTGGATCAGCTTGTGAATGGGGGTCACAGCATCTCTGCTGGTGTGAGGTTGTTGTCAATGCACTACTGAAGTAGCAATTGGCATCTGCTGGTTTTCAGCTTTCTTCAAGCCCACTACAGAAGGATTATCTGAAAGGCCAAGCAAAGTATGCAGCCATTCTGTATTCCCAGTCTTTACAGCTGTAATACCACCATTACCCTTTCAGGTCTTTTAAGTCACCTCCTTTGAGGTAATCTATGCCAAGGATGCATGGAGCATCCAGAGCAGTCACTATAGAGTGTGTATACTTGTTCCAGACCAGTACAAGAAAATAGAGAAAAAGTGAGCTTTGTCAAGATGAGGAAAAAAAAACCCAATCCGTTGTTTGCAAATGAGTTTGACTTGATCTCAGAAATAAAAAGCCTCATGAGAAAAAAAAAGCAGGCCTTTGCACTTAAGGTGTATGAGCAACATTTCAGTCATGCATGACTTGCAAGATTTGATTGAAGGCAATTCAGAGTAGCAGACAAACAAGGCAAGATAGACCTTTAACCTAAACTTCAGGTCAGCCAGCCTCTGAAGGCTGATCCAGACAACAGAGTGTGTTCTCAGTCACACTATTTGAAGAAAATGGCTTTTATTTACCAAGTGGAATTTAGTGTGCTCAGCTTCATAAAGTGTACAGCATCACATGGTCAGGCAAATTTCTCACATGAGAGGGGGAATAGTGATCTTGATTTTTAAGTTTACCACCCCCATGCCCTCAGAGAAAGCACGGCCAGGCCCTGGGAATTGGTGTCAGAAACAGGAGGCACAGTGAAAGTGGCTGGACATGGAGCAGCCACCACCATTTGGCAGCACAGGTGGTGTTTACAGCACAGAGGTACTGGCAGCTCCTTGGCATGCCCTTCATACTACAAGTCTGTGCATGTGCACTGGGCTGCCTTTACAACTGGAGCAAGATGCTAAATCTGTCATTGTCTGTCTCTGACTTGATTCCAACTGCTGTCTTCTGGCAAATGCTGATACCCAATGCCTCAATGAGGATTCTGTGAATGGGCACTTGCTATGGTCTGCTCCACCCTTCTCGGGTTTCAGGACTGATGATATCTGGAACAGTCTTTCAGAAGCTATCATCATCAGATGAGATGAAAAGTCTCACCAAGCACAGCTGGGAAATCTCTGTTTTGGGATCCATATAAGAATTATCAATCAACAACTGTTCAAATTATCCCAAAGACAGTTTGCTTGCTCTCCCTTACAGAAAAATATACATATTCCCTTCTGCCTCCAGGGGTCTCCTAAAAATATACAAAAAGAAAACCTTTCACAATGGGCTCATTGTGACTGATGTGCCACTAAAGTGTAGCAGATGGAAACTGAATGGCGTGTTGTGCCATAATGTCTGTATCTGGATTATTCTCTCTTTCAACAGCAATCAAATATGGTTTTATCTTTTTCTTTTTCTTTTTTTTTTTTTTAAGTAGTTTTTGCCAAGTGAATGTAATGTAATACAGTGCCTTTGAGGCTTCTGAAGCTTATAAAAAAGGTACTTCATTTTTTCATTTGCATGCACAGACTCAAAGTTCCTACAGTTGTGCTCAATCAGTAAAACTGAATAGAAATAAAAATGAAAAAATGAAAGATGTAAAGCTCACAGATGCATTTTTGTCTTGACAGCCTTCAGGAACTAAGATTTTTCAGCCTCTAATCTTAATAATACAGTGGTTGGAAGGAGTGATTATCTCTGTGACTTTTACACAGTAATTAAGCTGTGTTGTATATTCTTGGTATAACTAGTCCTTGTTACCACTGCCTCTGTGAATCTCCCTTTAAAAAAAAAATAAAGATCATAGTTGAAAAAGAATTCTTGATTTTAAAAATGTAATTAGAAGAGTCAGCCGTCTCTGGGAATAGTTGCTTTTATAGACTAGTAGGAGCAAAAATTTTTACAGCAAAGTCCCGATATATCTATTTATAAAATAAATATTTTGAAATAGAGGATTATTTTTACAGGATTCTGTGTAAGCATTCTTAACACTCTGACATAGCCACAGACTCCCTAATAACAGTTACAGATATACAACAAAACACAGTTCAATAAATTTGAATTTATTGTCTAGATTTTTAAGTTGCCGAACACTTCGCAAACAGTAACAAACACATCTTTGAAACACTCCAATATATTGAGGTGACTGGTACTGCATTTCTCCTTGTGCTGCAATAGCGAAGTCAAAATGTTCCATTTTACACTGTTGCTCAATATAAGACAAGTAAAACCTTATTTCAGAAAGTACTTAGTGTTCCATAAAGCTTCATGTTGAAAGCACAGCTCAGGAGTCCTCCTGCAAATTAGAGGTCTCTATTAAGCACAGGGAATAGGTGCCAATCATCTGTGAAAAATCTAACTCAATTCCCGTGGCAAAGGCTGAAATTGCCAAACCGCTACTGCAGTGCTTCCTAGGAGACATTCCTTTAACCTCCTAAGCTATTTCACTGCTGATTGCAGCAAAAGACCTGTCTCTCCTCTATGAAACTGATTTTTATCTATTTACCTTCTGTCATGTCATTTAAAGTCCCACCCACAGCTCATAATTTTTCAGCTTTTCAACTCCTGATGTGACCTGAACAGGGCTCCAACCTAAACTCTATTCTTAATGTTACATACCAGTGCCCACTGCTATGTGTTTTGGCATTCTGGTTCTAACCCACGTATTTACTGAAGCACCAAAACCACACACCTGAGGAAAACACCATGGTAATGGGCATACATTTGTGACTGCAGCAGTAGCAACTGTTCTTCATGACTCTCCTCACATTCTGTTACAGGCTTCATCTTTCTTCCTCCTGTCATGGTATCACTCAGCTCCACAGTGTACACAGGTCATCTCCCTATCCTGGAGTTTCAATTTCTCCCATTTTCCTGACCTCTTCATACCATTACCATGTTTTAGTAGTGAAAGGACATAGATCTCAAGCTATTTTTTTTACAAATTCTTAAAAGGTGTTTGGGTTGAACCAGAAACAATGGTATGGAGGGATCACTCCACACCTCCTTAGTCCAAATTCCCTTCACCCACACAGAGGAAAGGAAAAATAGTCACACTAAACATTCAAGGAAGGACTAGAAAAAGGAGAAAATATGTCTTATTGGTCCCACGTTCAGAGGGTTTTCCATCTGAGCATCCCAAAATGGAAGACAATGTGTTGGTGTCTTTTATATTACTTCAAGAAAACAGGATATCTGAAGGAAGCAGCATGCATTTTGGTTGCCCACTTCTCTGCAATACCCACTTACAACCACAGCTGCAATCAGCTGTTGGTTGATAGCCTTGATTTTAAGGAAGTTCTCAATATTCCTACAGGGTTTTCTTCTGCAAGTAACAGCTACTGCACATACTGACTTTTTACTTCATTTGCACTCATTGGTGTGGTATGGTGGGGCATTTCAGAGGTACTAAAACAGGAATGCTCACTGGTTTTATGGGGATTTGTAACACAGGCCTTTTATTTGGGCAATCACTTACCCTTTTAGGCTATAGTACTGAAGGGAGTTCTCTGACTTTCCTAGGGATTGGTGCTTTGCTTCATACTTGCCTAAGGCTGTATTTAGTACTGAGAGATATGCTGCCAACATGAAGAACCTTGTTGGGACTGGAATGGTGACAAATCAATCATTCTACAGATTGGAAATGGATGCTGGAAACAGAGCTGTGTGAAAGTATTGCTTCCAAGATAAAACAGATAAAACTGGCCTTCAATTTATTTAGCAAGTCTTTGCATATCTGAGAGTCTGCACCAGAATTTTGGGTTCCAATATGGGCCCAAATAGAGCAATATATTCATTTGCATCTAAGAGGCCACAAAGTGATTTCTTCTCCGTGTCCTTTCCTCTGTGAAAACCCACTTTTTCAGTCAGATTGCAAACAAGTTTCTAACTGCATTCCAGAACAATTAGGCATTTATTAATGAAAATATTTCCTCGTGACTTTTGTGGAAAGTAGCACATTCCATAGTGATACAGACATTAGACATAAAATCAGTTGTGCCCACCTAGAACCTGTGGAGTAACTGTGTCCAAGACAAAAATCTAAGTTCTCATATGGGGTCAGCCTACAACTGTGATGCAAAAGGAACAGCTGGAAAAAGCTAAATTTTCAAAGCCTATGATACAGACCAGTTGCCAAACAGTAAGAAATCTGTTCTCTGAGTGCTACAGTATATAGAGCTCTTTGAAAACTACTTCTGCTTTTTTCACTTCTAATGAGCCTGTGACTATACAACAGATTCAATTTAGATACAGAATGATGTATACCTTCTTTCCCTCTAGTACCTCAGTCATGATAAATCTAAATCTTCTACCACTCATCTACGTAATTCCAATCTTTCCTCAAAACCTAGAGAAGTTTAATAAACCAGTGAAAGTAGAATTACTAAGACACTATCAAGTAAGAAGCCCTGCTCACATTACCTAGGTCATTTAGTTTTCTGTTGAACAAACCTCATTGTCATGTTCTGGTTTCTATAATTTTAATTACGCAAGTCCACATTTTGGACACTCTGAAGACTGTCTCACTAAGTGCTGACATGCTGACAACCATGAATAAGGATATATTGCCACTTGAGACTGATATCATTCAATATACTTGCTAAATCACCTTTAGTGTGCCAAAGACATGAGCAAAAGAGACTATGCAAAATCTGCAGTTAAACTGATAACATGGGACGCCTACTACTTCTTGTGCATTTCTCAACATACACCTCCTGTAGATTACAAAACCAAATACCTTTACCCTTCAAACCATTTTGGAAAGGTACATGTGAATTAATGAGAATGCAAAAAAAAAAAGATTGTGTTCATTGTTAGTTAATTTGAAAGAATTTGCATTAGCTGATTAGCTGCATTTATGGCTCTAAAAAAATGAGAATTTGTCACAGTTTAACAGTGGCCCGGCAATTAAACCGAGTGACAGATGCTCTCTATTAATCTCTCTCTCCTCCCTGATAAAGGAAGGAGAGAGAATAAGGGAGAGAGACTTATGGGTTGGAAACTAAACTACACAACTTTCATGAAAGAGTAATGATAAATAGGAAAAATTACTAAATATATACAAATATACAGGGAAATTCATACCACGTTTCCCCCCCCTTGCCCCAATAACTCTCACGTCACCACCAAGGCTGCAGGGCAGCCCTGGAAAAGTCCAGGCTGGACTCCTGGAGTCAACAGCAGTCGGGAGCTGGAGGCAGGAACACACAGATTCAGGCTGGCATGGATCAGGACCACAGGCAGAGGAATGGACGGAATCCTCCCAGGATGCTGATGCAAACAGGGACACGCGAAGAAGGGAAAGCAGGAAGGGCAGGAAGGGGTTTGAACCTTGTGATCCCTCAAATTTATACTGAGTATGATGTGTATGGGATGGACTACTGTGTTTGGTCAATTCTGGCATCTATCTTGTCCGTTCCTCCCCAAAGAAGGAGTTCAGGTGGGACTTGTTTACTACTTCTGGAGGGCTCTGAGGAGGGTTCCTCAGAGCTGAGCAGTGTCCTTGGTTCTGCACACCAGTCTCTGGCAGTAACTATAAACATCAAGTGTTATCAGTCCTAGAAGCACACACTGTCTGAGAAACTTGCTGTTAATTTCAGCAAGTGCAACCACTTAAAAGAGACTTAGCTGAAAGCAAAATTACAAGACAGAAAATCACCTTTATCCTGGCCCAAACCAGGACAGGATTATATCATCAAACCTCTGAACCTTCAATTTCTGATGACTTAGAATTCACAGAAGCATTTCTTGCCTATTATTAGAAGTACTGAATAAACTGCAGCTAGCAAAAGAATAAATTAGACCATTCAGGAAATTTACAACTGCTTTTCCTTACATTTCAAGATAACAAATGCAATAAATGCAAATCTGCACTCAAAGCATTTGACTGCTTTAGTCAAAGTAGGAAAGCAATTTCCTTTACTCCATTAAAATAGGGCATGGAAAGGTAATTTTGAAAGCTCTGCTTTTACTGAAATCTGTGTACAGCATCTTCATTATTTAGAAATTGTTGATTAAGTTAACTGTGGCTAAAGGATGAGTCACTCACTACTGTAGACTTTTTTTGTGCTCGTAATGTTTTGCTTAAAGCAGAATAGAAGGAAGAAATTGCCCAAATAACCCTTAGCACTTATTTTGTGCAAGACCTTAAACTATAATCAAGAGGAATGAACTGATAACAGTGCTCAGAGGTGAATATACACACTTCATAGCATGTCCCTCAGGCTGGCTTGTAACCTGTGTGCTTCATACGCTATACAAGAAAACTTCAAAGAACATAAGACAATTGTGAGAGAAGACTATATTTTGCAAGGACCCAAAAAGACTATTACAATCAGTTCTTCTAATTTTCCAAATATTGACATAGTGTCCTATGTCATCGCCGTTGGAGCAGACAGGAAGAGTCAATAGCATTATGTGTTCCTTCTTTTCATGTATTGATGCAGATAAAAATATTTCAGCATACAGTTCACTCCCTTTATATAACAGACAACTAAATTTAACCTTTCTGGCTTTGTATGAAGTCTAACAACTAGCTGTATTATATCTAAGCTGTATCTGCTTAAAACACAGTTTAATCAGCTCCTATTAACTTCTAAACAGCTTTTAAACAGCAGGACAGGGAGTACTGACAAAAATACATCACTTCCTTTGATAGCTGCCCTCCATGACTCATCACTTCCCCTTAAAGGAGAAAAAAATTCACCTTGCTTCCTATGAAAACTTGTCTATTTGAGATTGCAGAAACTGGTCCTCCTTTTGGTCCATCTGAGCTGGATTAAATACTCTGCCTTTTACCCCTGAGGAAGCTGTTGTTTTACATAACTGAATTGCTTTCCTTGATGATCTAGGTGTGCTGAGGCAAAGGCCTCTCAAATCAAAACATTTTATAACACTGTACACTCCATCACATTCTGTGGGATATTTGTTCTGGTTTTCTTTATTCCTTAATGCCTTTTATAAATACAAGTCTGTGAAACACTGTATTCTACAACCAGACAGATTTCCCATGTTCTTATAATCACTGCTTGTGTTAACTGATTCAAAAAAAGCATCTACAGCTCTTTCAGACATAATATCACTCACTAATAGTTTCTTCTCAGTTTTTTAGCTCAGCTATAACACCCAGATCTTTTTCCAAAGAAAGTTTGGCATTTTTTTTTTCCTTTGGAGTACAGGATTTATCTGTATTAAAGTAGAACATGCTGAAATAATAAAAAGCATGGACATTAAATATGGTTCTGACTCTTATCTATTCTTCTTGTAATCCTTTTAGTCTTAACAGTATAGTTTTTCAACAACAATAACTTTATTTTCCAAGTAATAAAGCCCTATTCAGTGAGCCCATCAATCTGGTACATACTCCAACAAATCCACTAGAAACACTATTATTCAAGGTGTTTTTCTCTGAGACATAATTTATGCAGCTTTGAATTTATTAAATACATATATGATCTACTTATATTGTTTTAGTGTCTTTTTAAAACTGGAGTATGATTGGATCAATGTCACTCGATATTCATTATGTGCTTACCTCGAGCAACAAAAGTTGCAGTCTGACTGAACAAGACCCATTTTCCATAGAAAAAACATGAAAGTTTCTGCATTACTCTTTTTTTTAAATCAAATCCAGTATCAGACCTTTCTGCAACAGTGCCTAAGGCTGAACTCAGTTTAACAAGTTACCCATGAAGCACTTGTATACTTCAAATAGCTCTCTGGAGTGTTATAATCTTCCACATTTATTAATTATTAATGCTAGCAAGAAAGACATCTCACACAGTGGTATGAGATTGTGTACAAATGGTCCAAGCCTTCTGTCTAAAGTGTTTATCTTAAACATTGTTAACTATTACTCTCCTTAGTGGATGAGAAGGCAGTATGTCATCCTCAGATGATACTGGCACATCTCCCAATTTATTTTCATATACAAAAGGGAAATGGTTATGAATACTCGTGTCTTTCCTGCATCATCATTTTATTATCCCCATCCACAAATGGACTTTGCCATTCTTTTTCTCTTATATACATGAAATTTTTAATCCTTTTCCTCTCTTGTTTCTCCTAGCAGAATAATTCTAGGTTCCCTTAAGCATTTTAAATATATCCTTAGCTTTTAAGTTTTATAGTAATTGATATTTCTCCTTTATTTATGCTTTTATTATTTTATCTGAAATCTTTATTTATCCATTGAAACAGAAGGGCTTAATTAAAATTATCCTCTTTCCCAGTTCTATAATTGCTTTCCCGTAAGATGTAAGAACAAAATTCTTATTCATGTTCTCCCATAAGAGTTTTATTTATGGTTGTCCTTATCTCTACTAAATAAGGCTTTTTGTAACTCAAACAAATATTTGACTGCTTGGAACTGTCTTCTTTTTTCCTTACATTAAAAGTAAACAGATCATAACTACAGAGTTATGAGATGCCAACCAATTTCTAATCCAGTCACAACCTTTTGTTAATCCATCAATCGAAGTTTCTAAATGTGACAAACATATTCATGTAATATCCTTAGAGAAAGAAACCACCAGTCACAATGACTTCATACTATGACCACCTTTATGTCTCTACTAAACTGAAATTTCACAGTAGCTAAAGGTCTCATTTTTATATATTCAAAACAGTGTTCAGAATAAATTTTCCTGTTCTTTGTTCTCACCAAACAATTGTTAAATATCTCCAGCATTCCAGAACTCATA
This sequence comes from Calypte anna, assembly GCF_003957555.1. Taxonomy (NCBI): domain Eukaryota; kingdom Metazoa; phylum Chordata; class Aves; order Apodiformes; family Trochilidae; genus Calypte; species Calypte anna. Next base: position 58,261,608 of record NC_044274.1, on the reverse strand, counting down.
CTATAATATTCAACCAGTTTTTAGAGCTCCAGATTGGGTTTTTAATAGTTATTTTTTACATGAAATCAAATAATGATATTTTAGCTTAATGCCACATTATCCTAACTCTACCTTTAAACTACTAAAAAGGTCCCTAGGAAAATATAGCCAATTAATTTGACTGCCTGCAATTTTTCAGTACTGGTAAACAGTTTATATCAGGTATTGGAAATAACTGTTTCAAAATACTTTCACACCAGTTGGATTTACAGCTTCTTCTTCCTTGTTTATATTTTTGTATTTTTATTTTTTTTCTATCAATATTTTCCATTAATTAAAATTAGGGAAATTTGACTAACAATAAAGGATAGTTTGATGGTATTTTTCAAGTACTTTTTTTATTATTATATTTTTTATTTAACACATTGGTTTGTCTTGTAGTTTATGTAAAACTTTCCTCAGTTTCCTAGTCTTCTTCCCTCTAGCTAGATGGTCAAGACTGCTCCAGGAAGTCTCCAGCTACAAAACCCTTCCAACAAGTATTTCTCTAAGATGCAAACAAAACCACAAAAACTTCAGAAATACTTGATAGACTGAATATCTGGACTCTTAGTGTTTCCTACATTCTCTTTTTCTCAGAGAAGAAAGCTGGCCACTTGCTTCTCTGCTGCCCTTCATAATTTCACCTCTTTCTAAAGACTGCATTGTGCAACTTGCTGCCATTTGATTTGCTTCCACTTACAGAAGCAATTTGACAAACTTTTCTGAGGACTCCACAACCTGGCAAAATTTTAACCTTTGTCCTGAAGAGAAACACATAATCCTACTGCATTAGGTCCTGCTCTGAATTTTTAGTTTCTTCAATGACAAAACATCAGGTATCTCAATATTGGTAAGTTTTCTTTGCCTTCTTCGTTGTTCCATCAGGTATTTATTTTCCTCGGAGGTTGAGATATGGAGCATTTACAAAAATAAATATTTCTAGCCAAGCTGAGGAACCCCTGGTTGTCATTTTTCACTAGTCAGAAATGTCTAGCCTATTTATTTACTCTTAACTATTTACAGCCCCCTTAGTACAAATATTTTTTTCCAAGCTATTCATAGCGATGTTTTTTAATTTTTTTTCTTTGATAGTGTATTGCACAATAATTTACATCTCAAAAAGATATATTTTCCCCTTCCATTTATGCCATAACTTACTCTCTACAAACCAGAACTCTGGTGTGTGTGTGTTTCAGAACAACACCACATAAGCTTAGAAGAGACAGAAGGAACATATTAACAGACATCTGGAGAAACAGAACAAGACAAGATCAAAAGAAGGTTTTCTTCCCAGTGATAAATGTCAATCAAAAATTAAACAGGTTCTCTGCAAACCAAGAATTCATAGGAAAATAATTTTGAGATAAGTTATGAGATAACATGCTATATACCATACAGATACCAAATTTAAAGAAAGTCCCAATCAATAGCCATTATGTAGGAATTCACTAAAACCACTGTGATTACTTACAAGAAAGAAAAACTTCTCAGTTTCCCCAAAACATTCCACTAATATTTTTCTAAGTATGATCTGAAAATGAAACCAAACAAATATTAGCATCTCTGATGCATATAAATAAAAGTACGGGAAAAAGGATAGTCCAAATATTTTAAGGCTTTTCAGCTGGTCTAAAATATCTGGTGACCACACATCTATACATATTTCCTTGCTAGATACATGAACCAGACATTTTCTAAATAGAGAAATAAACATATTTCCATGTTTCAGGGTGACTTCTGGGCTTTCTTTTATTATCATTGCTTTCAAATTATTCCTTTCTTAATCTGTTTCTTTTTTCAGTCCATAAGAATGATTCATAACTTGACATTCATTTCAGTGAAAAAACATGCCCACAAGAGATGCCATTACATGAAATAAAATCTTGTGCATTTTGCCACAGCCTGAGATCTTTCACATATGTTCAAAGCGGATGTGAAGTGCAGTCATTCTTGGCCAAACACACTGGCCACACAAGTGAAAGCAGAGAAAATCCTGTATCCTTTAAAAAGAAAACCCAAGCACCACTGGAGCTCTTCAATGGGAAACAATTGTTGTCCCTCTGGAATATCTGCACCACTGAGACTGTGCTGGTGTCACTGTTGGTCAGTGACACTTCTTCTGATGACTTTAGCAAGCAGCAGCTATGGACACCTGTCATAAAACTTTGGCTCATATAAAATAAAGCTCACTGCAGCTGTAATCTTGTGTTGCACCCTTTTCTTTAACAGTGCTGCTTCTTTGTCTTTCACAGAAAGTTAGGGGTTGGAAGGGACTTCAAAAGATCATCTAGTCCAGACCCCCCAGCCAGAGCAGGGTCACCTACAGCAGGTCACACAGGAACACAGCCAGGTGGGCTTTGAATGTCTCCAGGGAAGGAGACCCCACAACCTCCATGAGCAGCCTGTTCCAGTGCTCTGTCACCCTCACAGTAAAAAAAATTCTTCCTTATATTCCTGAAGCATAGGAACCACTTATGCTCCAGTTTATAACTGTTGCCCCTTGTCCTGTTATTAGTCATCCCTTACAAAATCTTGACTCCATCCTCCTGGCACTTGCCCCTTACATATTTATAAACATTAATGAGGTTACCCCTCAGTCTCCTCCAAACTGAAGAGACTGAACTCCCTCAGCCTTTCCTCATAAGGGAGATGTTCCACTCCCTTCATCATCTTGGTCACTCTGTGCTGGACTCTTTCAAGCAGTTCCTGATCCTTCTGGACCTGAGAGGCCCAAAACTGGACACAATATTCCAGATGTGGCCTCACCAGGGCAGAGCAGAGGGGGAGGAGAACCTCTCTCCACCTACTAACCACATCCTTTCTTATGCACCCCAGGATGCCATTGGCCTTCTTGGTCACAAGGGCACATTTCTGATTCATGATCATCCTTCCATCCACCAGCACCATCAGGTACCTTTCCCTATGATGCTCTCTAACAGTTCTGTTCCCGACCTATAATGGTGCCTGGGGTTGTTCTTTCCCAGACATAAGTCTTTACACTTGCCCTTGCTGTAATTCATTATATTTCTTTCTGCCCAACTCTCCAGTCTGTCCGGGTTCCTCTGCATGGCAGCACAGCCTTCTGGGGTGTCACCCAATCACTTTTCTAACTTCTTTTCACATTCCAGCAACCTCTGAGCAAATAAGAGACAGACTTCCTCTACTCATTTCTCTAAATTTCTCTAATTTCTTCTATAAAATTTGGAATAGGCCATAGATTAAATAAAACACATGGATTCTGAAGAATATCTTTCCCCTCAGGATGGCATGCCATGTATGTATGTCTCTGGTGTTCTAATATACATACATGATGAGAAAGACATTTGCCATACAAGGTTTGAAGCCCACAACCTCTGTGTTTCCTGGTGGGGAAAAAAAAAAAAAGTCTGAAATACTTGATAGACTCCAATACAACAGCAGCTGTTCTGTATTTTTCAGAGGAATTAATGGACTATTACCAAGAGAATACTTGACTATTTAGGTTCTTACAGTTTACTTGCAAGTGTGACCTATGAGTTTTTAGCTTTATGTGTGTACATCCATCTCTCACAAATCAACTTCAATTGTGAAATAGTTTTCCTCTGTGTATACTGAGATAATTAATTCTTCCTCTTATAAAGTGACCTCTGAAGTCTGAGAACTAGTTTCGTTTCAATTTGTGTCAATGAAATACTTGACAAATTGCTCTATTTACAGTCACGTATATCCTGTGATATAAGCACGTATATAAGCACTGGATTTCAGTGCTTAGCATTGCTACCTCTGACAAAGATAAATCAGTCTGTAAGGTTTGCCCTGTATCTTTATGTCATGACTGCAATTACAGATATGAGCCCAAAGTGCAGTCCCTGAGAAAGTAGGATGCACTATTTACTTTTGTAAAGATTACAGGCATCATGCAACTTGAAAATTTTAAAAAAGTTTTAAACAGAGCATGAGGACTAGTTAAAGAAAATCCAACACACGGACTAGGTAAGTGTATACAGCTTTTTTTTTTCTTGTCTTCTTTCTTTTTTTTCTGTTCAAGGGAACGCCAGTTAGGTGCACTGTCAGCACAGTTTAGATTTGAGGCTATTGATTTCACACTGGTTTCATGATACTAAGAGTATTTCTGGAGGAAAGCCATGTCTTGGCTTCTTTTGTGAATCTGCAGGATTCTCATGGATGAGTCATAACCCAATCTTCTTTATTAACTCAAAAACAAAAAATTTGTATACTGCTGACCTGAAAGCAAAGCCTCCATCATAGGAATGATGAAATCATGTGCTTATGATTTGCCTTTCCATATGCTGCACTGATAGAAGCCAATGTTTCTTGGCACAGCTGCAACTTATTCTTTTTCTCCTTGCTCCTAAATTATTTGAGCTTCACCTGTTCTTTTCCCAAATTAGTCCAAAATTGTTTTTCAGTTCCAGGCTTATGCCAATAGTAGCAAATGCATCAACTTGTACCTAGGCCTGAGATCAGTGAGCCATTCACTTCTTAAATGCTATGTTCTAAATTTCTTTGAATGGAATCAATTATTTTAGAAACGATTCACAAAACTGAAATTATTCCTGAGCAATATACATGAAGAGATACTATTTTGTATCTCAGGAAAAAAAATGCATATGATGTCACATCCGAGAAACTAAGGACTCCACCAAAACCACAGAAACCTATTTTTGTTAAGTAGCCTATAATTGCATTAATTAGAAGTGGTCTGCCTCAAAAATCCTCAGACGGGTACAAAGTTGTTTAAGTTTTCAAGTCCAAATAAAAATTGGAATAGTTCACTGAAGACCTTTCTTTCTTTCTAATACTTTTATCATGGTAACCTCTTACTGACTCTAAAACCACACATAAAATTTACCTAGTTAATGTCAACTCAGGGCTTATACAGAAATTGGTATTTAAAATTACAGTTAAAGTTCATGTTTATAAATTAAACGCTTTTGTTCAATAAGAGAATGAATGAAAAAACATACAGGGGTTTCATGCTTCAAACTGAAAGTGGAAAAATCGATCTTTTCTACATTAACTCCTCTAATATTTGTGAAGACAAAAGCATGCAGAATTTGTAATTTAGTCCAGCATTTTTTTATTATTATTTTCACTTATATTTGCTGAGAGAGCATGATTTTTTTTCTCTTTACTCTCTAGACCTGGTTTCTCTATGAAAGGTCATTATTCCACATTTGCAAAGCAATTTTGATCTTCTCTTCAGCAATGCAAGATGGTGTTTTCTAAACCTTCCATTGAATGTTTGTCATTCAGCTCTCATAAAAGCTGTGGAAATCTGCCACTTACTGTGAGAGCTGAACAAATCCTAAAGCCTGAACTGACTCTCCTTTACTGAAGGTTACCAAAAAGAAGTCAGTTTCCATGTATCTCTTATAATCCAACATGACCATAAGACCATAATCAACAATTAAGAAGCTCTATGACTTTAAGATGATTTCTAAATCATAAGACCTAAGCAGTGCCTACAAATAATTATCAGTAGACAACATAAACAAGAATTTCTTGTTTTTTCATATCAAAGCCATATATCTGTAAGATAATCTCTGAGCTGAATTTTCCATATGCCTCATTTCAGTGCCACGGTTGCAGCTATTACTAAAAGAATATCCCTATAGGCTCTAAAGGACTGAGAAAGATCAGTGCTGAAATCAATTTAAAAGAAATCGTAAAAAAAATTCAATATATATTCCAAGCCACCTTCAACAAGGACATTTTGAAAAATATGAGTATCAATACAAATGATACTACTGGTATTGCTTAGCAGGAGAAAAAATGCCTCAAACTCAAAAAAAACCTAAGTTTTTTTAATATGTGCAAGTCCTCTATATGCTCCTCGCATATAGACATAGTAAATCAAAGCAGACTTTCATGCAAACTGGGGTGGAAATAAAAAGGAAGGAGATCCAAACTTGATGCCATGCTTACTTTGGGTTTTTTACTTGGTGTTTGAACTGAAGCTTTCATAAATGATATTGAAATGAAATTAAGAAAAGGCAAGATGTTATAGGCGGGATTACTAATCAAACACAGCCTAGATAATGTACACCATGCCTTGCTCAATAGGAAGTAATTACTATAACATTAGCTTTGCAGTGTTTAAACAACCATTTCATTATATTTTTTCTACTCTGATTAAATTTTCTCAGCATTTATAATGCATCATTACATCTGCTTTGTGCACAGATAATGCACAGCATAGCTGCTCATTAAAACTTCCCTGCTCTCCTTCATAATTTTAAATAAATCTAATTTGACTGGTTTGCATAAAGTTTTAAAAAGAATTGTTACATTTTTATGAACACCACATCTTTGGTCTGAAGTGACAAGGCTGCCACTTGCCAAAAGCAGTTATTTCAGTTTCAAGGCATCAGGGAACTACAGAAGCCAGAGATAAATGAGAGTAAACTTTAGTCACCAACACTGCTATACTCTAGTGGCCCACAGCCAAACATCAGTGTAGCATGGCATGAGTGTACAACCTTATTGCCATTCCCTTTGTTGCTATGAAATTTTTTCTCATGGGTGCAGTGATAGAAAAAAGTAGAAACCTCAGCCTTCCAGTGCATAATAAGCTTCATGGATATGAAGGTGAGTTTAGAGAACAACTAAGGAAATCACCAGTTTAAAATATCTAAAGAAGAATTTTATATTCTCTCAACCAAAAAGCTACACCGACTTATTAAATCAAATGTTGTGGTCATTGTGAGTTGAATTTTTTGGATCTGGGGGAAAAAATCCCAAATTAAAGAGCCTAGCTTATTTCTTTAAACCATTGTGAAACAGATTTATTTTAATTACTGCCTTGATTTCATTGTTAGATCCAAGACTGCACCAAGAAAATTGAAAAAAAATTATTTCTTTTTCATTTATGATTTTTTAGATCTGTGCCAGATCCCACTTCTTTTTCTTATTATTTTTTTTCTTAATTTCTTAGATATCTTACTTCCTATGTGTACACAGCTGTTAGAGCTGCCAGATCTGTGACTCCTGAGGCCCTGGCTCCCAAATACACAACTGCTGACTAACAGGAATTAGAAGTTCCATTCTCACTCCTAAAATATTGTGAAGTATGAGGGAAACTTCATGACCTGAGTGAAAGTAGTTTTCCAGCTGTCATCAGAATGAAATATCCAACTTCATTCATCTACCAGGAAGTAACAAATCTTGACAAACAAGAAGCCTCAATCAAAGCCAAAGTCTACTTCCAGTGACACTGATAGAAAACCAAAGACACTTTCCTTGTTTCGTTGGGGTTATTCTAGTGGTATTCAAAACGACGATTTGACCTGACATGTGAAAAACATTAACATTTCTGTTATTTTAGTTAAAGTAACTCCAACAATGGGGTGATGATGAAGCTGTCATATCCTTCTCATATTTGCTCTTTAATTCATTTACTTCTGGGGTGTTCCAATATTATTATCTCATCATTATGATGAGATAATGTCACATGTTTCTAAAATTGTCCAGGTCGAAGTACTGTATTGCCCCAGACAGAATCCAAACAGCAGACAATATTGTGAGTATAGCTGTGCAAACAGACAGTCATTCCTGAAGAATAACCTTGTATGACAAAATAGTGAGGTGGGAAAGTGATTAAATCTTTTTATAACTTATTTTAAACAAGGTTATGTGAAAATCAGTTGTGGCTAGTAACGAACTTTTGCACTGGATAATATTTTCTTTCTTTCCCCAAAGCATGTTGATGTTTGTTTATTTTAAAGTCCCCATGGCCTACTTTTCTTCTATGTGCAAGCATATTTCTGATAGAATTGTTTCTGCTTCGTCTACAGGCACAACAGTCAGGCACCTGTCAACAGTGACAAATGTAAAAAAAAGGCATCTTCTGGTCTTCCTATAGCTGCAAATATTTTCTTTTATGAGAAATGAAAGCTTTTATCTGCCTGGGAGATTATAACTTGTCCTCGGCTCATAGAGAACATGTTTAGCTGGAGGTTTTTATATGATGGTATTTAAACAACACTAGCATTTTATTAGACGTACTTGGTCTATAGTAACAAAAAAGAAGTAGAAATTTTATACTAGCCATGAAAGCCTTGCATCACTTTCAGCTTTATGGGCATGCTGCCAATAATTACTCCTCAGCAATCTTTGTCTCAGGAAAGATGAGTCCTCGGTCCTCACCCGCCTCTGTAAGCAGCAGTTCTTGAAGTCCTTCTCTTGTATTTATACACAACAATATTATTTCAAAAGAAGGTGATAGCTGGTGATCAAAGAGAATAAATACTCCTCATTCCTCTTCCCCCCTCAGAGAGGCCACACTTTGAAGTTTTCAAAAAAAGCCATATTTAAAAAAAAAAAAAAAAAAAAAAAAAAAAAAAAAAAAAAAAGAGAGAGATTGTAAAGGAACAGTTTTTCAAATAGACATTTTAAAAAAGCTGGGAAAAGATAAGGAAAACACCAGAGAACAACATCTGTCTTGAAACTCAGAACCACTCTGCAGTCCTATATAAGATTTTGCTTAACTGAGTAAAAGCTTTGTGAAATTCAGCACATCAATACTCAGAACCTTATCAAGTATTTTATAGGTGTGCTTGTAGCTGTGAGCATGCTCATGCCTATAGAAAGACACCTTTAATCAATCTAAACATATTTATTCCTGTGAAAAGAGTTAATTGTAATTCCTATTTGTCATATAAGAGTGAGATAACTTGCAGACAGCAGTGGACATCTCTGGTGGACTGGCTTCAGTGTACCAAAACAATGAGTACTTGGTATGTGGCATCTGCTGCTGTTCCTGTCTGCTTCCCAGGCTGCACCAAACAAGAATGTCCCCAGGCACTTTCCTCCCATCTCTGCTTCACCCCTCTGCAGACATAGCCTGGCCAGGCACAACCCCCTCGAAGCTTTGTCCAGCAGAATTCAGCTCTGACTCACCATCTTTGACTCAACAAAGACCTCATCTCTGCTTGCAGGCTGCTCTTTGGAGTTAAGCTAGAAAATAATTCCAAAACAATAATAATGGTAAAATGAATGTTTTACTATTGTTCTGTTCTGCTAAGGAGAAAAGAAATAAAAACAGAATTTGGGACAGAGACAGCAACACATTCTCAAAGCAAGCATACTCATTTCTTTCTGAAAGATAATACTATCTGTCAAGATCTATCCCATAAAGGATTTCATATACTGCTGTTCCACTTTCTCACATTCAAGCTCAAAAGATCAGAAATTGTTTGCTAGGTAACTCAGAGGCAGAAATCATTCTTTCTATCCAGGTTGCTGTAAGAATGAAAAAGGTTAGCAAGCCTAACAAGGTAATAAAGGAAAAATGTGCTGTAAAGGGGAAACTTGAGATGCAGGTAGAAGCAGTATTCACAATGTAAATTCAACACAGCCTATGGAAGAACTTCAGCAAACTGGCAGAAGTAAATAGTTTAGCATAATGAGCTGCTTTCACAGTAATTCCCCCAGATAGATTTCAGGAAACACAACACTACTTTGTCCGATCCAGTCCTCTGTGACAGCATTTTAAATATTATCACTCTAAATTTTCAGGTACTACTAATAAAAACCAAACATACCCATAAGACTGAGCCTGTTTCAAGATCAGCGAATCATCATTTCTACATTGCTCAGGCTCTCCCAAGTCTCTCCATGGGAAAGCAACGTTCACTGCCCCGTGCCAAGCTTTCCTGCCTGTGCTCAGGCACAAGATCCATGTTGAAGTGTGCAGGCATTCTGCAGCACACACTGTCTGCAGGCATAAGTAGCACTGAGCCTCAGTCTTTCAGAGCTCACAGTGTGACATCCCCAGAACTACTACATCGCAATTACTGAATAAGCATGTGGAGATATGAAATTTGTGACACCTATTTGCCACCACAGATTTTGACCAAGATCCTTCATATCTCTCTGATTACATTTTCCCTGTGGGAGAAGGATGGCTGCTTTCTACCTGTGTACAGGGAACTCATTTCCACAGAATCTGTGACTGGAAAAACACATACCTTGCTCACTTAGTGTTGTGAAGTGCACTGAGCTGCCCAAAGCTCCTGTATTTTCAGTAAAAATATCCCTAGCAAGCATTCAGTAGTACCTAGCAGTGCAGTTTCCAGCAATACTATTACATGAAATGGAATTCTCAGGTACTTGGAAACTGTTGGGATTGGATGTCATTTTAGATCATAGGGACTGATGCTGGAAAAAAAAACATTTTTATGTAGAAACTAGCCACTCAACTGCTCAATTAAACTGAGCTGTATTGTATTGCCTAATGCCTAATTCCTAATGTTAGACTGGAGCTCCATTGGAACAGACTGCTAAATCAGCACAGAAATCTATTAATTTTCTTACACTCCTTAAAATACCTGCATCAAATCACTGAAGTCTTTATGCTGAGCATGTTTTCTGATGAAAACATGGGTGTATAATCTCTGCCCATCAGAACCATCCAGCAACAACACCAACAACTATCTCAAGCTGATATCTTCCTCTTTTTTACCCTTCCTAATGTCTTTTAAAGCATAGAACATAAAATATACCTGTTAACATTTGATGGACTAGGACTAAGAAAAGACAGCATTTTAATAAAAAGTATTACTTCCAGTGGCCATATACATACTGGACATATCAGGCTATATACTTTATACTATGATATACTAAGTATATACTTCTATATACTTTAAATTTTCTTTAAAGCAAAGTCATTCTTTATTTTAAAGGAATTTAAAATGTATGATGTGTAAGAAAAGAATGTAAATGTAAACTCATAAAAAACTACTGGCATTGTGTAAATACACAACGCAATATACATAAATTCAATATAAATTCTGAAGTTTTCCAAGTGTTGTTTGGTTTTTTTTCATATATAACATGGTCTAAAGAGTAGAGCATTTTGTCCTAAAATAATCTTTTTTTTCTGAGGATTTTTTTCACAGTCCTGCATACTTTTGTGGACTTCCTTAAAGAGAAGTTGTTGGGCCCAAAATGTGTACTTAGACCTTTCTGGATTCATAAAGATTTTTAAAATTATAAAACCCATATCTTGAGAACACATTCACATAGTTCTGAACAAGAAAAAAAAGGGACATATGTCAAAAAGAAAAAAATAAAGCTAAAACAGCAGAGTTGCTTGCCATTTTTTAAAAAACAGGCCAGTTTGAATCTAGTCTTGGCACAATGTTGGACTTTCAAAGATCAACTTGCTTTATGTGTTCTTCTGTCTTGAACTTCAGTATGTAGTCTTTCTCCTTAAATGAATCTCTCTAAGGCAGGTAGTAGAGTATCATATAACCTCCACCCACTTTTACTCCAGTCCTTCCCTAGCATCGTCACCTCTCTTTGCTGGATTCCATCTGGACTGCTAAACTCCAGCCCAGATCAGCATCTATCAAAACCACAAGAACTCATTTCAGCATAATGAAAGGTGAGGAAAAGGGGAAGGAAACAACCACACTGAAAGATAAACTAGGGTGCAGGTTCTCAGAAAGTTCATATACAGAGATTCCAACTGAATGTAGCCTCCTGGGCTTTTCATATGTGTCTATCATTGCCTCTTCATGTGATGTTAAAAGTGCTGATGATGCCATAAAAAGCTTTTTATGCCTGGCTTAAACATGAGGCAACCATGGGCTATCAAGCATCTCTGCATTGCCACAATTCAAATAATGACACAAGCTACAGTGGGTGTCTATGGAAATTATTTGCTTCGTATGGAAGTAGTTCTGTTTATGAACTGCAAAATGTTTTGAATCAGATGTCTGCTGTTCAGATCTGTTACTTATGGCGAGACTTTTGAATGATACCTCTGGGAGCACTTCTGGAAAAGCAGAAGAATTGTCTGTAAAAGTTTACAAGAGGTCATTCTTCAAACATATCCTATGCTGTACTTGATCTTTTGTACATTTTCACTAATGCATGACTCCCCCTATATGGGCCTCACCTCATGAAGCCAGAAATTTGTCAGGCCTACATGCTTTTTTTCCACTTGACCTCATCTTGTAAAACAGGACTGGGTAGTCTCCAGTATTTCTGACAGCAGAACACAAACTCATTGGAGGTCTGCTCCTTTTCACATCAGTGGCAGAGTACATTAGGAAAAAAAAAAAAAAAAAGAAAAAAAAAAAAGAAAGAGAGAAAGAAAAAAGTATGTTCAAAATTAATTTCCATAGCACAAGGTAGACTGGACTAACAATAATTAGGAATTCCTTTCTATAAGTAAGGACTCACTCACAGATTGCATCATAGTCAGCAATGACCCCCATGAACAGATTCAAAAGATAGGATAGAATTAACAGTCAGTGGGTTCACACACTAATAAGTGTGTCTCACATGCACCAAACTTTGTGTCTTGGAATGCCTTATTTCCCAAAAATGCAAGTCTAAGCAGAAATTGGGGACAGGACTCAGCAGAGGTACCATCTTTATGTTCATTAGGAACCTTAACTGATGAACTAGACAAGTTCAGCAATATGAAGATGGTGGGAAGATATTTTTCTACACAAAAGGCAAAACTTATGCTTTAGGAAGGCACACAATTTGAATTTCTTCACTGTTCACATCTCAGATTTTTTAACTGTGTGATGCAGCACCTGGTAGAATTTAAATTCCTGCCTAGAAAGCATTTAGGCTATGAAACAAATAGTAATGTCAGTAACTTAGACACAGAGGGAAACCCAGGTCCTGTAAGGTAGTGATAAAACAGAAGAGAAAAATATCACAGACTCATCAGGGTTGGAAAAGACCTCTCAGATCACTGAGCCAAAATCAACCCAGAAAAAAAGACCATTCCCACTAGCGCATATCCTCAAATGCCATGTCTAAACTTATTTTAATACCTCCAGGGATGGTGACTCCACCATATGCTAGATAACTAAGAAACTATGTAACCTATTACAAATAAATTCATAAAATATGTTCAAATAGCAACACTTAGGCCACTGACACTGTATGCTATTTTTGTTTCACTAGAAATTATATGTTCTACTGAGATGATTGATTAACCATCACATTCTTCTTTCTTCAGTATCAGAAACACTGGATTGTGGTATTCTCCTGTCTCATCCCCATCTGTCTTCAGGTTCCAGTTTTACATTGTTCATTCATAACTGCCACTGTAAGTTCTGAAACTTTTAGAAGTGAGGGTAAAATTTTCCAAGAGTGACAGAAATTTAAGTCATGAAATCACATAGATACATTATGAATTTTTTCTGTTAAGGGGTTCCTGCAGGAAATCAGAAAAAAAAAAATGGGTGCATGGAGAAAGGAATTCCAAGTTATTGTCTTTCAAGAGTAAAGAAAAAAACTGTTGAATCAGTACAGGAGTTCTCTCTGCTCCTTTGCAAATAACAGAAGTTTTGTTGCTGACTTAGTATGAAGGCATACTCAGGTACTATCTTAAGTTTCCTACAAGGAAGAGTATCAGGAAATCAGTTTAGTAAGTCAACATATCCATCCAGTGTAATATACTGATGAAATATTTAATCCTCTCCCTTTCAAAGGTAGGAGTCCCAACAACAGAAATGACAATATTATCACATCTCAGGAGAAAATGGCAAAAAGAAAGAACTTTCAACAAAATCAAAAGTTGCTTCATTGGAGGACACCGTTCTGCATCATAAATATCTATTTCAGTCTCTAAAAATACAAATTCATGTTGTTACTCAGAAACCAGGTCATTTCCTTTACTAATTTTGCACTGCTTTGATAAAGACTCATAAAGGGATATATATATATATATATATATGTGTGTGTGTGTGTGTGTGTGTGTGTGTATATATATATGCTTTATATAACACTCATGCTTCATCGGATCCAGCCTACTTGCTATTTATTCTAATTTTAAGTTGTTTTTCCTATTTTTTCGATGTGGAATTGGAATTATGCCTATTGTGGAATATACCCAGATGTCATAGTTTCAGAGGTGAAGCCAGGCACATGCAGCAGCACATGGGAGTTTCAAATTACCCCATCAAAACCTGATTTCGGAACAGTCTCTTGGAATTGGTCATTCCTGCCAGCAACCACATTTATAACTCTGCATCATCCATAAGACTGAGGCTGATAAATATGCTGAAAAGGTCATGTCATGTAGCAGTTGCTAAAGGGATCCTACAAAAGGCCACAAGTAATAAATCAAGCAAGAAAAATTTACTTGCTAATCTTAACACTCTTACAGTTTTTCTTTGCAGAAAGTCAAAATTGTGTGCTGCAACAGAGGATGCCACTGTCCAGCTAATACTTTCAGCACCTTCCTTTTTACAGTCTTCTACTGAGACAAACCATTTGGTAGATTTTCATTGCTTAGTTGGGCTTTTTCAACTTTTTTGAAAAAAAAATAGAATTTACACTATGTGTTATACAGGTCCAATAGATCCAATCCAGCATGATAATAACCTGTTTTTTCCAAAAATAAAGTATCACTGACACAATTTCCAGTGACTGACAATCTTCTCAGCATATGGAATGACACAAATAACATGGCTTTTAGTTTGCTACGTTTCAGCTCATCCATTTACTAATTTACTGCAACTATACCACAGTACATGTAATGTCAGAAACACAACTAAAACTGTGTATTCTCTTCTGTGTATTTCCCATTATCTACGCAATAAAGTAATCCAGAGATATACCTGTTCAGTTTAAGGGTTAATTCCATAAATGACTAAAAAAACCCCAAGAACCTACAAACAAACAAAAACAAACAAAACACAGGCAACAAAAAACCCCAACACTCTCAAAGCATTTGTTGTCTCTTGGAGCAATGCATGGATATTAAAAACTCATCTTGAATACAGCCTGTCTTTCTGCAGTAGTGTATTTAGAAACAAAGTACATGGAACATCAGCTTACCTCACAAGATAAAATTATGGGAATATTTGTTTTGGCAGAACTCATGGTGAAATGGTTACTGTTTTGTAGGAAATTTTTAAAGATAAAATAAGGCTTGGCTCATCAATAAAGTAAACTAAACTTAAAAAGCAAAGAACCCAGGAAACTAGGTTTCTTTATTAGACTTTTTTTTCCTATTGTTTTTCCACTCAGTGGCACAGATAATTGAAAATTATAACCAGCAGTTGAACCAAAAGAAAGTTTCTGATATAGCTCCTGTTTTTTGGGGCAAGAAACTTCAGCAGCTATATATTTTGCCACTATAAATTTTAAAATGCAAATGACATGAAATCTGAGTATCTGGCTACCATAGTGCCCCCGGGTGACTTCCCTGTTTCTATCAGTTATTCCTGCATGATAATGCTGAAACACCACTGGAAGTGACTCATATCAAGCTGTTTAGTGCCTGTGTTTCCAGTGCTTTGAAACTACAGTTCATTCCCTGGAACATCTGTGATACATACACAAATTCCACTCCATCATCAGAAAAGAGCACACTACAGAGCATATGAAGATCAGTCCCAGATCCTTGATGAGAAAGAAAAGAGCTTCTACACAAAGCACAGTTGATGGATACTGAACTCAAGCCTCATCCTACTGAGACATCAGGACAGTCTCAGCAACTGAAAGATTTGCTGAAAGTGTCATAATTTTGCTACTTTACTACAAGAGTGCTGTCCTCTACATCTTCAATGGACATTTCACACACATTTATTGTATATACTTAATTCCAATAAGTAGCGAAGTATTGGGTGCTTTTTTGTGAGAGGAATAGATCTTGGTAGTGCTAGGTTAACTGTTGGACTTGATGGTTGGTCTTTTCCAACCAAATTTTTTCTACTAGTCTATGGTTCTATGATTAAATTATTAAACACTTGTTAAGCAGAAAAAAATCTTTTTAAAACTATGCTGGGAAGAAAATGGGAATTTATAAGTATGCAAAACAAACAATGCCATTAGGCTGAAGAAATGTTGTGATGGAACAGGTAATTCCTAGCCTTTATTTTGAGCTCTTGCACTTCCTGGACAAGAATTAGAACTCTCTTTTGGCCCAAACAAAAGATAAATTGTGGGCTGGAAGTATTTCTGGCAGTGATTTTTCTGGCTCCATCACTGACAGCCAAACATGACCAATCTTCATCAGAGTTAATAAGGATCTTGGTCAGAGGCTATAACCCCTTGGCTTCCTTGTAAATCCACACTTGAAGTATAGACTTTGAGTTGGGAGTAGTCTCCTACATCTGGCCTAACTACATACCTATACCCTAGGGGAATCAGCCTGCATGTCTTGTTTCTGTGCTGTCCCCCTTGAACTGGCCACAGTACTCTCACTTAAAGCCATTTTACACTTCATAGTAGCACTTAAATGTTTAGATGTAACCACCATGTATCTTTCAGTGTAGAACAAATGGGATTTAATGACTACTATTGTCCCAAAGATAAATACTGTTCTTTAAAATTTAGCTCCAGAGAACTCTGAAACTTCAATAAAACTTTGTCTGTCAAACCATTCATTCTGTACCATAAATCATTCTCAGTTCATTCACACAGGTTTCTCCAAGAACATTTGCAAATTACTGAGGTCAAGACTGCTCATAACTGACTTGAAAACTGTGTGTGGAATGAATAACATATTTGTTATTCATTGACTTCTTCCTTTCAAAAACTGAAACACTACTGTTGTCACCACCACAGCTTTGCTACCAAGAGATGCCTGACTGACAGCTTTTCAAGTATCCACTGCTTTTGCTGCATCCATTGCAGTGGGGTCATAATCCAGTATAAAGACACAGCACAGCTATATCCCTGTTGTGAAAGTATACCAGTATAAGACCTTGCTCCACTCCAGAAAATATCTACACATGTCCTGTGATCAGGGGCAGGTCTCGAAGCTTCAATTGCTCAGTATCTTACAAAACAAAGACCTCTTCACTCACTAAGCTATGAGATATTTTTCAGACCACTGAAGAGCTACAGACTACTTCAGACAGTAGTAGCTGGAAACATCAACGTCTGACATTTTGGAAGTTGTATAGCTAAAAGGCTAGCTTCTCCAAACACTTAATGATATACAAGGAATCCTCACCTAGCTTATTCCGGTTTATTATGGGTGAAAATGTTATAGACATTTAGATTCAGCCTGTCTGTGTACAATTTCTTTTCATAAAAAGAAGCCAGTACAGCTGTAGCTTATTGTTTTCTAACAACTTAATACAAGTGCATAACAGAGGCAACTTCACCATTACATTAACAGTCCAATTGACAATGTCCTTTACTATAAAGTTTCTGTTCAGTAAGGGATAAGATAGTGAGGGACTACCCATGGAGGTGTGTTTTGATTTCTCTTTACTCATGTAATCTAGCTACTAAATAGGCACTAAATAAACTAAATAAACTACTAAAACTACTAAATAAACTAAATAGGCACGCTGGATCTACTTATTTATGTATAGACTAAACAGTTAGTCAGGTGGAAGCTGTGTTGACACCACTTAAACCCAACTGTTAACATTAAAATTGTCACCCTGAAGACAAAGATTCTGACGGGCTATAGTATTCCAGACACAAGTTCAATCATCACACTCTGAAAGCAACACAAAACAAAACGTAGCAAATAAAAAACACACTCCATCCTCCAAAAAACAAAAAAAAAACAAAACAAGAACAACAACAAAGCAAGAAAGAATTTCTCTAGCAATTTTCTATGTAGTCAAAAAACAAAACCACAGGCATGAAATGGAAAAATAGCCCCTTTTCCCAACCTTTGAAATAATTCAGAGTACTACTACACAGTAATACTCAAAATTAAATCAAAGGCTGAGGTGGATGCTTAAGGTGGTAGGATTAAGGCACATATGCATTACGCCTTCTCTTTTTTAGCACAAGGAAGTGCAGGCTGTTCCCTAGCAGAGAAGCAGGAGCTCCGTTTGTTTCAGGCTGTTGTTTGCTCTCATTGCGACTGAATACCTCATCTGCCACCTCCTGGATAATCAACCCTACTGCACTTGACGGGCCTTGTCCCTCATCTGCCTTCCTAAATCCTGTAAATATGCACAAAAGAAGTTTTCCTGAAAATGTATTCTTATCCTAACCCCAAAAGATATTTTACTAGCTGTTTTTCACCAGTAGTAAAGACTGCAACAAGTAAGAAGCAAGACTGTGTCTTAACCATACATGCATGTGGGACCAGTGGAAACGGGTGTACCCTCATCAGGTTTGCTGATGACACCAAACTGTGTGGTGAAAACATTTAGAGGGAAGAGATGCCATCCAGAGGGACCTTGAGATGGTTGAGAAGTGGGCTCGTGCAAACTGCATGAAGTTCAACAGGGCCAAGTGCAAGGTTCTCCACCTGTGTCAAAGCAGTCCCATGCACAAATACAGGCTGGGAGGAGAAAGGATGGAGGACAGCCTTGAGGAGAAGGATGTGGAAATGGTGGTGTACCAGAAGTTTAACATGAGCTGTCCCTTCCATCCCAAACCACGCTGTGATTCTGATTCTATGAATTCTGATACCCTATATTTGATTCTCTATGTATTCATAGGAAATATCCAGGGGAGGACTGAATAGGTGCTATAGACCCAATTAGCCAAGAAGATGGCAGTCCTGAACTAGCAAGATCTCTGTTCTGCCCAGATATGCCAAGTCATGTCAAGTCTAGCCTTCACAGGGAAGAACAAGAAGCTAAAATGATACATCGTTGAAGATCAGTAGCAGTTCATCAGAGATTTAACCAATGTGATATGGTAAAACTGTTCTTTGAACAACACAGGTTGAATGCAGGTTTGTGGTGAAGAAAAGAAAGATGTTTACACATTTCTTCATTTGATTACTATCATGACACCAGCTACTATGTAAGAAGATTTAGCTTGGTCATGGGTGGTATCTATCACTTTGCTTAGCAAGAACAATGTGAATGTCTCTGGATGACCTGTACATTACTATGCAGGAGCTGCAGCCCTTGAAATTCTGTATCTTGTTTAAAATGGGGCTAACACCCTAAAATAGATTAGAAAATAAGAGGATTTTGGGCTTCACTGAGCAGGAACTTTTAAGGTCACTGCATCTACCTGTCTGACTGCTGCAGTGCCCAAATGGAACAACAGTGAAAATGCTTTTGACAAATACAGGTACTTCAAACTGGTGACTCAGGCTAAAACTAAGAGCTGCAGAATTCTACTCAGAAAACTGAACATCCTGAACCTCTCAGGTGTTATATTTCTGTCTCAGGGCACCCTTGCACTACATGCCAACAGAAACTGAGAACGTGGCAACATATTTCCATATGCTTCTATCCCATTTGACCCTGCTAGACAATGCACAAGGTCACAGATGAACATTTGACCTAAACAAAGCATCACACTTAGAGACAAGCCAAAAGAGAGTGGAAACTCACAGGTAACACCATTCCTTGTAACCACAGCCACCAGTAGCATCCAATTTCTCTTAACAGAGACATGTTCCACAGTCCCTGATGGTTTTATCTCACTAGTATGAGTCTTCAGCACCTGGGGTATTTTGACACTGTAAAACAAGTATCATGCTCTTAGGGAATGTGAGTTGTCCAGGCAAGGCCTTAGTTGGATGCTGTATTCAAAACCTCTCTCCATGGTTGAAGAGACTGGAGAAGCAGAGCAGTAGACTTAATCCCTAGTTTTATAAAGCAGCAGCACTATTTCATTGTACCATATCACTTCAAGCCAAGCAAGACAACACTTACATATAAAAAGCACACTAAAAGAAAAATTGCTTATACATTTGAAGTTTGCCTTTTGCTGTGATAATCTCCCTACACATTTTCAGTTGTTGGGTTTCTTCTTTACTGAAGTATGGTAGCCAATGCACTGCATCAGTGATTGCCTTCCTTCAGAAGAGGTTTGGGATCTCTGGCTTAGATGCATAAAGATTATGAAAATACTAACATTGTCTCCAGAAATTCTTAAATAACCTAGACAATGAGATGATGAAAATCAGAAAAGCAAGCTTAGGAGAGTTATCTGTTTTGTGATCCCTTTCTAATGGGATTTAACTGCCAAATTATCTGGTTCTTAAAATAAGCCAATTTTTGCCCTCTTAACCCTAAATCTCAGAGTAGTTCTCTATAAACATGCTAACAACATTTTCCATTTCTTTTTTGTGCCATAATGCTGGAGAACAAATTCTCTCTTGATATTAAACAGCTCTGTTTACATGAGATGAGTGCAGTCAATTATGCACACTAACATCACTTCTTCTCTTAACACCAAGTATCAGCCATTTATTCCTATCTGGTATTTCTTCTACATCAGTCCACATTAAGAGAGTATTTCTTCCCAGTCTGATGCCAGTCTCACAAGGACTTCCTGACTCCCCACTTTCAGCTGAGCTCTTCCCTCAACCACTACCACCTTTGACCCATGATCTAATAAAGATAAATTTGCTTATCAGTAATTTCAAAGTAATTTTCTAATATGGGCACTACACTCTTGTGACCTTTGCCATCCACTGCATGGGTTTTTTATATAAGCCACAGTCATCTTCAAAGTACTTTGAAATGATTCTTGATGGAATGAACCACATAAAGAATTTATTATTTATCTATAATCCGTGTCAAAATTTATCACACAGTAATACATAAGTTTCAGGGTCTGTGGCATATTTATGAAAGTTGTAATTAATACTTTTTGAAAGCAAAACAACAAATCAACTCCCCTCAAATTGTTTAGTCACCCTTCAATCAAATCTTGAAAATACAGGCCCAATGAAATTAACCCAGTTACCTCGCTGTCTCTGTTTCACTCTGTGTTGCTAGCATAAAGAAAAAAAAATTCTTCTGTCAGAGAATAAAGAGATTGTTGGAACAGAATTTTTTTTCTTTTGGAGGCTGATCTTGCTTTCATTTCCTTTCACTCTCCAACTGCTGTCACTAGAGCAATGTTTCCAAGGCAGGGAGGTAGATGTCATCTGGCTGTTGTAGGGAAGTAATATCCAAGAACATGTATAGCAACTTTTAGGATGCAAACATTTTGAGGATTATTCTTCTTCCCACTTTACAACACCCTCATAACTTCTCTTATCCCCATCTCCTCAGCACACACAGAACTGTGGGACACTTGCTTTTGTTTAGCACTCTGCCAGTATGCAAATTTAGCACAGGAGAACATTATTATACCGTGGTTTCCCAAGGGAATCAGTTAATTTTCTTTCACCTATACTTTCCTGTTAAGCAGAAGTGGTGCTTGGTCATACTGGAGATAGCACCATTAGGGCTCTCAAATACACAAAAAGCACTAAACTTGAGTTCAAGGAAACAGTGTAACATAGATGCAAGGTTAAATATGCACACAGACTGTTTTTCAGCTTCCTCACCCAGATCTGCAAGTAATACAGCTCAAAACTGATGTTGCATCACATTGAAGATTTCACAGCTACAAAACATCAGTCAGAACCAGATCAAAGATCCACTGCTACAGGCAGTAACTTTCTGGTCTCAGCTTGATGTGTTTCAGTGAAATGCAGTTCCTCTGCAAAAGCCAGACTACTGGACTAGAAAATCTATCAAACTGTTTCTTTCAATTAGCCACCACTATGCATAATGAGTTTCAGGGCTTCTCTGCATTCTGTACAGGTTAGCACTGTTTTCTGAAGATCATTTTGAAGTAACAAGGGTGGAGGGAGGATCAGGTCGATCATTGCCTTTCAAAACACTTTATTCAACTTCTGCCAAAGTATAACTGCTGATTGTCCATGAATGCTCTCACCATCTTTCTATAGATTCAAGATTGCTTCAAAACCAGACCTTGAAGCATGTATTCTCTTTAGTTATGTTATCATTGATCAAAATAGAGTCAATGAAAACACAGTCATATAGTAGGAAGAAAATATGCCACAGTCTTTAGTAGGAAGAAAACATGTCAATTTTATTCCTGTTCCATATCTTGTCAATAGGGTTTATAAAGGTATAAATTTATTGTTTCAAAACCAAAGCAGCTTTGGAATGCAAGCTGAATACACTGAAAATCATTGTAAAAAAAAAGGTCAAACTGAAACCTCTGCATGCAAAGTAATTCAAAATACTGCCATGTAAATGAAGATGATTATTAATTAGGACAGCTCACTAGGATATAGAGCAGGAAACTAAAAATTTATATTTGGGTTCTCCATCTCATTTCAGGATGGAGAAGGAACGATTACTTGTTAGAAAAATGATGGCACCAAGTTTTCTGGACATTTATCTAGGCATCTTACTGAAAAGCTTTGGACAAGGCAGTATCAACCTAAGAGCCAGAAAAAGAATTTTGGAGAGGCTTTTAAAAGACTATCAAGTATGTCAGCTTAGCCCAGGTAAAGATAGAGGTAAATACAGTAAGTGGATACAAATATCTAATGGGAAGAAACATCAAAGGAAGAAAAACTATTTGTTGAACTAGAAATCTTCCTATGTCAAACAGAGATGAAATTAAAATGAGGACATTTCATGATTATTACAAAAAACAGTTTATGCTAAATACATCAAGCTGTGGAAAATATCACAAAGAGAACACAACCATAAGTATTTAGAAGAAGAAAAAAAAGCAATATTTTTATATACAGTCATTCTGCAGCAGAAATGAGATTATATAGAAACTACCAAACAACAGCATCCCTACAGCACTTTCATCCTGATGTTTCTAACTAATACAAATGCTAATGTGTTAGGAACTGCAAACATTTAAATGATGCATTGGTGATAACGCTAAATAATTTTCTTTAAAAACTAGGAATCTTGATAGGCCCTAGTAGGCACTGACACATTTCTCCACTTCATCTACAGCACATCCAAAACACTAAGAAATAGAATGTGAGGGTATTTATGCAACCTTTCTGAACAGAAATTTCAGGCAGTTTTCCCTCAGCTGAGAAGCCAAGGGGAGTGAGTCCCACAGCCACCAGAACAACAGGATATATCTTGTGTGATAAACCAGCATGTCACACAGGGCTACCCCTCAAGGTGTTTAAATGATACATAGCTATTTTTACTATCCATTTCTTGACAATTAAAACAGTGACAGTGTGACATAGACTGTGGATTTTCAGATAGATCTGCATGAAATGGCAGAAAGCCTGCAGCCTGGCTGTATACTCAATTAAAATGAACAGGCTACAGAGACAGATGCAGCCCCCCCTGACCTTAATGATGTTGATGTTTACATATGAACCTCCTAGCTCTACTGCAGATAAGGAATGACAGACAATACTACAAATTAGTCAAGGTCAATAGAGCAGGAGGCAGCAGTTAGTCAATTACAAAAGCAAACTCTCTGCTGAAGCATCAAGTGCTGTGTTTATACTCAGTATAATCAACTGCCTGAGTCATTGAGTCTAATAAAATGGACCTGTTTTTCCTTTGTTTAATTGACTGATGCCTGGAACTGCATGAACTTTAGGTGTGATAGAATTTAAGTCTTAATATCATGTAGCAAAAGGCAGACATCTAATTAGTCTGTATTCAGGTCTAATGGCTGCTTCTGCAATATGCAGTTCCATCCAACCGTAACAAAATCATTGCTTAGAAGGTGTTTACAAAGACAAAAAAATTTGTTTACAAGCTATGTATAAACTCTGCTGGGTTTATACAGCAGAGTAAAGTCGCTATAGCAAAATAGTTCTTGTGTGACGAACAAGGTTTGACTTCTAAACAAAAATCACCCAACCAACCACTTTCGTCAACTGAGATATGTTTTTTTCTTGCAGAAAGATGGAGAAAGTAATGAAGCCAGTTTTCTTGAAACAGCAAGGTATAATGATCTTCCTGATTCATTCCCCACAATAAAATCTTAAAATGCCTAGATAGCCTTAAAGATCTGGTTTTTTCCCCTCAGCTCTCTGGGTCATCTACTTAACTACTCAAGATCTTTAAAAAGCTGTATAAAGCTTCATGATTTTCAAGTTTGGTGGGGGTTTTTTGGGTTTTGGGATTTTTTTGTTTGTTTGGTTGGCTGGGTAGGTTTTGTTGTTTTACCTCCACTCATTTTCTATATATATTGAGCTTAACTTAAAAAGTCGTACAGAAGAAATATGTCAAAGCTTGCTCCCTAGTGATAAGTAGCCACAATTGCTGTTTTGGTTCACAGCTCCTCCTTTAGCCAAGATATTTGTGCATGTCCTTGAGATTTAAATGAAATAAAGTTGGATGCTGGTCTCAAGTACTTGGATTTTCAAAGGAATCCAAGAACACAGGAATGTCACTGTAAGACTTGGGGACAACAAAATCCCAGCCCAAACCAGGAGATACCTTACTCTTTCTTGGCCATGTCTGAGTTAAAAGTAATTGGACATGGAAGGCCTGCTAAGTTTACTTTTAATCAAGATTCTACAATCCTCTTCCCCTACAACTATGCTCACCACCATTAGAAGTTGTAAAGTAGCTTTAACATTCCACTATAACAACATTTGCAATATGAGAATACAGAGATCATAAAAAATAATAATTAAAATAAAAGATAATGTAAACTGACACTAATTCCAAAATTTACATTGTGTACAGTTCCCCATGGATTCACAACAATATAATGTAGTTTGCCTTGGACAAATCAATTGTCTAGGTTTACCACTGATTAATTCTGCTTGAAAATACACCAGAAAAAATAAAATGCTTCTAACAGTGCACTAAAGAGCGCAGCCCTGCAAAGGATTCTTCTGACATCAGAAATTGTTAAACAAAACATTGAAAAGCACATTCTCAAAAACTCAAAGCAAAATTATAACCTACATTCAAGCACAGTTTGGTGACAAAGCATACATACTCTCTCTGTCTGTAATCACAGGTATAATTTTAAATATTTTAAATATTTTATATGTATGTTTACACATTTATATATTTATATATATAAAATATATGACCTGGAAATTCACCTTCCAAATCCATTCAGTTTCCCACTGTTACATTAATAGTTCCCCTGTTCCACTAAACCTCAAACCAGATCTTTCAATGGTCCCTCTCTTTCTGCTGGGAAATTTACTATTTGTTTTCCTTTTCTTCCACCTACACAATTAGCAATGCCTCAATACATTTCCCTTGAACTGATATTGCTTTTCAGCCATTTCCATGTTCCCCAGTGTGGTACTGCTATTTCTGAACTAAACAGTGTATTCTATTACCATGTAAGAATCATTCCCTAAGAGGCAAATCAATCTATTTACTATTACTCACTTATTTTACCAAGGGGCTACTTTGTTGAAAAAATAAAATTTGTTTTCAACATCACTAAAAACAGCACATTTGTAATGCAAACCATGAAACTCAAGTTTTTTAAAGAACAACTTCAGTGCTCAAATGCATTCAGGAGTATTCAGTGTTTCCAGAAAGAGTTAAAACAATACTTAATGTTGACACATAAGGTTATCTCAATCTATAATTAAAAGAGCAGGGAAAACGGAATCTCTTTAGACACCACATGATTCAGTTACATTCAAGAGTTGTAAGAGAGAGGAACATTTCAGCAGCAGATACAGAAAAAAAGAGAATAATTAGATCTCCTGTTGATCAGATCTAGTACACTGCACAGATCCAGTCAGTTCCAGCCAATGCCACTGACTCATCTTTGACAAAACTTTAAAGATTCACTTGAACTAATTCCCATGTAGTTTAAGGGCATTCACAACTGGTTTGACAACACTAGAATTGTCATGCCTAGTCAACTTTTAGATTAATATTTCTATTCCACTGAGAAATTGCTTATAGGATAACAACAAAACCGGAGTAAACATCAGAAGTTCATGCACCCATTAAGTACATCTACAAATTAAGACAAATTACTAGTATAAATGAGCTGAAGCAGGATTAGTGTTCAAAGGTATAGAATTCTCTTGGGATCTTTGAGAAACTGGAGCCCCAAGCTTCCTTTTAATGAAAGATGGTACTTCTGTACTAGATGGGAAGTTAATGAGCACTAAGACAAAATTCAGAAAGGTTAAAAAAATAGAGCTTCATTCATTATTATACATTAGCTGTGTTTAAGATCCTCCCAAGGAGCTTAAATGGGTTAAAGGTTTTGTGATACTACATTCATTCCCAGTGCAAAAAGTGTTTATGGAAGAGAATGTCTGAACATATCTTTGGCAATCAGAGTCCTTGCCTCATTGTCCAAAGAGGTATGACAAATACACAGGGGGAAAAGGAAGAGGAGAAACAAGTGTTCTTAAACATCACCTGTGCCTGGAGGTAGCTAGATCAGCCAGTTTATGAGCAGGATCAAGTGTTTCTTAGCTTACTGGGTACCCAGTGCAAGTGGAGATGGCAAAGTCCAGGAGCCATAGCAGGAGGGCTAAGGTTTTCACTGACCTCACTGAACAAAGAAGCTGCCTCACAAAGACTTTGTTAAATATCTACACCCCTGTTTAAATTCACTGAGCACTGTGCATACCAGATGAATTTCCACAACAGTCAACTTAGATCCCTGTAGAGCACAACAGTTTTGTCCATACTGGAAAATGGAAAGCTTTTGTCCAGTTTGTCTAGAGCTTGGGTCTAGGGCTAGAGCTTTCTCACAAAGGTAAGGAAACACATCAAAGCCAAGGGCTTATGTGCACTAATACACAGATGACTGAGGGACAGGGTGTGAGAGAGAAGAAAAAGAGCACCAACATGACCTTACAAGCTCACACACACACATCTTCTATAACACATTTCAAAAATTTTGAACTGACTCTCATATTTTATAGCACAGCAAGTGCACTACAGAAAGTTATAATCTGATAAAATGTCAGTTAACATTCATGAAGGTCAGAGGCCCCAAATGAGAAAATTAGTGAGATCTTCCTGAAGATAAAATTTAAAGCAGAATAGCTTATAGAAATCAGGAGTCATACAGCACATAATTGTATGTTGCATTTTTAGTTTAAGATACATCCTTATGAACCAGGAAACGTTCAGATTGGACATTAGGAAAAGGTTCTTCACTGATGGTCGTTCACTGGAACAAGCTCCCCAGGAAAGTGGTCACAGCACCAAGCTTGTCAAAGTTTAAGAAGCATCTGAATGATGCTCTTAGTCATATGGTTTAGTTTTAGGTAGTCCTGTGAGGAGCAGGGAGTTGAACTTGAACCCTGATGCAGCTTCATTTCATTTACTCATGTCCTATCACTGGTCACCAGAAAGAGATCAGCACCTCTCTCCTGTCCCCTGTGAGGAAATTCTAGGCTGTGATGAGATCTGGCCTCAATCTTCTCCAAGCTGGACAAACCAAGTGACCTCAGCCACCTTACACTCCTAGAAAGGTTGGTCACCCTCCTCTATACATAAACATTTCATGTCCTTCTTATATTGAGGACCCAAAACTGCATGAAGTACTCAGTGCTGTGCTGCACCAGTGCAGTGTAAAGTAGGGCAATAACCTCCACCTCTGGGTGAAGCATTCCAAGCTCTCTCTGCCTTTCTGCATAGGAAAGATACTCCAGTTCCAAACAGACTTCCCAAAGGGGAACCCCAGAGATGGAGAGCTATGAACTCAAGAAACTTGGAGAAAACTGCTGCTGCCATGTTTTTCTAGCTTCATACTGTTTGAAGTCCAGTGAAAGGCAGAAGTCAGTACAGAGGCTGGCTGGCCTCCTTAGGCTGGCCTTTCCAAGTTATTACCTGTATTTCTTACAGCAGCAAGATGCCCCTAGCACTCTGGTTCTGGGGACAGGGATGTACTAAGGGCTGCCTCCAGCATCTGGCACTCTATTCACATACCTGGAATTTCTTCACATCCAGGTCTGCTTTGGCACTCCCACGGTGCACTGGGGTGATCGGAAAAGCCCTGCTCCACATCATGTACTCGCCACCCTTTCTCCTCCACAGTCCCAGTTCTGCCCTGTGACACTCTGCCCTCCTATGCCACTTGCAGCTTGCAGGGATGTTGAGGGAAAGAAAGAAGCACGCCCATGGCTCCTCCATCCTGAAGAACTCAAGATGGTGTTTCTGCAATGGGGTTAAGGTGGAGCCCCAACAAAAATGAGTCTGACCCTATCTTTGCCACTTGTTTCAAGGTGATAGTTGCCAAGCAGCTTGCCTCCCTTTGTAGAACAGATTCTTTTTTGCAAGGACCAAGGTCTCAGTTGGGTCCACAGCATGAAGCTTCCATCCAGCAGCAGGTCCTGTGGTCTGATGCTTGAAGCATTGCACTGAAGTGTAGCTTCCCTCCATGTGCTGGAGCAGCAAGCTGCCCTGTACTGCAACAGCTGCAGCCATGATCATTGCTTGGGATGGTGACTCTGTGGAGGTGTGAGGCAGGACAGGGTGTTTCCCACATTCCTTGGTGTGGCTACTGTACCTTTTCAATGCAATGAGAAGAGAAGGACATGACTGCAAGAACTTCATGTGACAGCAAGACTTGGGGTAGGTTCTCTGCTGACCTGAGCCCTGGAGAGGGAGCATGGCTTGCAGAGTGCCTGAGCCCTGTGCTGAAGGTGTCCTTAGGTCCTGGCAGGGAAAGCTGGACTTCTCCACTGGACTTCTCTAGGCTGAGAGCTGAGTTGTCCTCAGCTAATGAGCTACCTATCTGCTTGTCATGCAGCAGAAGTCCCTGGCCAAGGCCAGGCTGTTACCTGACTCTTGGCCCTGATGTGGTGACAGCGGGAGCCTGCTGGACAGCATCACACACATCACATAGAGGGAGATCAGCAGGTTGTCCCAGCTGTTCCCAGATCATGGTCATCAAGAACAGGGATAGCCACAAGACCCTGTGGACAAGGACTACCTTGGGGCCAGAATGTCCCAAAGCGAACCTGGAAGGATTTTGTTTTATTCAGCTGCACAGCCTCTTCTCAGGGCTCCTCTGTGCCCTTTAGGCTAAGTGTCTGCTTGCTGTTTCTGAAGCACAAAGATGCCATGGGTGACCTGGGTTGCCCAGAGCTGCACTTTGCAACTATCCCTGCATTCAATAAAACTCCAATTTCCTCTTTGATCTGCACTCTGGCAAGACGTTATCCCTCTCAACAGCTGTCCAACAGGAGGTTGTAGCAAAGGGGGATGTTGGCCTCTTCTCCCAAGTTACAAGTGATAGAAGAAGTTATGCCAGGGGATATAACTCAAAGGGTTGTCAGGTACTGGGGCATGCTGCCCAAGGCAGTGGTCAAGTCAGCATCCCTGAAGATGTTTAGATGTGGTGCTGAAGGACATGATTTAGTGGCATCCTTGGCAGTGCTAGGTTAATAGCTGGACTTGATGATCTCAAGGTTCTTTTCCAGCAAAAACAACTCTATGAATCTATATATGTGCTGGTCTCAGCCCAGCAGCCTTATCCCACAGCTGTACATGTGCACTACATTTGGTTCCCATGGCAAGTTTGGCGAGGCTGGGGGATGACGATGTGACTTCTGTGACCAGCTGCTAGAAGAGTCCCCTATGACTTATAGAGCAATGCCAGCTGGCTCCAAGATGGTCCTGTCACTGGCCAAACCTGAGCCAGCCAGTAACACTGGTAGTGACTCTGGGGTATTTAAGAAGAGATAAAAACTGCTGCAGTAGCTGTCCAGGCATTGCACTGACCTTCTGAATGCCACTGCACATTAGAGCACATTTTCAGCTCTGGGATGTTGAAATAAATTCTACATAATGCAGTGACATCCTTATGTATACAAATGAAACCATGATGATAGTAAGGGGAAGACAAAAGGAGCAGCCTCCAGCAGCACCTAAGAAAGCCACAGTCACTGCAAAGGATGATTTCTAGTCTCACCAAACAGCAGTAATGAAACAGATGAACAGGAATTGTACAATGGACCCATTCACTTTTTAAAAAATTAATTCCAAGCATAAAGTAAGCAAGTTAATATATTTTTTCTTTGTTTGACACCATAATGAAAATGCAGAAATTAAACAACCTTTTTTTAACTCCTCAAACATTCATAGATAGCATTCATTGACCTCTGTATAAAACAAGCCTCTACAAGCTGCATTCACAATTGGGGCATATTAACACAAGCCTATTTGTTTAATAAATATGGAAATTAAAATACAACAATTAGTACTTTCTATGCATTTCTTACATTAACCACCACTGTTTTTTAAAAGATACTGCATTAAAGCTTGCTTCTGTTCCTGTTTAGATTACTTACCCAGAGGAGTTCCAACTCTGCAGGAAGCAGAGTGACAGAGTACCTGCTTCTTCCCTATAGATTTTCCATACCCACCTGTAATGTTTGTCATCACAGTCTGCTCTGAAAGCTAATTCAGCTTGCCTAAGAACTGCAGGCTCGTGCTATCTGAGGCAACAGTGACAATCTCCTTGGTTCCATTTTAAAACAGAGTATTTGTGACAGCATCAGAAGTGATATACAAAAACACTGTTTAGGGCTCAACCCTACTGCACCTTTGGCTATCCTACAGGACAAAACTTATTAATACTTAAACATAGGCATTAAGAATATCATGCATTTTACATAGGCTGCTTTGGTTCCAACATGATTTCTTCATTGAGTTACTGGCCAGCAAGGCACTCACTTCTGTCTCATCTGAATTATTCATGTGGCTTTCCCCTGTAGAAATCAACAACTTAGCTGGAAGAACCATTCAACAGAACACTCCTGTCATATTTTATTTTTTCCCCTTTATTAAGTCCAACATTAATCAAAAGTACCGCATCATTTTCTCTAAAAAAGAAAGAAATAGTGTATGAAGCATTTACTCAGAAATACCCATCACATGCCACACATTAGAAACAGCCACTTGGACTAAAATGGAGGAAATCTATTGTGAAGATGACAAACCTACTAAAAATCAGTGACTAAAATGAACAGGTACATATTCATATTTTGATATAAATACAATGTGATATGAATAACTACCTGACAAATATGTGTTTCTGGGAACTAGCAATTTTCTCAAAAAAAAGTGGAACTAGTATCACCGTAACTTCAAATAAACTTATAAAGGGGATGAGAACCAGCTATTGCTACTGAATAGAGAAAATTCATACAATTATTTCAGGAGGCTGATCTATCATTATGAAAGTTGGAGATAGACAAAGTGCTATAATACAACTGTGTTTCCATCTTCTATAGTTTTTCTGGAGGCCGAATATACTCAGTATTTTACAGGCAAGACATCAAAACTACAAAAATTGCAGTGAATTTAATACAGATCACCGAAATTTCATCCAAAGCTTCATGAAGGAGTCACTCACAAAGTTCATACCTCTTCAAAGGCCAGAGCAAGACATATTTTTTAGACATTCAACTAATATAAAGTTAGTTTTCTGAAAGGTTATAGCATTCACATTACAATCTTTCTGACTTGAAAGTGCTAGGAAGTCAGAAGAGATTCAAGTTACAGAGTCTAAACTCTCTGAATCTGTAACTCATACCTCTCACCATGCCCAGTCCAATTCTGTGGTGACTTCTCCCATGCTCCTGAATGTTAGTGCTGCCTTAAAAAATCTCAAACAAAACCAGAAATATCCAATTCTGTGTCTGTAAATTTTGTTATCACTTTGAAGTAGGTACCATGCACATATGCACTGTGAAAATAAGAGTTATTCAGAACAGTTTATGTATAGGTCAAACAATGCTGCTAGGTATGGGAATGCTTCTCGTTTAATTTTAAAATACACTTAACTTCTTCTTGCTGTAAAACCCTTAAAGGACACAGTTTAAAGAAAAGGCTGCATCAATCCACAGACCACAGAGCAGTGTCCACGGCACCACTATAAATTACTATTGTGATAATGTACAGTTGCAGCAGTTTTGAGCTATGCAATAGTCATGCCCCTTTCCCTCCATCTTTAAAGTGATATATGCCTCTAGAGATAAAAGAAACTGTTCTATTCCTTTAAACAGAAGGGCTGTGATTTCCTTTGCATTTAGTGAAGGGTACATAAGCGAGGACCTCCTTGCTACCTGTTCCTAGGCAAGGTGTAAAATCCAGTCCTTAAATGTTCACTTCCATACTTGCTTCTTTGTCACTGGACAAATATTGACTTTTTTTTTTTTTTTCATTTCAAATAAACTCCTGGTGAATAGTAACTGCAACACAAATTTAGGTTTACACCATGCTCTCCTTCCCTATATCAAAAGCACATAATGCCCCAACAGTGCCAGAAGAGGTCTCCAAAATATCACCCGTGAATCCACAGTGACAGCGGGTTCAAAAAGTTAACATGACTGCTGCCTGAAAAGAGAGGGAAGGATGATTTAGTTTTGTAGGCAGTGGTGTAAATTTGACCTGAATGCTTAAGGAATGTGAAAATCTTGCAGCACTCGTTGATCACAGGGAGACCAGCAGCATGAAAACCAGAGAGAACTGCAGGCACAGAAAAAAAGCCAAGCTGCCAATCTTGCAACTGTTTCAGGATCAACTGAAGTACATATTTTGTCTATTACAAATGCCTGCTAAAAAAGAGGAAGAAAATGTTACTGAATAAGGCAAGAGCCACAAACTGTAAGTGCTCAAGTGTTTTTTGCTAATACTTGTATACTATTTCTTTCCATTAACAAATCCATTATTGACAGAATTCAGAATGAAACAGAATAACCAGTAAGAGATTTCTATCTCTGCTCAATTTTAGAACACTCAAATGGAAATGAAATACAGACACTACTCCATAGGCATTCTCAGTGAAACAGAAAACCCACATAACATTTCTAGTGAAAATTATACAATCAATCTTTTAATCTAAGTTTGATTTTCCTATCAATAATGATTCCACATTTGGCATACACCAGCACATCTAGCCCTGATTCAAGATATTCTATCTAATCCCTGAAAAAAATAGGGAAGTTCATTTCGTGTAAAGTTAAAATCCCTTAGAGGACTACTTCAAGTATAATAAAGTACCATAAATTCATAAATTAATATACTACACTATCTATTTTTCCTCATTAGCTTCTGCTGGTAATTACAGAGAACACTCAAATGTAATGTAAATGACCTCAATTCTGCAAATGCTTTATCAGAACTAGTACATGACCCATTTCTCAACACATCCATTTAAAACTGTATTTTAAGAAGTTTGTTTTAAAAAGCCACTAGAGATTTACTATTAATTTTATCTACAGATCTTCTGCATCTATATATTTGACCCTGCTGGCAGAAAAAGGAAAAGAGGGAACTAAATTCACTAAATTCATTTTTTCAAATAATTTAAATTCTGTTTTTAGAGCCTATTTAAAGTACAGTGATAAATTATAACTACTTCTGTGTTTTCTAAACACATCATCTATATTTACACACTTGTATATATGCAAATAGTTATATATTAGTAATTTGCCTAAAATTCTAATTTGCTCTGTTTCACTAGCAAATAGAAGAGTAGATATGTCCTCATATGCTTTAAATTATCTGTGTATCTTCTTTGATAAGCCTTTTTGGTGAGTGTAAATCCCAGTATTCTAGCCCAAAAGAATCTTTCATATGCCATATAGAATCCTGGTTTCAGTTCAGCTATAAAAACTAAAATATGTTACAGTTACTTACAGATGGAGTGGGCCACAGCATAGCATATGGTCTGTTACAGCTACTGAGGTTTTTAATTATTACTTGCATGGGCAGAGAGAACTAAGGTACTTATAACAGAGCATCTGCTGCCTTTTACATCCATGACAGAAGATGTGCAGTATGCGTAGTCCAACCAAGTGGTGTATACACATCAACTTGAGCCATAAATTTGCTCCAAGTATTGCTGCCATATAAGTAACAGCAATTCTTCTGTTGATTACACATAATAGAACCTTCTCACACAGAAAACTACTTACCATTTCTTAGGAAATACAGAAGTATTCAGTGGATCTTAACCAGTAAAATAAAGCAGCTGCTCTAGGACATACTCCACAAACAAGTCAAAGTGTTAGGGCACTCCTGGTATTAAGTTAACACCAAGCCATAGTGATGAGCATCAAGCTTATGCATAGTAGCCATACTCTACCAATAGAAGCAACTTCGGAGTCACTCACTCAGTTTCTTAAAAGAGTTCTCTCCTTCTCCCCTCTGTATTTCATTTATGCCCCACTAAAAAGAATCAGCTTACAGTGCTTGAAGTTCTGGGGCTTTTAAGAGATTGTGACAAGGGGCACAGGAAAAAGCCTGGTAACTAAGGGTGTATAGACGTCCCTAAAGGGCAGGTCTTGTAGCAGGGAAATGAGAAATGGCTCCATGAGGATGGAACACGTTTGGGTTTTTTTTAAACCCGAGTACAACAATTTAAGGAGGGAAAAAACGTGGATGAGATAGAGGATGTTCAGAAGATGTTCCCCCAGGCTGGAGATGCTGTTCTTGGGATGTTACAGTATGGGAAGATGTGCATGTTTTTGAGGCAGCAAACAGGAGTCAGCCACTACTTCAGAAAGCACGAAGGGAGCTCTGAAACAGAAATGCTTCAGAAACTGCCAAAGCAATTCAGTCTCAATGCATGTTTCAATGGGTAACAAAGGAACCTCAAATGGCATAGGAAAAGCCACATCTTTCCATTAACTGATTGAATGGTGTTAAAAAGGCATAAAAAAGGACTAGGATTACCTCTTTGTGATACCAGCAAACACAAACAAATCCAGTTCTCTGGAGACGCAGTGGCACATGATCACAGTAAATTAGATCTTTTATTGCTTCGAAGCAGAAACAAATATATAATTTATATGCATTCATGTGTGTAGGCATAAGAAACACAAACCTCAGGAGAAAAGCATGAACTACTGTCCCTTTTAAAAAGTTCAGTTTTCTATTAAATTTCAAAACAAGTAGTGAACTTGTAGGAAATAATGCAGGATAAGCTGCTTTTTTTTTTTCCTGATGTAACTGTTTAGAAGAAAAACTTGGTCTTAAAACAATTTTAGTCCCTTTTGAAGTCAGTTGAAAGGTTTTATTTTTATTTAAAGAAAAACTAATACAGGAACATTTTTTCAATAGTATGGCAACATCTTCCAGGTAGAATTCCAATGGAGACAACAAAAGTAAAATCTTGAGAACAATAATTTGTTTGTCCTGAGTGCCTCGTAACTTTTAATTTGAAGGTTTTATAAATGAAAGGGTGTGTGGAAGGTTGTGTTCTTATCTGGAAAAA
Source organism: Calypte anna (assembly GCF_003957555.1). NCBI lineage: Eukaryota > Metazoa > Chordata > Aves > Apodiformes > Trochilidae > Calypte > Calypte anna. The sequence continues at coordinate 58,226,739 of NC_044274.1, read as the reverse complement.
CTTCTAGCTTTGTCTTGCACTCTTGTAAAAACCCTACATGTATTCATGTGTTGTTAAAAAGCCTAATATTCATGCCGACAGTTCCTCAAACATGCCATAGTGGCACACCAAGGCCAGATTTCATTTCAGCAGCAATATTTGGGAGTACACAGTGGACAAGGACAAAGGAGCTAAAGTCAGAAACAAAAACATTCCTTTCTCTTTAATCAATATGTTGTTAGACTGGTGGATTTGATTCATTAATCTTTCAGTAAGTGAAAAATCAAACAGATTGACCATTACAGAAGAAAAAAAAAATTGCAAATGAAATTCATTCTAATGAAATTGTTTTTTAAGAGTGCTATTTCATTATGTAGAGTTTCATCAGAAGAGCTGGATTAAAAAGGACCCATTTCTTTGAGGTAATGTATCTAGAGGCAAACTGAATCCAAAAGACCTGGAAACAAACTTCTTAAACCCATTCAAGTTCCACCAGAAAAAAAGGAACTGGAAAGAAAAAAAGAAAAAAAAAAAGGAAAGAGAAAAAAAAGTATCACATTTTGTGTTTAGTAGCTTTGAACCAAACTTCATGTGACTTCCACGTTCCATCTAAACATGGGGGGATGGGACATACAAAAACCTCAAAAAGTAAAATGCCTGAAGCTTTGCAATGAACTACTTTTTGTATCTTCAGCAACTGCTTCATATTGATTCATCTACTACTCTACCACACATGAAATTAGCAATTAAAGGCTTCCATGCATCCAGTATTAGATCCTACAAATCCTGTTAACCACAGGAGCAAAATTAGAACAAGAGGAATCAGCTAAACTAAAAAGTGCTTATTGTAAGCTGTATGGAATTTGTCCTTTGCTGAAAAAAACATGAAAATTCTGGACAGATTGCACACACAAGAGTATTTAATGTAGGATTATAACTCAATTAAGACAACTATTTCTCTGATCCTATAATTCTAAGGCATTTTGCAGATGTCTGTTACTTCTGCGCTGTATACAAATTTCTTTCTCTTCTCCACAATATAAACTCAAATTTTATGAAAAGACATATTTAGTCTTCTGCATAGAAAAATAATTTTCACAATCTATGTTTAAAGACCCGAGTATTCTTGATGAATTTAAAATAAGATAAACTAAATTAACATTTACAACATTAACTGTGAACATCATCCATATATGTAAATATGTAATTAGAAGTAAAGCCTCACTGATACCCTTGTTTCCTTAAGGAATGCTTGGACCATGTCCCAGAGCACAGAGGAAACACATCCTCAGCCCAGCACAAGCCATGCCAACCCCAAAACTAGACGCAGTGACACACAAAGCTGCATACACAAGAGACACAAGACTGTAACTTCAGACTCCAAGCCAGCCTGGAGACCACTGTGCTGTGCTGTGCTACAGGAATAAACATGCCCTTTCTCTGTTCCAATGTGAACAAAAGTGCATCTGCACTACCATTAATCACATGAGACTGTTTTGCTTCAGCTTTGTCAAAACAAATTCAGGTTTTCTGAATTTAGCAAAAGATAAAGGATTTATCTAGACCAGAAAAATGGAAAAAGGTTACATAAACTTTGCTAACTAGCTAGAAAAATAAAATTGTTAATCCACGCCTCAAAAAAAGGTCACCATTAGCTCAGGGTTAACTAAAACTTCTTAGCTAATCTCTGGCCTAATTTTGACCTCTCCTGTTAATTGCAGAAATGCTTTCAGTTAATATATTGTAGAGCTGTGCTTACACCCTTCTGTAGTTTCTTGCCTCGCAGCTCATAAATTAAAGACAAAGTACCTTTTTCTAAGTTTAATTTGTATCCAATTAGCTCTGTGTTGTTACCTACAGTGAATAGTAAAGACAAACATTAAGCATTTTAATCTGTTTCATGAAGGAGGTATTCATTAATGTAAAGTAACATCAAAACCTTTATTTACTTTGTTTTTTTTTCCTTCCAGATCATAAAACACTACTTTACAAAGTCAGTAAAAATACCCAGTTCTTCTGCTTTTGGAAATTCCCATTAAAAAGAGGTATAGTTATATCAGTGTTAGAAGAACTAGTTAAAGAATACATGTAAATCTAATGGACCTGCAGTCATTAGTTGGTTGTATCTTGACCTAATAAATTGTCATTGCATCATAACTCTTAAAGGGCTCTTTACATGAGCTTGTTTAATTCCTTTAGTAGCATAATGTCTGGATGTCAGGATACGATGTATCCACACCCATAAAGTGTTGCCTTCTGTGGAAGAGTAGTCTTTACTCAAGTAAAAGTGAAACACCTGAATTAAAATTCTAAAATAATGCATTTACCAACATTCACTCTTTTAAACAACGTTGGAAGTGTTCAGGTTCCAGTAAAAATCCACCCAGCCTTAATTTAAAAATTAAATCTGGGAGAGAAATTAAACTCGACTGCATTTGAAAATGTATATAAACCCATAAAAAAGGAATTCTATTAATGTAAGAAATAAGAACCTCAAGGTTAAAGAGGACTAAACAAATAGCATACCTTATGTTCATCTGAACTAAGTAATACAAGGAATTACAGTTTGAAGGCCTACTGTAATTACATGTTAAAATGGTCAGCAAAAATCCAATGTACTTCTAAAAGCTGAAGCCTTACTATTCTATTACATTCGTATTCCTTGTCTTTTCATACTGATAAAGGCTTCTCCAAAGCAAATATATCCATTCATACTGAGGATCATACTTGTTAAGAGATAACACAAGCCCAAATTATGCTCTAAGTCATCTTCTTTTCTATAGGAAATGAGAATGATCTTCTGTAATATGAACAAAGGCACATGGCTTACTGAAAAAATGAAAAAGCTTGTCCGATATTGTTTGTCATATCTGTAGATAAACTCTTGCCTAGGAAGGGCTTAAAATTTGTTCCATTACAGTACAGTCAAATGTTTGGATGAAATCCAGATTCATATTCATTTGCTAGCCGCAGATAAATCCTACTGTACTGCCAGTACAGTTTTCTTAAATTTTAACATTATTCACCAAAAGCTCCATTCTTCTGAGTTTGCGCTTATTCTTTGGCATTGGCTTGTCATACAACCCATTTTTGAGGAGATGCTCCTTGCTATGATGGATCTGGGCACCATGCTGAAGCTGGAAAGAGCATAATGCCTGAAGTGGACGAAGTATAATCTGCAGAAAGACAAAGGGTTGAGGGGGAGACAAAAACCCCCAGAATTTTAGTAACATATTTTAGACACATCAATCATTCCAGATTTGGTATTTAAGGACCAGCTTTAAATGCCGATAAAATAGAATTTGGATGATAGACGTTAATAAAAATATAACCTTTGGAGACAAAGAGGGCACAATTGAGTAAGAGATGTACTAAGAAGAAGCCACAAAGAAGACACACATACGTTTACCTGCTGTCAACCCTTACTCCTTTCCTTGGACCCACTCAATCCTGACTTCATCCCCAGCTATGTTACTGTAAGTTATGGCTTTAACTTGACCTTAGCAATGGACTACAATTAATTACTTTGGTTCAGCCAGTAAGCTGTAATAAATAAGTAACAATAACTGAGCTGTTTGTGCTTGCATGAAGAGACTTTGGGGGGGGGGGGGGGCTTAGGAAGATAGGAAAGACTCATGATCAAGGCTGCTCATCTGCTATCCTAGAGACTGGACTGTATCCCTGCTTCTGCCCAGCAATATTATGTAGGACTGATGAAGCCACACAGACCCAAATATATCTCAAGTGGCTCCTAATTGAAGGTTCTTAATTTTCTGGTTGCCTGACTTAGCATCGCAGAGCCTTGTACAGGTGCAGAGCAATCACAAATGTAACTGCAGTCAGCAGGAGCTGAGTTTCTACCAAGTTACTTTTACTGGACATTGAACCAAGCACCCATTCTTAACTTCCACAGCTCTTGACTTCAGTTCATCATATTAAACACACACACACAGAGGGTATTAAAAGGTGCAAGCATATTTACGAAACTCTTGGCTATTGCAAGATTTACAGAAGCACACTTCCGAACCTGAAAATTGGGCTGGGCCAATTCTGAGCAGAAGGGAAAAAACCATAACACAGTACTGGCAATAATCAACACTGACAAAATATTCACCGTGGGCCTAAAGGAAAAATATGCCAACATTGTCCTAGCACACCAAAGGTAATATGAAAAACCCATTTTAATTGCAGTACTTCTTCATAGGTTTAACTTCTACAGTAGATAATTACCCTCTTCTAAGATAAAAGAACTTGATAGCTGCACTGTCATAACAGATAAAGAGGTTTCTAGAAAAGTGTATCAATGCACAGTTCCAACTTCTGAGCCATATTTTCTTCTATGTCCACACACTTCACCCTGGCCTGGTTTTAAATGCAATTGATTCAATCAATTGATTTAATGTTGAGGCAACTTTTCAGTGTTATAGAGGTAAGATACAGGTGTGGCATACTCTGTACTATATAGTTACAGAAGCAATTTTCAATCTGGGAACCTTAGATGGAGGTCAATTACCAAAATATTCCTTGTCTGATGGAGAGGGATATGAGCATCCCTGAGTGAATTGGCTTTAAATCCCTTTCACAGACTCTTCTGTACTACATTCTGAGCACACAATCAGACTGCAGACCCAGGACTAAATTGAGAAACTACTCATAGGTCCTTTTCAAAAGGCTTATTAAATTGATATTACTAATGTCAGCAACAAAAGATTAAGAGCATTATCTTAATAACCTCTTCCATTACAGACTAGTGGGATCACAACTGGTAAGGGAAAGGCTAATGTCCAATTAGTATTCTTTGACCTGGAATAGACTTAAACTCAAGAACTATTAATTCCCAAATTCCTCCAATGACATGTAAGAGTTGTGAACTGGCTGGTAGGAAGACATAACCCAGTGAGTTGCATTTCATGGTTATAGGAGTGCAGGAGGTCAGTGGGACAGGCTTAGAAAACCATTTTATCTTTGAACTAACTGTGACAGGTACTCAGACCATCTCTGCCATCTAGTTTTTGGAGAAGGCAACTTACTGCTTTTCATAGAGTAACATACTCAGTTCCTCAATTTTCACTGTCAAATGTGACATCAATAGGTATGTACCTTCACTGTCTCTCTGCTATTCATAAAATAAAATCTCAGCTGCTTAAAATTCCGTACCTCTTGTATACTCTTATTTTTTTCCATGATAGTAAGAGCAACAGCTGCACATTCAAGTGTAGACAGACAAGTGTTTGTTGGCTGTGTTCGAATTACATATTGACTTGAAATGCTGGGTTTTAACTGCACCTGAAAAATAGAAGGCAGTATTAAAGTAAGCAGATCAGTATAGTAAACAAGATACACCTTCCTTATACCAAGTAAAACACAGGCTCTTCATTCTGCAGTCAGTTGCCTACTTTCCTTTTTGCTATCTTGTCTCCCAGTAGCCAGTGACATTACACAACTGTTAAGGATAGAACTACTTGTTTACCTAAAAATGACTTTCTGCCTCAAGTGACAACCAATCTAAATCACTAATTAAAGTTCTTTAAGAAAGAGGCATTTAAATCAACAATTACACTGCCTGTTTTATCAGCTCCAAAAGCTTTTACTGAGTTAATAAAGAGCAGCTGAAACATAATACAATTTACATTATTGGCCTTTGTATGAAAATTCAGACATTACTCCTTTATTCCTAACATTCTCATCTCTATGTATGTTTCAAATATAATTTGCCAAAGAAGTTGATGTTTTAACAACACTTCACTATTCTTAAACAAATACTATCAGTTCCTTTTCTAATTGTAGTATAGTACAAAAACCCTATGGAATCATTGTAAAAGAGGCAGTCCATTTTCTTTTTTTTAATGTCTTCCCAGCAACAGTCTTCTGTTTTCTCTTCTTCTTGAAAAAAAACAATGCCTGTTCCACATGGCCACAATATATTGCTTAAATTCTGTTTGCCAGAGATTTTTCATCATTCCTCACTTCATTTAGTATTGTCCCTCTTCACTTTTCCCATTTTTGCTTCTATTTGTAATAGTTCATTTTTCTTGATCTCTTTTACATGCACACATTCTTAAATGCTCGAGATACGTCATTTGCAAAAAGGAAACTTCAACTTGAATAAAGGATGAATAAGATAAAATTCCAATACTTTAATTGATCCTAATGTAATGGGAAAAAAATTAATTAATAAATATATAAAAGGCAAAAAAAGAGGAAAGTCATACTAGATAGGACAAATAAGTTAGCTATAAAGGTTCATTACACTCAAATAGAGGAAATGACAGAAAAAATACATCTCTGTGAAAGAAGGTCCATAACAATGCATTGTAGGTTTAAGGAGGTTATACAATTAACAACTGTGGATTCAACTGAAAATGCACCGGTGGGCTCAAAGCATAGAAATGTATGTTTCCTGAACATTCAAACTGTTCTTAGATATTTGAAAGTAATGGTTACAACAGGTGGTGATAAAATGTTATTGTAAAGAAATGCAATGGTCACCCAAACATAAAACTTAATTTCATTTTCTGCAGACACTTAGACACATCTGCATATTAATTGGCATGATGTATGACAAATTACTTAGTGATCGCCTATTACTTACTATAAAGTTTAACCTGGTATTTTATATTTAAAGACAAAATAGTTGAAGTAGTTGATGTCTACATGTCTGCAGACTGAGTCTTCAGACTCTAGCTCTGTAATCTGACTGTTGAAAAAAAATAATTTACACTGAACACCTCATTAGCAGTTGATGCTTTCCATTACATTATGCTGGAAGCCGTATCATACAATCTTCAATTTATAGTGATATTACAGGATTTTTATTTACTGTATGAAAGATATGAAGAGTTACTTGGACAGTCAACAAAATCAGGCCACCTGAGGAACAGATCCAAGGCAGATTAAAAAATGAAGCTAGCAGATTCATACTAGTCTTTACCAACTACTTCTTGAATTTGGTATTGAAAACTCATAAAGAGAGTAAAGTGATTTATGGGAGAAAACACAGAATTTGGACATCAGGGTATGTAATGCAATGCATAAGAAAATTAAAATGAAATTACTATTTTCATTTGTTGTTCCTAAAGGCTTGCTTTTTTTTATGCTCCCATTACTGGGACCATGTATGGATCTCTGTCAAGACAGTAGGAAAGGTAGTTATTTCAACTATAGAGAGAACTATGCCTGACGGAGCTTTTTGTCTCTACTTGGACATGCTTGGATAGGAACTAAAAAATAGGGTACATTCAGTCCATCTTTTCTCCAGTATGAGCAGAAGAGTGGAAACATATCCACACTTTTTCTCAGTAGCTGACAGCCACATTCTACATAAAGTCTCTACAGACATTGAGAGAAACAACTTCATAGAGGAGCAGCAGACACACTGGCTTCCTCCTCCTCCAACACAGACAACAGTGCCTTAAGGCTTTTTTTTTTTGCAGGAGCTGGAAATACTCCTGTCTGATGTTCCTGTATTTCATTTAATGGGGACCATGGTGAGAATTTTATAATCCGCATTCCAGAAAAAGAAAAATTATTCATGATTGCCAAAAAAATTTCTCTGGAAGAAAAGCTGCCTGCACTCCACCTGACACTGTGCTACCAAAAAGTCTGTAAATGCATCCCTTGAACACCCAACATCATATGAAAGGGCAATTTTCTATTTCTAACAGCAACATCAGCAAGCAATTTTCTTATTTTCTGGGAAGGCTTTGAGAAGATGGAAACAAGTGATCTCCAACCAGTTTTCTGACAAATTACACATCCACTGGGATGAGATGGAAATACCACAAACACAGTACAGTGGTAGAAATCAGAGGAAGAATACTGGATCGCAACACCCCCCTGAAACATTTTGTCTCTTAAGCTTCCTTCAACAAATATGTTTTACTCTACTCTTTACTACAGAGAGACACAGTCATTAAGTAAGAGATCCTAAGTCACCTGAAATACAGTCAGGATAGCTTTTTTCTACCTCAAAAAGGACAGATTCATTGAATGACTGATGGTCTGTTAGAAACTAGGCACACTCACTGAATGATAAAACACAAAAAGAGGAACTATATCAACTTAGAGCATAAATTGAATTGTAAGTCAAAGTCAAAGCAATACAGAAACACAAACAAATTAATATAATTAATACATATTTAAGACATGGCAAGAATGGGAAGAATATCTTCCTGAAAAAAAAATTGCCTAGGTTTAAGAAATGTGACTCAGATGTGACTAGGTAGGAGGACAATTTCTCTCATTTTCAGCCACAGGTCTAAAACTTGCCTTTTGTGGAATTGTTTCAGGTAAGATATTGCAACAGTCTCATCAAAGCTTCTGCCCTCCGTATATAGATGAAGTCTTTTACTCTCACATATAAATCTTAAATTCTGCTGAAAAGTTGAATTCAAGGTTATGGAAATGTTCCTCCACAGTCAATGGAAACAAAATCAGATCCTTACCTCCTTACATCACACTTGGAGAACTCAGAATCAGTATACAGAAATACCCTACTTAAGTGCATTTCAAAACAACAAAGACGATATTTCATAACCATTTCTCCACCAAATGATAAAGCTATGATGTAACAATTTACTTTTTTTTTTTTAGCTGTTAAAGTAATTTGCAAATCACATTTCGGAATTTCAGCTAATGACAAAATACAGCAATGTCAAGTTGAAAAAACAGCAGACTACTTAAAAACACTCACAAAAAATAAACAATAGTATAAGATAGATGATAAAAAGTATCGCAGCCAATTCAAAAAAGTTTCATTTCAGTTAGATAAACTGAATGCAATCACTCACTGGAACTTAGCCAAGACACAAAAATTAGTGTTACCTGCTGTCTTCTTAAGTGCAAGGGAATCTGGGGGCTTAGTTCCAAAGTCATTGGAAACATGAAACAACACATTGAATAAAGTTTCATTTCCATGTTTAACTCAAGATGTAGCCAAAGGCGTGAATGTCAGCAATTCTCACAAACAGTTGAATTAACTTAGGAAACACTGGCTTCTCTAACAACACATCATCCTCTGAGTGAATGTTAAAGCCTTTGAACATTTACACTGGATTTCTACCTCAGAACAAATAGTGACACTTCAGTATTTCTGAGTTCTTTCTTGTCCTGAGTTCTTTCTTGGCCCTCATGGGAGATGTCCCAGGTGACAATCCAGCTGATCCTGTTCAGCTGTTAGAACTGATGGAAGCAAAAGTGGTGTCCTGACGGGGTCAAACATTTGATGTTTGAAATTTTAAAAATTTAGGTCAGTAAAGACAGGCAACTGATTTCTGATTTCATTTTAAAGATTAGGCCCAGAGCTCTTAGAGAACACTCTAAGTGTTATCTTCAGTTCCCTCCTTCAAATCTGTCCTTTTTACATTTTCTGTGTTGAAGTCTTCATGATTACTCTTAATCTTACTTCATAATTATTGTTCAAACAAAACCTGGCATTATGCAAAACTATATTTGGAAAACAGTACATTCCCAAAGAACACACGGCACACAAGGCACACTCATCAATTTTGTCCTGTTTCTTGCAGCTAGGATACAGGCACCTCAAAACAAGCAGAGGAACAGCATAACCATTCATGTCTTCTACAAAAAACCTAGCATGTATTTTCAGAACCTCTCTTCTTCTATTTATGTTGATAGTGTCCTTATAAAATCAAAATTTCTGTTGGCAATAAATTTGTTCAGCTCTCAGAGCATGAGGTAAGCAAGTACCATCAGTCATACTGCTTAACATAGGCAGCATTGTTCATACTTCTTTAATAAATTTCTTCCTGAAAAAATACCAGAAGTTATTTTTTTAAAAGATCTCAAAAGGCACAAAAAATCCCCAGAAGGAGTAACATGACCTTCTGCCATCTCACCCAACATTTTAAGAAACCCTGCTTTTAAGATACTGAAGAGGAAGAGCATTCTCTGTGTGCTACTGCGCAAACAACCTCAGACAGAAAAAGAAGTGAGGCATGGGAAAGACCTTTCACTCAGTATCCAGTTAGCAAAAGCACCATTCACCTGTAAGCCAAAATTTTCTGTATCTTATAGAAATTTCATGCAGTTAAATAAAATTACGTTTGTGACAGAGAAAACACCCTGAGTAGATTTAGTCTCAGTGTGGTGCTGAAATTTAAATCAGGAATATAAATAAGTTATTTTGTTCAAAATCTTGGATTTAATTTAAAGTGACATCTTAAGAGCACTCTGTTTCTAAATACTGGAGGGAATAAGTGCCACGCAACTGCCACAAATGGATAGCCTGAAAGGGTATATAGATGTCACAAAACCTCTGCTCACTTTGCATGCCTTTTGATTGAACATTTAGGCATATACATGACATTCCTGTGCAACTTCCATGTAAAATGATGAAACAAGCCATAGATTATATTGTGAAATGTACTTAAGGGAATTTATTCAATTTCTAGAAACTTCTAAAGATATTTTGCACATTGTCAATTTTCATCGAACCTCAAAAGATTTCTCTTTGGGTATCCCACAACCTCTTCCTCTCAGGCATTTTATGGCATCAGGTTCGACTTCAGAATCTTAACACTTCAGAAAGCTTCAGGATATCTCACAGGTGCTGTGATGGGAATTGTGGTAAATATGTAATATTCTGTTTTGGCAACAGAACCATAATAGCTTCTGCTGAACAGTGGTTGTGTGTGGGTTCTATTTATGGTCTTCTCAGCCTGTACAGAAGAACCTCAATTTGAAGTTGCAATTCAGATTAGCTCTTTCACTGTGCACTTGTCTTTATTGACATCCCTGAGGTTCACCTTTGCCCAGCTTTCCAGCCTGTCTAGATCACACCAGACAGTAGCACAGCCTTCTGGGGTGCCAGCCATCCCTCCCAGCTCCATGTCATCCGTGGACTTCCTGAGGGTACAATCACATCCTAGATAACATTAAATTAAGGAATCACCTTATTTCAAACCATTTCCCATTATGTTTGCCATCAGTTCCAACATGCATGGAAAACGTACAGTACGAAGTCAGTGTCCACTCCAAAAGAAGTTTGGAAAATAAACCGATGCCTATCTGAGAACTGGTTTCTCATAGAAAAAAAAAACAACAAACCAAAACCAAAACAAAACAACAAAACAGGATATTCAGGCATAAATGTAATAAACAGAATGTAAACAGAAAGTATTCAGTTTAAAAATAGCTAATTTATTCAGTATTGCTGCTCTGCAGAAAGGAACTTTATGATTTATACAATAAGTAACATGAACTTTTACATTAATGGAAGTCATCATCAGTAGAAGCTATCTAAAATGGCACTTTCTGAGGTTCCAAGACCAGGTTGCTGACAGTGGGAGATAAGTATCAGCTTCTAGTGCTGAAAGCTGATGGAAGGAAGTTTGTATGCATCCTGCTTCCCTGAGAGACAGCACATGGAACTTGATGTCAGGAAATAACCTGAGCTCACTAAATCACAGAGCCACTTTAGGCAAGCCACCTTCCTTCTCTAAGCTAGCAGGTCTCTGTCTATAAGATGATATTTACTCAGTGCTGTAAAACACTTTGAAGGCTGAGAGAATAGCTGATGGAGAAGCTGCAGACAGATCAGGAAAAATAAGTGCTGATGCTGGAGATAAGAAGAAGAGCATTTTCCTTCTAAGATTTTTGTGCACTATATTTCTAAAAAAAATGAGGAACGGCAAGGAGAAAAAAAATTATACACATCTTTCTTATGTACATGGATAAAATAAACTCAAGGTTCCTTTCACTATTCCCCTGTATATCTTGTATGAATATTTACAAGCTCAAGAAGCAATACAAAGCAAACCACAATGAAACCCCAAAGGCCTTACTATCCTTGAAGAAAGTAAAATAGTATGGTTGACAGTTAATACAGATAACCGAAATAAAGTTGAGAGCAGACATACTATAGTTCTAATCTAAAATTAATTGTTCAAATTCCTGCAAAAGAAGATAGTCCAACAATGACCCAAATAATTTACATAAAATTAAGAGCCAACAAACAGTGAAATTATAAGGAAATGAAAGTCCTAATAGCTAAGACAAAACATAAGACTGACCTACTAATATATAGACTATATATTTTACAGAAATAATTGAAATATGTGGTTATGGCCTCAGGTCCTGAAACTGCAGGACCTATCATTAAGGAATGACATAATACTGCCAATTAATATTATGTAAAAAGAGTGACTTTTGATTGTGAGTCAAAAAGCACATCTCTGGCACTTCATAGAGTTATTATACATTTTTAATTAATTTCCATGCATTTCAATTTTTTGCATGTAGAGAAAGAAAGATCTAGAAATTATTTCTTGTAATATCTCTCTTCCTCTGCTTACTTTTAAAAAATGAATGTCAGGCAACAGATCAATATTTTATGCAGCACTATTCTTTTAATAATTAATGCAACAGGAAAGTGCTGCAAGTAAATTCAGTCAGTGAGCAGCGTACAGATTTAGAGAATGGGGTCATGAAATGATGGAACAAAATTTAATTGCACGTGTTGTCACAGCCATTTAACTTTAATTACCCACAAACATCATAAAATGGAAAAGGAAAATTAAATAACACAATGTCAGAAAGTAGCATCAATGCCATAACATTGCATTGGAATCTACTTATTACTTATGTCTTCTTCGGTTTGTTTTTTTCCCTTTTATATGTGAAGAGTAGTATGCACTTCCTTGGAAAAAGAAATGGAAGCAGAAAAAGCTCCTGAGAAGAACACTGATAAAGGCAGAACATGTAAAGAAAGACTCATAAAAGGAAAAGCCTTCAATCAATCTAGTTTTCTGAAAGCAAGCTCAGTCAAAATGAAAAATATTTCTACTTTCCTTTTTAGAAAGTATAACATGCCATGAGGACTTCAGAACAGGCGCAATGGTACAAAACATAATTGTTCCTGGATTGTTTGAGCAGATACTCAGATATTCAGCTAAGAGTTAAACAGTAATTGTGAAAGAAATGGCAAAGAATTAAATTAAAGGCAAAGCTGTGCCCAAGAGTGAAAACAGCATACTCTTGTGACATCTGGCAAATTACCCAAGACTTTTCAGCCACAAAGAAAATGTCACTGTATTGAGAGGTAGTAAATACATACGTATGATCAGAAAAATGTCAAAGTGGACCAATGTCATTCAAAGTAACCTAAATGTCAGAAAGAGAAATGCTGGTTCATTGATCAGCATCATATCTCAGCTGTGCATGCCATCGTTTTGAGATTCCTCTTTGCTCCTGATTTCACTGTTGGAATTTGCCTCAAAAGACAATTTTAGTGAATAGCCCTGGCTAGAGTGGAGGAAGAATTGCACTTATGTTAATGTACCTGGCCTGGCCAAGGAAGAACCAGGAAAGAAATAAGAACTAATGGCTGTGTGGAAACTCCTCGCCTTTTCTGAGGGACAGCCTGCAATGCTGGGCCGAGCAGGATGGAAGTCCCCTGACTAGGGTGGGGAAAACACCTTGATTGTGCTGATGCTAATGACCCTGGCTTCTGTGGCAGATGACTTACAGCTCTCCTTTGGAACAAAGGAACTCAGGGGTATATATGGCTGTCCATGCTGTTGCTGTGGTGTTGCCCTCCTGACCCATCACCAGCTTCATCAGCCTGGTCCAGGGTCAGAACACCATCTTGAAGAAAACTTGCCTCTCTCTCTCTCTCTCTCTCTTCTTTTGCCTGGCAACATATTCCCCATACTTTCACAGGGTTCTGTTATTTTGCTCGTGCTGATTTCCAAATAAAATTTATGCTTGCATCCAACCCGTGATGGATGTTCACGTGGATCAAAAGAAAAAAAAATAATTTCATGTTACTCCAGACCATAACACTCGTGATCCGAGGCAACTTCTAGCTCACTTTCTCTGATTCCAGTCTTCTTAAACAGCGATTTCTGCCAGTCCTATTATACAACACTTTGTTCTTTAAGGTCCAAAATATTTCCTTGAGTGTTTCAATTTAGTTTGACAGCAGCTAAAACCTGAACAAACACTTTAGAATACACAATAGATTTTAACAATTACCTTCACATTTCAAATCATTATACAGCAGAAGATATGAGCTCCTTAGTTAATGAAAATGTTCTTGCTACATCCTACAGCTATTAGTAAAATTACAAATAAAACAATGGCTGTAACAGACATATAGATAAAAAATCAGATCTAGAACAAGTCACTCAAAACAAAGCATTTTTCTTCCATTAGCGTGAGGATGCATGGTCGAATGCATGCCAGTTCCTGGGACCTATATTACTACAATTTTCCCCACTGCAAGTGTTGTTGGCTGCCCTTTTTTGCATTGGGTTCTGATTTGCCTCCTGCCCACTTGCATCACTAATTCATCACCATACCTCCTTCCCTTGGTGAATCAAACTGGACATTTTCCTTTTTACTTTGGTGCTATGGCAAAAATTCGTGTTTAATATCTGTCTCTAATGCAGACTGGAAATTATGACAAATGAAAACAGAGATAGAAAACAGAAAAGTAAAATGTATGATAAAATTAGACTGTGCAAAAATGTATTTATTGCTTGGCACTATTTTTACTTGGTTTTCTTATATTCATTTGCCAAATTTCCACAATGACGGAAGCTGTAGGACCATATTTTTCTCTGAGTCTCCACAGCTCTGGAAATTTTATAAAAATAATTCAGAGACCAAACATCAGAAAAGGATACGCCAAGATACAGCCAGATGACACCAGTGATTCTTGCTATCTTGACTGCTCTTTTGTTATGGTTGTTTTCTGTATGCAGACTAATTAATGTTTTTATATTTCTATTTTTATGGTAAACACAATCCTCTCTCAAGGCGTTCAGACAACTGCCTATACTTCTTAAACTCTATTACACTCATATCTGTGTAGAAGAAAGTTTTTAACCTTCTCTGGAAGGAATTTATCTGAATGACAGATTACATTTTAGAATAGATTCCTGCCCTAGCAAAGAAATTCTGATTTTTGAACCTACTTTCAGAAGCAGACTGCTACTCATTCTTTAATCCTCTACACTTAAAAATGGCAAATCCCCAAAGTTTTGTTATCTAAACCTATCAGAACACTAGACCACAAAACCCACTTTCTGCTAAAGAGCACATCAATATAACTATTCACACACTTTTGACCATTATAGTTTATCTATTAATTTATTCATTACCCACCATTACTGAAAAAATAACAGATTTAATTTCAAGTGTTCATGCTACTGATTTTGTACTGGCAATTCCAGCACTGCTGCATACTGAACTACAAGCAGACCACCATACAGCCAATAATTCCATGTCCTAGACCTGTTGGCACTTCTGCATGCTATCTTCTCTGGCATACCCTGCACCTTAAACCAAAAGAGGTTTTATAATTTCCTGCCTAGCATTTAATGCCTCATTTTTCCCCTTGGGCTTCTTCTCCTGGCTAATAAATCCAGCAGCAACAACAGAATTGAAATGTTCTGTTGAACAACAGAATTGAACAACAGCAGGTGGATCCCTAAAGGAACGGTTTTAAAAATTCTGGGGTTTAGGTCTTTTAAACAGAAAGAGTTGTAAGAATATATTAAGCCAGCATGTTTGAGTAAGTATGCCTTACCTTGTTTTCCATTATCCAAGTGAAGTGCCTCAATTTCTTAGTGATCAGTGAGGTCCTGCCAATAGTGTTACAATTCCTTCACTGAATCCTACAGAAGAGGGATGAAAATGTTCTTCTGAAGAGTCCCTAAGATGAGAGCATTTCAAGCTAGTTGCTTTTTAAGACTTCCAGGCTGCCCTAAGCATCTGTAAACCCATGCTCACCCATCAGAGGCAGCACAGAAACCTCTGAATGAAGTCCATCCATTAAGTGCCACACACTGCACAGCATGAAGTTTTGAAGTGACTTGATGGTGATGTGACTGACTTGGTCAAAGCTCAAAACTCTGGAAACTCAGGCAGCAGCTTCTGTTGACAACTGCCCAGGCATATTATAAAATGGTCAGTGAACAATGAGAAAGACACAGAAATGCACCTGTACTTCATAAATATTTAATCACACTGTCTTTCAAATCATAACATGGATTTGTCCCATTTTTCTCAGATGCTAAAAATGAGACAAAGTTCCCTCTGCCCAATGCATTGCAAAATTTCTCATTTGTTGACTGAAGTTCAAGATAGCATAAAACCTTGACACTTCTAGAAGTGCCTTTTAGAAGACAACTATGAACTGTTAGTAACACTTTTAATGACCCAGTTTATGAGGACAAAGATCATAGCTTCCCATTATCAGTGACACATTCTGTTAAACTTTCCCTTCTTTTGAAGACAATGAAATATTTTGCAGGGGTTTTATTGAGAACTATGGTATTTTAAATTACCTATTAATTTTACCCACATGATTTTAATGTTCGCAAATCGAAGCACATTTAGCAGATAGTACCTGTCTTATGCATAGACTGAGAATGTTACATGAAGGTCAGACAGAAGGGAGTAAATAAACTCATCAGGAAAGATCTTCTTATAAATGCTGAATAAGAATATTTGTGTGACGTCTTGAAAATTTGCAGCTTATTGTCACAAACAAGTTAATAAACAAATCATTGAGAAGCTCTTGGCTCAAAACCATTATGTTTACTGGCAAATGTGCAACCTATTTTAGTAGCTTTATGACAATGCATTTTACCACCAGATTCCTAAGATCGTGCATAAATATGAGTGACTGGCTGTAAAAAAATGTTTTTAAAGTTTTAAAAAAGAAAGTGCATGGTAACATTTACCTCACATACTAGTAGGTCACAATTTTCCTAGTCTATTTAACAGCTTATTTCAAGCCAACTAGGCTGTGTAACAAAGATATCTTAATTTGATTAGAAAAATGGAGAAATTTAATTTAAGAGAATGTTTAATTACTCTGGGAAGAATTTGGCTAGGATGCCTGAGCTAACAGCCCATCAGTCATGGTAAGACATCACAAAAACCTGTGAGCATTCTCTTTGGTTCTTTTGTTCAAATGAGTTGAAAGCACTTTAGCAAAAACAGTATTTCCAGCAACAGAGACCCCCTAAACTCATCTTCCCTGGCAAAGAAGGGAGAATATGTATATGAAACTAAAAACCTGGTATTAAAAGCAAGCTGCTGACTGTTTTGTGCACTCATCACCAGCCAATTAGAAAAACCTATCTCAAAGAGAAAGTCTTATGCCTCACAGATTACTACCTATGACATGTGCCTCCTCTTGTAGTTCTCACCCTGGCTGCCTAGAGCAGGCCGATGAAGTCCAGAAGACATCCTCCAACTTCACCCATAGGACAAAGGCACACTGCTCCCTGAGCCTTTGTGAGTTTGTCTAGGAATCCTTGCAAGGTGAGGTCCTAGCATAGAGATAAAGATCTGGAACTTGTGTGCTGCCCATTAACTGCTGGGGTTCGGGAAGCAGGGGGCAGCAGGGCAGATTTTGGTGGGGAAAGATGCTCTATGCCAGACACAGCCAATTCCAGACAGATCCCTACTGGACAAGTCCTGCTTCAAGCCCATGTCCTTGTGTTGGACTTAGGCCTGGACCATCACCACAGGAAGCCCAGGACTGCTAAGCAGAGATGGTGAATCCAACCAACATCCTCTGTTTAAGTAGCAGGGCACTAGTGAGTGGTCAGCAGAAAAGGGAACCAGCAGCCAGCAGTGCTGAGGTGTCCATGTGGGAATCTCCTGCTCTAGCTACAGAGGGAGCGAGGTGCTGCTAGAGAGTGGGGACTGACTACTCCAGGTAGGCACACCAACATCTGGGACAGGAATCCACCAGGGAGATGCCTCTGCAATACTGTAGAGGGTTTACATGGCAAGGTTTGGGAACTAAAGGTATGGGAGGGCTGCAAGCTGTAAGAAGGAGTTGCCCCTGTTGGACAGGGCCAGTTTCATCCAGCTCCAAGACAAATCTGATGTCATCTATCTGAGCTTGTGCAAAGCATTTGACACTGTCCTACACAATATCCTTGTCTCTAAATAAGAGAGATATGGACTTGACAGACAGACCACTCAGCAGACAAGGAACTGGGTGGATGGTCACAGTCAAAGAGTTATGGTCAGTTGTTCCATGTCCAAGTGATGGCTGGCATTTCTCAGGGGTCAGCACTGGGACCAATGCTGTTTAACACCTCTACTGGCAACATGGATAGTTGGATCAAGTGCCCCCTCAGCAAGTTTGCTAACATCACCAAGCTGTGTGGTGTGCTCAACACACTGGAGGGAGGGGAGACCATCCAGAGGTAACAGGACAGGCTTCAGAGTGTTAACCTCATGAAGCTCAACACAGCCAAGTACAAGGTTCTGCACATGGGTCAGGGCAGTTTCAAGCACAAATACAGGATGGTCAGTTGAGAACAGACCTGAGGATGAGGACTTGAGGGTGGTGATAAGAAGCTCAACATGAGCCAGCAATGTGCATTTGCAGCCCAGAAAGCCAACCATATGCTGGGCAGGATCTGAAGCATGATCAACAGGTTGAGGACCATGACAGTCCCCATGTACTCCACTCGTGAGACCCCACATGGAGTACTCTGTCCAGTTCTGGCCCCCCCAACATTAGAAGCACGTGGAGCTGTTGGAGTGAGTCTGAAGGAGGACCATGAAGATGATTAGAGGGCTGGAGCACCTCTCCTCAACCTACAGGTTGAGAAATTTGTACTTTTTCAGCCTAGAGAAGGCTTCAGGGAGACCTTACAGCAGCCTTCCAGTACCTGATGGGGCCTACATGAAAGCTAGAGTGGGATTTTTTAGATGGGGGTAAGGGTAATGGAAAGGTAATAGCTTTACACTGGAAGAGGGTAGATATAGATCAGCTGTCAGAAACAAATTCTCAACAGTAAAGCTAGTGAGACACTAGAACAAGTTGCCCTGTGAAGTCATGGATGTCCTGCCCCTGGCGGTGTTCAAGGTCAGGCTGGATGGAGCTTTGAGCAATCTGATCTAGTAGGAGGTGTCCCTGTCCATGCAAGGGGGTTGGAACCAGATGATCTTTAGGGGCCCTTCCAACACAAACCACTCTATGACTCTATGAATACAAATGAGTTGAAATGCTGGGACTACAGAGAAAAGAGGGAAATCAGACTTGTGGAAGAGTGTAGTCAGATACAACTTAAACCTGAAAAACTAATGAAATCATGGTACATGTAAGGTAAGATTATCCATATATTCCCACTAGTAACAAAACCACGCAGCAGGGTTCTGCTTCCTACAGCTACATTATTCTCAAAACTTGGTTAATGGCATGAGTTAACAGAGTGGCTCTGGCTCACTCTTAATGGCTGTTTTAAAGGCAATTTGTCTCCCCTCCTTAATTTAGCCACAGAGTACCACACAAAAAGAATGAGAGCAGTTTTGCCATCTGTAGATCATCAAGCACTGCACAAGAAGTCCAGTCTTGCATTAGAAATTAGGGCTATACAGCATTCCCCATGATACTTGTAAAAATCACTCCCTCCTGTTTAACACTCAGTTCAGCAGTTTTGCAAAAGCTGAAGCTCTTTGTTATTAGAACTTGAGATGAGGGATTTTATTCCTCTTCATGCTTTGTAAGAAAATCCAAATTAATTGCATTTCCTCATTTATTTAGGTGGCATAATTAAAAATAATAATAATTTTTAAACTTTTATGAAAAAAATCTGCAAAAAAAAGGCAGTTTCTATAAAGCATTTTGTCCTTATGAACTTTCTTGTGGGGAGATCAAATAAAGTTTGCTTCAGCTTTCTCATAAACTGAAGATAAATTACTTTAATAATAGTTGTTCTAAGATTAAAGAGGTACAGGGAGAGATAGTGAAACACAACTTGCACTGGACTGAAAATCTAAAATAAAAAGAGGCATGTGATCAAGTATAGAATTTGGGAATATCACAGATGTGATATTTTCAAAGTCAAACAGTCCAGTATTCAAAACCAGAAAGAAAAAAAAAAAAAAGGAAGTCAAATAACACAAAAGATGATTGAGAAGATCAAATAAAAGAAATGTCTGATTAAGGGATGTCAGAAGTAGCTGAACAGATAGAAAACAAAAAAAGAGTAAAATATTGGCTGTCTTTTGTCTTCCTAAAAGTAGTTTTTATCAAATACATATAAAAAAATAAAATAAAATAAAAATAAATAAAAATACATATAAAAATACATATTTGTATTTTATTAAATACATATAAAAATAAAAAAGACAGAATCTGCAAGTGAATTAGTGAATCTGCAAGAGAAAGGTGAGCATTACTGTGCACTAATATCTCAAGAACACATAAAGGAAGACAACAGTCAATTTTAACAAGCTTTAATACCAAAGGAGACAACAGTAGTTGCATTAGCATTGCAAAATTCTGTGATCTGAGGCACTTGGAAAAATGAGTTACCATCTCTCTCTCACAATCAGTTGCTACTTATTTACGCTGCTGCCACCCAATTAAGGCCCCTCTTAAGTCCTTGATACCAACCTCCTCCTGGCTCACTGTCCTCTGCATTATTTCATCTTTCTATCCAATTTATTTTTTCCACTTCCTTATAGGAAAGGGATAGGGTAACAGAGTATTTAATTTGCCAAGTATGGTTTCACATCTGTCCCTAATGGGAAAAAAATAGCATAAATAGCAGAAGCCTATTATAAAGTCCACGCAGCAATACTTCCACTGAATGTTTTTCTAGCCTCCAACAACGTAGTGATCTCACAGGCTGGAAGTGACCCTTTAGTATTTAATAACAATTTAATCCCTGATGGATGCTTCTTCTGTGATTTTGTCAGTTACTTTCTGAACTTCAAAAACATTCCAGCTGTAAAGACCTACACTGCTTGAATACAAGCATGAAGAACTAATGTTTTTTGTCTGAATTTCTCACTACTTATTTCTTTTTATGCCTTTTGTTTCATGTATTGGCAAGGATAGTAAACAACTGATCCATATTTACCTTTTGTGTGTCATCTATGCATTTATAAATTTTTATTACACTGGACCAGCTGTCTTTCCAGTTGTCTTTGCTGTTTCTATTTGCAACCTACCTCATACTTGTGTCATTTGCTGACTTTCTTTGAACCTCTTCTAGTTGTTCATCAATTTTTGACAACTTTTTTTTTCACTAGGAGGGCTGTGAGCCTGAAAGAGACAGTATGCAAGCAAGCAGATGTGTGTTTACCATTACACTTATTTTTTCAATGGTCTTGGGCACTGAACTGAGGTTGTAATGGACCTGGTTATAGTAATCTCATTGCTGACTGGTAAACTGCACAATTAAGAATGGGTTTTGTGTTTTGGGTTTTTTTAAGTAAAATCGGGATAATTTTTGCAGTATGCTTTCATTACCGTTTAACAACAGTGAATTTCCTGTGCTATACTGGTGTCCAGTTACTGAGCTTCATAGTCTTTCTACGACTTTTCACAGCTGGCCCTTCTCATTATAACACTAACTTAATCTCATGAGGCAATTTTATCACTTAACTAGTAAAACCTCCTTTATATTACTTCAGAATATGCTGAACAGCATGAATTCACTGTGGGCTCCCTTGATGACATCCATACAAACATAAAATAAAATTACAATAACTATGAAAACAGACCAGCTACTGCTACCCTGATTAATATAAGGCAGTTTCTCTTCTTACAATGCACAGTCTCATTGAGGTTATTTGGTAAGGGCACATGTCAAAAGTGACCTCTGCACCCCAGAAAGGGACAACTGTTCATCGCCAACTATATGCCACAACCAGCTCTTCTCTAGGTGCTTCTACACCAGCAAACTTGACTTGGATCAGCAACTGGCAATTGGAACACTCCTCCCTGCTGCCCAGCAGTGTACCAGTGCACATCATGATGTGGCTCCATGCTGGTCCTCCCTGCTGCATGGCTCCTCCCCAGCACTTAGCACTGTGCCCACCTCTCACAGGAGTGACAGAGCTCTCATGCGCCAAGAGCTCTGCAAAGGCCTGGAACATTAGCAGGGGCTCTGTGTGGTGTCAGATGAAGCCCTGAGCACCCTGCAGAGAGCAGTCCCTGACAGAAGGAGGAGCAGGGACCATGTGCATGTTTGCTCCTTCCCTGCCTGCAGTCACCATCACCATAGAGGAAGGAGGAGAAGGTGAGTGCAGGGGTGGAGGAGAAGCTGGACACCTGACCTGGGAGGGAGAACCTGCCCTTTTGTCATATAAGCTTTGCCACAAATTACAGTTTTGGCTGGTATAAGCATGGCCCTTGTGTTGGGAGGACAGAAGGCAGAAGGGGAGAAGTACAGGAGGGTTTTGCTTGGGAAGCTGGGGAGAAGGCAGCTGCCATGCTGCAGGGAGGACCAGTGGTACCTCACCAGATGTCAAGGAGGAGAGGCACAGCACCAGGCTGTGGAAGGGAGTACCAGTGCAGCACTGTGCAAAATCTGCCAATCCACACACACTTGTCTCAGAAGGGAGTTGGTAGTGTACGCACATTGGGCAGAGTTGATGTTGGAGAGCTGTCTTAAATCCCTGCGCTCTTCTTCAATTTGCTTTGGGAGAGCCATGAAGCAGGTGGGTACACAGCTCCTGTACACTATTGAGTGACATCATCTATTTGCAACATCTGCAATAGAGCTAGCCCAATACTGCATATTTATCCACGGATCTTCTAATACTGTTCTTATCTTGTCCAATAATTTATTTGGGGCAGTTATTACTGCAGCTTCCCTGGATATGTGGGAGAGCAGACAGAAATACAGCCAATAACATGCAGTACGAGAGCAACAATCAGGGACTGTAATAATCTTAGACCATGGAGATGTTCAGACTTAGACACACTAAGTCTTCACTGGATATTGGGTGAGATGGAAATGAGGCATGACAATCTTTGGAAAATTGATGACTCTAGAATTTAAATTTTGTGGTCAAAAGATTATTTTGGAATACTCTAACCTTCCTTTGGGAACTCCTCTTGCATGAAGTGTCCTGGAAGTTTGAAGAATTGGTAGGAATGACAGCTCCTTGGAAGGGGGCTGCATGTCTTTATATACCCATCATGATGTCAAACATATAGAAGAGATTAGCACCTTTACTTACCCTTATATTTTATCTGTGTGCCAAGTATCAATAGGTGTATAGATCAACAATTAATTATGATTTTAAATTACATGGCCCTTGATAAAAATGCTCATATAGGAAGCCTGTTTTACACCAGATGAAACAACCTGACTATTAAAGGTTGTTCTTCTCCAAACATCACTGAAAATAAATGATTGAAAGTTTGATTCAAAACTAATCACCAAGAAGTCTAAATATTCACTAAAATTACTACTGTAGACAGTGTTTGTCAGAACCTCTGAACAACAAAGTCTGCACACATCCAGTCTTGTCATTCCTTGCTGCTTCTGCTTATATTCTTAAGTTAGGTTTTAGTATTCTCACTTCTCTTGCAGGTGAAGAAATACAGAAACAATTTCATAGTATTAAAACACTAGTCACATTAAGTCAGATTAACTAATCATTTCCTTATCTCAGAACTACATCTCATTTTTTAAAAGCTCAAGCAAGACTGCAGGGAGATATGTTAAGTCACATCCTAGGTTCTGAGGAAGCTGCTTAGGGAAATAAATTCTATCAAAGGGAAGGAAGGGTGAGAAGGGAGAGAGAATCACAAGCATAATCTTAACTCAGATATTAAAACCAATTGTGTTGAGGACTAGTGCTTCGACTAGTCAAGTAGATTTAAGCATGGAATGCAAGCTGAATTGAAGAGTAAACTTCAAGGGTTGAAAATTTGCTGTAACAATACAGATTTTAGCTGATTATACCAATTTTCATAGAACAAAAGAAGTATTAGGAAAATAAAGTAGATGTGTCACAAATGCTGAAGGCGTGATGGGAAAAGAAATTGAGATGTTGAATATCTGTACCACAGCAATGCTGTGATGAATGTAAAAAAAGACAGGATGATTTGCTAGCATTATGCTGCTGATATTGTGCCCATTAAGTAGCAGAGGAGTGCATCAACGAAGAACCATAGAGTGAAAATTAATGCAACAATTGTTCTGGCCTTAAAATGTGCCCACTCATGCACAAGCAGGTACACCATTCAGCAATTTAAGCTAAAAGCAAAGTTAAACTACCTGTGAAAATGGTTGAGAGTAAAACTGGAATACTCTAACTTTGTGAAAACATACTACCCTGTTCTGAGATGCCTAAAAAGTATTTTGTGAGTGCAGAACATCCAGGAATTACAGCTTGTATAGGTATAAATGTTACATAGTAAATCAAGAAGAAAAAGTAAAATAAGTAAAAGTTAAATACGCTTTACATCCCTTTTGCAAGTAATTGAACTTGTATTTACCTTAACTGCTGGCTCGACTGGTGTCATATTAAAATTACAGGGAAAACACCCAGTTTTCAGATATGATTGTATATTTTATTTAAATTATTTTTCCCAAAACCAAGTGTGCAGCACATTTTTAAGGGATGTCTCTTTTTTTTTTTTTTTTTACACCTATATGGAATTACCATAGTGATCCCAAGGAGATTTTAACTGGCTGTTTAAAAAGGAAAATAAGGTATCAGCTGATAGAATTGATCCATTCAGGGTTTGGATAGCAGATGCGTGGATTTACAACACTGGCCCAGAAACACTTATACACAAACAAAACTGATTCATAAATTTCCCACTTTGGATAAGACAGTAAGTGCTTGGGATAGTTTGCTTACATTTTTATTTGTCTGCTTCTCACTAGGGCAATTTTTTCAACCTTTTTTTGGTGCTGAAGGAGTAGAAGGTGAAATGCTTTTTTTAATCCATCTGTTCCCACTACACTGTGCTTATGTCCTCATAAATAGAAGCAGCTTCACTCACACTGCTTTGTGATTACTTCATACAATATACCACCAGCCTAATTGTGCCAAGCACGCCTGCAGTACAAACCAGCTTGTTTTCCCTCTGAATCAATTACATCCACTGCTCCACTACTTTTGCTTTATCACCTCTGCAAACCACAACAGATGTTGCAAGAAAGCCTGCAGTGCATACTCATAATGCTTTTGGACTCTTCCTCAGCTGTGGCTATGCAAAACACCTTGGGATAATGTGCTTCTCTAGAGGGTGCCAGGTCATGGAGTGTAAGACATAACCAACATAATAATGTCAAAAATTATACAAGTCACCTTAAGCTATGCATCTCAATAAAGCAACTTCTATTATCCAAAACCAGTGAAGCTATGAAAGAACACACTTAAACGTCACATTCTAATGCCTCAATTTTGTCTTTGTAGTTTATCATGCAATTAAGCTCAGCTAAATTCTTCACTACTAAAATAGCTCCTCTGTACCTACAGAACATTGATAAATACTGAAATGGCCATTTGTTGTAGATTTTTAGTTATAACAGTTTCTTTTTCAATTACAGGTAATAAAAAAGTAGGCAGACATTACCCTTTCTTTTCCTTTAGCAGCCCCTTTCTTTAGATATTCTCACATCTACCTCATTCTCTTTCTGGGGCAGCCCCCTGCCTTCTTAAATTGCAAATACAATGACATCCTACTCATTCTAATCTCACAAAACTGCTTTAGCAAACCAAAGTTTCAAAACATGAAACAAAATCTCCTTATTCAGATTAAGAACATGAATTGTAATGTAAGAAAACAGGAAATAATGAAGAAACAGGAAAAACCCATAAAACTTTAGTGTTAGCCATCATGTCTAGCTCAAGGAGAAAGATGAAAGAGAATAGTCACAGAGTGAACACAGTTTAATCCATAAGAGTTCTGGTGTTTGCCTATGGACAGTTTTATTATGATTTTTTACCTTGTGTCTGTTTTTTTTAACTACTTAGAAGCCATGGTGGATTAAACAAGTACTTCTAGTTCATTTCATCACAAAATGACCAAATTTAGTTTAATACTCAGTTGCATATACAGCACTTGAACACATCCTTTGTACAAAGTCTCAAAGATGACTACTTGCAGTTACAGCACAAGTTCTATTTTAGAACTTGTACAGTACTACAGGCCAGGTTGAATGAGGCTTTGAGCAACCTGGTCTAGTGAGAGGTGTCACTGCCCATGCAGGGGTGGTTGGAACTAGATGACCTTTAAGGTCCCTTCCAACTGAAACCATCCTATGATTCTAATTTGAGTATGAACAAGTATCAACTGACATACAAAATAAAAATCAATGGAAATATTCATTTTAGCACTGGTATATTTAGTAAAAACCAAACTATCCATCATAGTTTCAAGAAATATTTTAATACACTTATTAGTGTAATACTTAAAAAATCACTGTATCTTTCATTTTCAAAAAAAATTTAAACCATTTAAAACAAAAGTTGAGATGTAATTCCAATAAAAAGAAGGGTAAGGGCAGTAGACTATTGTTTTCCTATTTAAAAAGAGGACACAAAAGTACAGTGTTTATTCAGACAGGATGTAACTGCAACAGCTAAAAGCTGTGATCCATGCAGTGCAGTGCAATGCAGAATTCAAGTATATACAAAGAAGCATCTGCTAGGAACATTTTTTATTCCTGCTGTCTGCTCTTATTTTTCCCCAAGAACTTAGGGTATGCTAATTTTCATCATTGCTTCTTAACTGTGAATTTTCTCAGAAACAATGTCTGTGACTCACGCCAGTGATAAACCACATCCGACAGTTCATTTTTGCGTAGTCTTAAACATTCTATACTTGTGCACTTTGCAAGGGAGTGAAGGAACACAGTACCTTGTTAACATTTAGCATCTGGAAGACTGATTTTTGAACTTTCAGGGCTATGATGTATGTTTTTATCCATGGTCATGTAAAAAAAGAGCTTCAAACTAACACCATCACACTTACCTTTGCTCCTACATTTATAAAATTTTGTACAAAAATAACTTTTATGAGCATATGTAGTATCTACAAAATCACATGTAGATGTTATTTATACCTCATTTTCTGATAAAACAACATCCTACAGTAAGAGCACATTTGTTTGTAAACAGCAGATTTTTTTTCATTTCCTGTAGTACAAAAATACATTTTAATCTTGTCATGAAATCTAAAGCAATATTAAACTAAATCTAAAGTAAAGCAATATATTATTTTCAGCTGGATTTTTAAAGTGCTTAGTAAGTATCATGGTTCTTATGATATTATGAATGTTTTGGAAAAGCACATTTCACTGAAACTCACAGAACCGAAGAAAGATTAAGATGCAAAGATTAAGAATTTTAATTCTAATGAAACTTTTTCAAAATATTACTTCTAAGCATGTAAATGTAAAACACTGTCTCCTTCTGCTACCATTTTATCATTAATATCATTGCAGCCTTAAACATCAATTTTTGTCTTTAGTGAACTGTTTCTATTATGTTCTGTCACTTTTGGAAAAAAATAGATTTCCAGACAGATGTATAGAGAGAAATACAATAATTAAGCCACAAGAGGAACAATAGGAATACCCTGCAAATGTTTAATATTCAGTTTTGCATGCTGAAGCACATGTCTCTGTCTCAAAAGCTGAAGTACTTCTTGTGCAGTAGAGTCAATACTACTGCTCACTTTTCCAAGTGCTTCTTGGCATCTTATCACACCTTAGTTTCATTATATGAATTTTAATTGTCCTTCCACTTCTAAGTCTTTTTCTCTTACAATTTTTCATGTGGTAGGATTTCAGAATTTTAGAAGAATCATTTGTATGCTAAATAATTCATGTTTTTACTATTATTTTAATAAATCAAAAATTTTAATAGCTCGAGGATACTAATTACATTTTGCACTTCACTACAACACATAAAAAAATTTAGGCAAGTAAAATGCCAAAATACAGATATAATACCCCCAAAATACAGGGGTCCACACCCCTTTAACTTTCAGCAAATGCTCAGATCATGTATTTATATAGCTTGGTTCAATTCAGTAGTACTTAACAGCATTGGCTTAAGCTACTGTCTACCAGGATCATAACCACACGTACAGAGCACATGCTGTGACCACACACTGCTGTGGTAAGGGTGCTACTGGGACTCATTCAAGGCAGACTCGTTTAAACCAATTGCTTCAAAACTATCTCAAGTACAAACATACAATCAGGAACACAACCCTCTCAAGTGTAATGCAAACGTAATTAAGATTCAAATTGCCAACATTTGAAAATGGAATTAAACATCGGAGTAACTTCAGACTTGAAGGGTGCATAATCTTTATTACTATCTGACATGGCAATGCTTCTTGTCATTTCTCCCTGGAAATAAGAAGACTCGGGGGTGACTTAATCACAGTAATCCAGTATTTAAAAGGCAGCAACAAAGAGTACATAGGCTCTCTCTTCACAAGGAGCAATGTGGAACAGAAAAGAAGCAACAGGTACAAGTTGCACTTAGGACAGGTTCCGTCTCAATATAAGAGAATCTTTTACAGTAAGAACAATCAATCACTGGAACGACCTCCAAGGAAACAGAGGAGTACTGATCATTAGAGGCTTTCAAGATGTGACGGGACAAGGTGCTAGAAAACCTCATCCAGGCTTCCTTTCCTACAAAAGAGGGACCAGATGACCTTTCAAGAACCCTTCCAACCTTAGACATTCATTAATTCTGTGATTCAAGCCCAGCAGACTTCTCTGCAATTGACAGCAGCCAGTTCAAAAGATTTGTGATTTCTAACTACCACAACTAAGGAGCACGACTACTGCTGGACAGTCTGGTAAGGTCCAAACAAAGATATTAGGAATGGAAACACTTTCTCACTTTAGGGCAAGTCATGTATCTGTGGTCAAGCATCTCAGTGTATAAGAAATATTATGTAGGATTTTAAGGGGATTGCAGTGAAATAAATTCCACAAGATCTATTAATAAAGCTGAAATACACTGGAATCAACCCTCAAAAGTTCCTAGATGCAGATTTCATATTTTTCGCCAACACCTTGTATTAATTTAACTAAAACCTAGAATCTACTCTTCTGATTAATTTACACCAATATAACCCAATTGCTATAGTATATTAAGAGCCTAAAAGTAACTCACAGGTTTGATATGAAACAGACTTCATCCCGTAAAGTTACTCATAAGACTTACAGTCTACTGCAAGTCTTTTGATTGAATTAGCACCATGTGGACTAAGAGTAGTCCATTTAAATTATTCATAGTCATGAGGCTTTGGTTTTTATGTTTGCAAAACTGCTGCTTCCTATATCCCCCGGAAGGGGTAGTAATCTTTTCACTGATGGAGAGGAGATCAAACTATGAAGAGAATTTTGTCCATTAGCAAAACTGTTAGTACTTTTCTACAAATACTTTCAATACTGTCCCCAAGTGAAAATGGCAGCTTTGTAAACAAATTACACCTGGACAAATTATCCTAGTCTTATAGAAATACTTTGGAAATAGAAACAAAATCCTTGTTTATACCACCCCATGGGCAGTATCTTTATACATCTCAAAAAACTTGCCTCTAAGATTCACTGTTACAACAATATATGGGTAGAAATATTTTACAGGCCTCATGCCATTTAAGAATCCAAGTGATCAGGACAAGTTCTTCCCCATTTTAATCCAGGGGAAAACTGCTTTTATACATGCTTTCAGACAGCCAAGTCAAGCTAGCTGATGGAAACAAGTAGTTTATAACTCTGAAATATTTGTGAATTGATACCAGAAGTCTGAAGTTCCCAGAAGTTTCAAAAACTACAATAAATTATAAACGGCATAGTAGTTATAAAACAGATCAAACACTGGAGTTAATAGTTACTCGTACAAGAGCTTGTGTTCATGGCATTTGACAGTTCAAGAAGGTGCACATCTTTTCTTTCAAAAGGGCAAGAGGCCCTTCAACACCCCATGATCTCCATGCTCTGCCCTGTCTCAGCTCTCTACCAGTACGACCATAGGTGAACTTGTTGGGAGCAAAACCAAGAATCAAACCTTGTTGTAAGAACCAACATGGGAGGGAGCCTGACAAAGTTTGGCAATACTAAACTTTAGGCAGCAATTTGATTCCAAACAAATTCAAACTTAACATATTACATTTACAAGCATATGACATACTATAAAACAAACAAACAAAAAATGTTTCCTTTCCAAGACTTATAGAGAATCTGATCAGTTCCAATTTGTGTATTTAGAAGTTGGTTATGAACAAGGCACAATGCGGACATAAAACTGCAGTATGTGAAATTAAATCCTTTCATAGAACATCTGTACTTTGATCACTTAACTCACACTTAACATTTTAGTACATAAAGAAACAATGTCTGGTGTATTCCTATGACATAAAAATCAAATAACAAAGGAATAGTTAGTAACAACAAATGAGTCACAGGAGATAAGTTTTACCTTCAAAACTTACATTCAACACTTTTGTGCCAAAGCCACACTCAATTATTCACCAAAATTTCCTTAAAAGTAGTGTCATTCTATCCACAATGCAGCAACAGAAATTTTTGTCCACTGATGTTATTGAAGTACAATCTAGGGCATTTTCACTAGGGCAGGAACAGATGTAATAATTGTATAACCACAGATTAAGTTTTATTAACAGTACTAGTGGATAGGTGTTGATATTCCACACAGCAAAAAAAAAACCCAGTAAAACCCCATAAAATCATATGGGCACTATTTGCTGCTGATAGTTTTTAACATGCTGCAGACCAAATACACGGGAAAGAATGTGGTACGTTCGTAACAGGCTACAAAATTCTACTTTCAGTTTTCCTGCTAGTGCAATGAAAAATACTACTGCAAGGGGACAAAATGTATATTTCATTATGTATGCTATAATATCTTGGGCAACTGGCAAAAATTTTCTACACAAACCAGTAGTTTTGTACAATGACTCACTATGAAATTAGATGTATTAACAAATAAAACAAACTTCAAGTGTCAAAGTGAAAACCCCCAATATTTACAGTCAACTTTCTCACAACCTTATAGGTTGTTTAACTGTTCAAGCTCTCCTATCATGTCAGCTGGTTACAATTGGGAAGGAAAAAAAGATTTCCATGATTTTTTTTCTCACAAAAACACTCCCTTCTGGCTGGTCAGAAAGCAAGCTTCTATTAAACACACTTAAAATTTTTTTTATGTATTATAACTCACCTGCTTGGGAAGCCGGAAGAGAGAATTTTTGTAAAATATATCTTTAGCCTGACTCCATGTTCCATCAATGATGATCATAACAGATGGATTAGAAGACACCACAACAACTTCTTCCAAATTGGTTGCTTCAGCCCCAGGATACAAAATTAGAGTATTTGGATTTCTGCACACAGTTGCTAATTCGGGATACCTTCAATGCACAGACACATAAATTGACAATAATTATTAAAAGTCTTCACAAAAAATAGATACTTGCAGATATTTCAAGTTACGAACTCCCATTCATCCTCTCCAAATTTTAATTAATTTTTTTAAAACTCCCCTGCTCAAGTTACCACTTTCCAACACCTCAAGCTGCTGGCTCTACCTCAGTTCCCAAGGGGGGAGGAAAAAAATCACCCACAAAAGTAAACAGCAAAAGCCTGATAAAGCCATATACCAGGAATATTTTCTGATGCTTTGATCATTAAATTTCTAATGGCTAAGTGACCCAAAGATATTTTTAATTGCTTACTGAAATTTAACATATATTGTAGCACAATGTGTCCATACACTAGGCACAACAATAGTACAATCACTGTTTTGAACCTTCTGTGTATGAAGAACATCAGCAATATCTACAGAGCAGTTTTGAATATTTTATCATCTTCATTTTTTAAAATTTTTTTACATCTATACTTCGACAGTTACAGCCCCTAAACACGTACATTCTCTTCTTCCTTTCTGTTGGTTTCTATATTTGGCAATAATTCCAGAGAAATAACTAATGTCTATTAATTGTTCACCTAGTGTACACAGAAATTCCTGAAATCTTTGTAGGACACCACTGTAAAGAGACATAAAAATCAGTGAAAGGCATCCACAGATTTAACTGAGGATTTGGGGTTTGATTATGCATACAATGCCATAAGAACTCATAACATTATAAAAACTAGTAGGAGTTACCTAGGAAGGAGCTACCTTCAAAGGGTACCTATCCACAAACTTGATCTTAGAGTGACACTGATCACATGCAGAGAGCTGTTTCTCACTCCTTCCTTTTGTAGGAAAGAGTTTTCAGAAATACATGTTGTGCAACCCACACCAAGGCTACGGCTCATACAGTCATAGTCCGTATTAGTAGCTTTATTAAAATGTGTCTTTCATTCATAAAATACATTTGTTCTTCATTCTTTCAACAGCACATGAGGAATAAAATAAACATCTAATGATCTGCTTACAAACAGGTACCATTTATATAAAATAAGTTAAAAAAAATAATTTCTATGTATTTATCTAAAAATGCATCTTGCTAATTCCACTGCAGGTTGTTTCCTGGGTTTTCAGGCTTTTCTTCCAGTTAGTTTGTTACTGATGCATAGTGCAACTAGACTTTCTACTTTCATACTACCACCATTAACAATTTGTCCTGTAAACTAGTTTTTATGTCCAACCGTCAGCTGCATTTAATCAGATCTGTGAAATAAATGAAAAAGCAAAGTAGAAGACTGAATTTCTACATGGTAAATAAAAATTAACCTGCTAACTGAACAAACTGATATGGCATTCAGGAGGCAAGTACATTATCAACAATATCACATTTCACAGACACTTAGAATATGCTTCTGACATGCTTCCTTTAGGTAAACACTGCAATACACTCTATTTAATCCCAAATTACTTCTGAAATACTGCTACAGAGCAGGATTTTCTCTACAAGACTCAAATGTAAGGTAACCTTGTAGAAAACAGTTGTAGAAAAGCCATTATACTATCAAGATGAAATACAGCTCTTACATGCTGAGCTCTTTTGAAAACCTGATCCCCTACATTACTCCTTTTTTTTTTTCCCATGGAAGCTGCATTTGTATGCTTCGGTTTACTACATCATGTAAGTACAAGAACTAGTAATTAGATTTCACAGAGCTTTACTTTTAAATCTAAGTACAAATAATCCTACTCTGAAAACATACAAACAGTGTTTGGGGGAGTTGGTTTTTCTCAGCAATAATTCTTCCATTGCTTAAGTACAGGAGTAATTTGAGACATATGGTATGGCTTACTAAAAATACATGAGACAATTTCATTAAGGCTGATGTTTGTATTCATGATGACTCATGAAATATTAAAAGACTGAACTGAAACTCTCCTTAGATCACAGCAGAAGATATTTGCTCACTCCTGTGATATGCAGTAAAATGTATTTTTGCTTTTTATTCCTTCCCATATTTCCCCTGCAAAACAAGAGTGGAATCAAGAACTCAGTACCAGGTCAGACTGCCTTGTTTAGAATCTCTAGACCCGACCTTCAGGCCATACACACTAGATCACTGTATTGAGAAACAGATAAGTAACTCATAATCAAGACGTATCTTTGATCCTAAGTCCTCCAAACTGCAAAAAGCTGAGAGGAACTGGGTATGTCTCACCAGGTTTGTAGCTACTCTTCTGCAAGCTCATTAAGCTCTGGGGTGGTATTTGTTTCAAGTTCAAGCTTCTTTTATTTAAATTCAGGAACACAATTTTGTAGCCCAGCTAGGCTCATATAAGTGGGGAAATTAAACCAAACAGAAACACAGACATAAGTTAGGAGAAGAAAGCCAACTTAGGATAAGCACAAGGACAAGCTGACAGAAGAAGCACATGCAGTCTCACCAGAGTAAGTTAGGTCAAGCTATGAAAGACAGCTGATTATGGTGACAGAAGACTTTTATACAGCTGTTGCCTATAGTTAAAAAGGTGGCCTTACTGCTTTTCTTGTCATCTGTTGACACACAGTAGTGCACAATTTCACAGCATTTGTGACTTCTGACAGGGTGAAATACAACATGGCTGTCATCAAGATGTAGTTTTGGCAATGGAGATGAAAAATGCAGGAGGATGCTTGTGCTCAGGGCAGCAGTTGCTGTAGACAAGATAGCTGGATCGCATGCCTCACAACAAAGCTTTCTTTATGGAATGTCCCCACAAATGACTTTGCCTGCTAGTTCATGACAACTTGGATTCCAATTGTTCCACTTGGAACAATTCCACGAAAAAAGTTCCTTCTTTTATCATGTATCTTCTCAGCAGCATTTAGAACATCAGCATTTCCTGACATGTTTGAAACATTAATATCATCTGTAAACAATAGAAAATGGCTGTGGCCCAGTACCAGCAGACATGTCAAAGACAATGTCAAGGTTGGGCATGGTAAAGCAGTAAGCTCAAGAGGTTAAACTGGGAAGGGAAGGATGAAGAGCAGTGTTGCTGCTGGTCAGTGTTGCCAACTAAGTAACTTCTATGCCATATCATAGCCCTAGATCTTTACCTAGCACTTCTGCATAAGCCCTTCGTAGCTTGAAGCATGACTAACTTCACAGAATTAACAGGTCCTCTAATTTTGCCTTCCACTTTAGAACAGATGTGCTGAAAATATGTCTGAGGATTTTGAGAGGAAGCTGAGAATCTGAATTTCTAAACATAGTCTCACTTTAAACAAGTACTTTTCTTCTTAGAGATCAGAGGCTGATTTTTTTGAAGAGTTCACAACTATGTGTCAGTTAGGGCAATAATGAAGGAAACTGTTGCAACATATTGAAAAAAATCTCTCACAATAATCTGTTTATCCTTGGTCTTTCTCAAAGACTCAGGAAAAGAATGATATACATTTCTGAGTAACAGCGTTCTCACTATAGAAATGGACCTAGCAAATACAAAACTGTTTTATGTTAAGCTAATAGCCATGAAGACAATCCACTAAGCAAATCTTTCATTTATTTTGTGTCACATATTCATGCACTATTAACAATAGTTATCAAAAAGCTTCCTGTGTATTTTTTATGATCAGGACTTCAAAGCATTGAATCTCAATCCTGAAATAAAAATCTCAAAGAAATGTATTACAATGAAACTCTGATGAAGCTACAAATATACACGATTTATTCATACCTACCTAACAGGAAAAAAAGATGTGCAGCTCTTTAAAATTCAACTGTAGCCAAGGCAATTGTTAAACTAAGTTCTTAATTGTCAGTGGAGAAGGGGATGAGAATACAGCTTACTTTTTTCATTTTGGAAATACCAGAACTGTCACAGTTTAGAAACATGATTTAACCTGAACATGGCTTGGTTACCTGTAAGGCACAATTTCTGAATTAACATGAAGTGAGTAATAAGCCTTATAATTATAAATATGTAATTTAACTCATAAAAGTGACAATTGGTGGGAACTAACGAGGTTCTGAATTAATATATGTTGGATTATAATAGAAAAAGAGCTTGTTTGAAAAACACACTCAAGTAAAAAGAGGCATTTCATTCTCTGCCCGAAGGCAGACTTCTCCTGAAACTCCTGAAGGCAGAGTATGATCTATTATTTCTCTGTGGATTGGTAACTAATAACTAAAAGTTAAAAGAGTAAAGGTGAGACATATGAAGGATCAACTGGCTTGGAATTTTCTTTTATAACCATTTCTAGGTTACTAAAACCTACCAGAGACTCTAAACAAAGACGAAAGAATTGGTGGACAATACTAAGAATAAAAAGATAGGAAAAAAGTTACTATTTCCACAGAAAAGAGAAGTACATTAAATTAAGGGGACAAAATGCAAAAGATGAAAATTAAATGCAACAAGAACTTTTATCAAATCTGATACACTTCACTGATTCCACCAATTGTATAAAGTATAAGTAGTATAAGCAAACATGAACATAGATACAAGGGACTCACTAAGATACCAAGGATGGTTATAAAAGTATAAGCAAGTATAGCAAAAGTCTGAGTACTACAAAATCTAAGTAAAAAATAAGAACATTAATTAAAATAAAATAAAAAAAAAAAAGACAAAAGAAAAAAGACCATGAAACATGACAGTGGTCTGCAATCCAGATGAAAATTAGTAATAAGTTGAAAGGAACTAATTTTTGTAATGAATAAGCATATTTCTAACCAACTGTTTACAAATGACAGCCGACAGTGGAAATAAGTGGGGCATGGCAGGGACAACAGCGACTGCACAGACAGAAGTTTGTGCTCTGCTAATGTAGCATCAAGAATGTAATGACTGATTGTGAGACATAACAAGTGACTGCCCCAAACATTTAATCTTGATGGGTATGAGGGACTGAAAGAGTTAATGTAGTGATGCCTCAGACAGTTTGGAACAATCTCTCTCTCTTCTGTTGCCTGAAACCTTAAGCATTGTTCTCACACATGTAATTAATGCATGGTTTTCCTATGAACACTCACTCCTGGCACTGTACCTGATGCATTTGTACCTATTACTAGCTTTAATTTTTTATTACTGCTTATAAACTTCAGAAAATGCTTGAGTTCCCTCTAAAAGTTTATTAATATTGTTGACACATGCAGTATTCCACTTCAATCTGGATAACAATATGAAGTTAATCACTTTCTATCTATAAATCAATATAAAATCAATATAAAAAGTTGCCCATCTTTCCATGACCAAGAGCTGATGTAAAACTGAAAAATATGGAGGTATTTGATTTGTTTTAAGGTAAGAGAACACTGTAAGAGAACTAGCTGCAATACCTGCTTCTCATACAAGCACTGTATAGCCTTACTTTTGCTATGCAGCCTATGTAATTCATTTAGTCTGACAACAGTCTCCAATAAGCAGAATTATTCAAATCTTTCATTTATGCCTGAACTGTATCCAACCACTTTGTCATAGCAGATTTTTATGTTCTCATGATCCTACTTTAGACAAGTAGCAATTCATTATTTATGGAATTATTATTTATTTATTCTAATTTAAACACTGTGCTATCTCATTATAATCCAATTATTGTATCATAAACATTTTTCTTACACATCTATATTCAATTTGTCTCAAAGTTTCTAAGCAGTTTTAATTCTTTTAAATTCGTTAAATTCGTTTAAATCTCTTAAAACGTTGCCAGTGTGCAAGGCTGGTGTTCAAATGTCAAAAATCCAACATTCCCATTTAGTAGCAAACTGTCCTACTATTGCAGAACAGGTGCTAATTTATTAATAGTGAAAAAAACATCAGATTAATGGGTACTTTTCATTTTTTTCTCATTGTTTTTACTACTTCACCTTTGTTATAAACATTGCCTGTTTCACTATTCCAATACTTGGAAGATTGTAGGAATTCTGATCCCCATAATTCCCTTAACATACAAACAAAGGCAAGAAACTCTACCATCTCTACACTCAGAAATAGTTCCTTGGGATCAAGATTGAAGCATAAGAGACAACCAGCCAGGGAAAAATAAATGTGCTCATTGTAGATACTTAAGTTTTTTGTAGATGTATGATATTTAGTCTCTAATACAATATGGATTTTGGATTTTTTTTCTTTGCTTTTAACCAGATCAATAGAATAAACATTTTATCTTCAGTTGAAAGATCAAATAATGACAGATATTTTTAAGGTTTAGAAACCTATAATTTTACCATTTACTACAGAAAAAGGCCAAAAATAAAGCTTAATGAACAACCCTTTTTAATCTATGAAAACATACATATAACATAACATATATTAGCAAAAACTCCGGTAAGTTTCCCAGTGAAAAGCCATCATTACCAATGCCTCCAAAGAATGTTAGTTTTTATAACATAAACGTGTACATAAATCTCAGGTGAGTTTGTCTGTATCAGGACCTTAGCATATCCTACCAGGCTTCTTACTGTTGTCATAGTGGAGATGGGCTGCAACATTTAATCAACTAGAATAGAAAAGAACAACAGGTAATAATGGATTGGGGTTTTTTGCGTCTTCTATTATTACAATTTCAATGTATTTATTTCTCATGTACTGTGCTTAAATTAAAACTAGAAGAAAATATAAGCTAGAAAGAACTACTAGAATACTACTTCCTGACTGTATTGCTAGAGTACCAATAGGTTTTTCTATAAAAAGGGTTTTCAACCATTTTCAGTATTTAAAAACCTGACTTTTCTAACTAACATGACAACAGTCATATTTTGTAACATGGGAAGATAAATTTTGTAAATGTATGAAACAGCAGCCAAAGATACAGATATGTCAAGAAATGAAAAGCAGAGCCATTATCTTGGCAATTTTTGGCTTTGTTAGCAGACTTCAGCACTGGTTCCCTAAACTATTTAAAGATTTTGTCCATTAGAAGAATTGATTTCAAACCTCTTCCCTCTGTGCCTAAAAAAAAATTTTTAAAAACAAAAAAAACCCAACTCAACAACAACAGATTCTTATGCACTAAAACACAGGTCTTCACATTCTACTGAATGTGGCACTGTATTCTGTGGCACTGTATTCATTAATGGCTTGCTCCTAATGCTCACACAACTTACAACTTACTAAAAAAATTTATGGCTTATCTAACATCATGGAAAAAAAAGTAAAACTGATATACAGGGCTTCTTCTTTCAAAAAAAATTAGTAACAAATACATATAGATTAAGAAGTCTAATACTCTCTCAAGCAGCATACAGAAAGGCAGTCAGAGAAAATGCAGAAACAGACTTTTATAGATCTTTTACTGACTCTTCATATGGCTTTTATGCAACACAGGATGGCCACCCACACCTCTGAACATTTTAAAATCTTGATTTCAATAACAAGTTTACTTCTTCCCCTCTGCTAAGTCAAACATTTTTATTCTGCAATATCTCTATTGCATTATTTATTAACTTGATTGCTATAGTTTAAAATGTTTACTACATACATTCTAAAAGCCTTCTTCAGATTGCTTGGTTTGGGGAGAAGGGGGACAAAACTGAAATAGAAGCCAGAAAACTGAGGAAGAATCCTCCAAGTGTCTCTACCAGAGAGAGAAATAATCTTCCATTCCTTCTAGCAGGAAAAAAATTCCCCGAACCTATCACAAGCCCAAGCAGGAGGAGAAGAGTGGAAGGAATTTCTACAGTTACAGTCCCAGAATAGTGTGAAAAGTCACACCATACCTTAATTCTAGCTCTTCAACAAGAAAACGAAGCAGAAAATTGTGCAGAGAAAAGACTTCAGGATAAAAATTCTAAATACAGCTAAAAAGTCCCAA
Organism: Calypte anna; assembly: GCF_003957555.1. NCBI lineage: Eukaryota > Metazoa > Chordata > Aves > Apodiformes > Trochilidae > Calypte > Calypte anna. The sequence goes on along the minus strand of NC_044274.1, from coordinate 58,187,798 downwards.
GCAAATTAGAAACTGAAGTCAGGAAATAATGCACATATTTGAAATGGTAGCAGCAATTAGCATATCTGGAAATGCCACATCTTATTAAAAAAAAAAAATTATACTGTTTTTCTAAAAAGCTGCAAGGTTTCCTTCAAGAAAGTACTGCACCTGTTCCTCATTTGTAAGCTGTGCTAATGCAACTGATTTCACTACTAACACAAAGTATTCACAACAAATTATTTCCACGTGAAACAAATGGAAGAATTACTAATGTCAGATAATGTCTACTTCTCACTTGATGTGAAGATAAATTCAGTGCAAATTTTGGCACTAGATAGGGCCAGGGGCATCAACCTGCTAAGGCAACTCCAGACCACCACTTTAGTCTTCCACAGCTAGTAAACAGCAGTTGCTGGTCACTACATTCATTTGCACAGTCCTTTCCCTGCATTTGAAAACAAAAGGTCCACATCAAATCTTTGTCTTCTACTCTATGAGGCATAATCTTTAATCACAGAAACATTAACAGAAGGATAATATACTCTGTTAGGTTCCTGTGGCAAGTTTTTTTGCAGTGAGGGAGCTGTAGGCTTGTTCCCTGTGTATTTACCCTGGAGGAAGATGCAGCAAGTGAAGAGGATCCTTCCTAAAGCAGGGGAAAGGTATGAGCATGAAGGAGAAGGAGAGAGGAGCTACCATGGAATAACTGCAAAGATGAAGGCTGCAACATTCAAAGAAAAGATGGCTAGAGAAAAAAATTATAGTGAGGAATCTAAAATACCACATGGTACAGTTTCATATGTAAATGAGCACACGTTTTGTTAGCATTTACTACTTTCATATACAGAACCAACAAAACGAGGTGGTGGAGTTGCTCTTTATGTGAGAGAGCAACCAGAATGTATTGAGTTCTGTCCAGGGATTGATGAGGAGTGAGTTGAGCATTTGCAAATTAAAAGGCAGGCTAGTGTGGGTGATACTGCTGTGGGTGACTATTACAGGCCACTTGATCAAGGCAAGGAAGTAGATGACGCCTTCTACAGGCAGCTGAAAAACTGCCTCTCGATTGCTGGCCTTGATTCTCATGGGGGATTTTAACTACCCAGATATTTGCTCAGCCAGCCATTCACAGACCAGGAGGTTCCTCCAGTGCATCAATGATAACTTCTTGATGCAATTGTGGAGGAGCCAACTAGGAGAGGAACACTGTCAACCCCTAACATTCTGTAATTCTGTGAAAACCCATGACAGGCTTATCTCTGGCAACCTCTACTCATTGTTGGTTGAGATAAGCAAAAAGACACAAATTTAGTTTAATAAATATAATGACAATGAAGCAAATTTTAAAAACCTAGGAGAAAGTTACATGTCTAAAGAATCATATCTTGTAAATAGTTTTATATTATTTGGCAAGTAGTGAGGCTTGCCTAGTTGACATTTGACACAATAAGAATATTTTTGTTTGTGAACAAGCACTAGAAAAGTGCCATACCTACACTATGTGATTACCACAAACAGCTTTATAAAATTAACAGGAATAAGTTTCATTTAATTACTTCAAAACTGGTTGAAGCTACAAATTTTCCCAAGTGCTCCAATTAACTTCTGATCTAAACTACTGAAGTGTAGCAGAGCTGGCAGCTACATTGTCCGGAATGTTTTGGAGATATGTGTAACACAATTTTAGAAAACAACGATAATAAACCTGTAATTGCTTCCTCAGTGTCCTAAATAGCAGGACGGTGGATGCAGAGATATTTGCATCTGTTTTCCTGTTAGTGATCATTCACTGGAGTATATAATTTTCCTATACCATACAGAATTAGTAAGATACAGAAATATGAGTATTTACTAAGAGGGGCCTTAATGTGAAGAAAAAAAAAAAAAAAAAAAAGGCCAAAATACTCCTCTGAAATTTTTACAAAGTACAAAATGAAACTTAAAATCAATAGTGAGAAGGCTGTTTATGTAATATAAAAATAAAATTATTTTCTCTGCTAGATTTTAGGTACAGTGGCTACCTTTGTTCAACATATGCCATAAGTTCCTGCTGAGCAGAACAAGAACAATATTATTATTTGAAAAAAATTGCCTGCAAAATTTTATTAGTAGCCTAAAAAGAACATGAAAGCTGTAGGGTATATTTCATTAATGAATATAAGTAATGAAAAAATGTACTGTAACTTTTAGGTACAGTCCTAAAAATCATGCTAGGAAAAGGCAGCACACTTCTCCCCTCTCTACTCCATATTTTTGAACTATCATCTTTTTATAAAGAGTATCTTAATAAACACCCTTAAAATGAAATGCTTCTGCAATGACAATTTTAGAAAACCATACTGCACACCATATCCAGCTGGACATGGATACTACCAACAACATTCTACTTTAAGGGCTTGTAATTTAGATAATGTAAAGAAAACTTAAAGTTTATTATATTTACCTGGGCAGACTTCTGGATTTTATTTTCCTCTCAATTGTGCCAGTATCTTAGTTCCCCTTTATCACTTTAATAATTTCTACATTCATAATCTACTAGGAGTCCAGAAAAATTTCTTTCCTGAAGTAGTCTCAATGTTAACATAACACACAAGAAATATGCTCTGCCAAAAGGGGTTGTGTATGATTCTGCATGCACTTGTTAAAATTTCTGGCAAATTCAGGTTTTTTTGACAGATAAACCAGAGACCAGTATTCCCAGGGACAGTTATTTCCAGGACAATCAACCACGATTAAGCAGACACACAAATAAATTCAACCTGTCATGAAAAAGAAACAGGCATCTTTGAGTAACAAGGTATAAGTACACATTTCACTTGTGTGAGAGTCCTCCAATCTCACTGACTGGAATTTGGCTCAAAAAGACATTTTTAAAGTGAATAGCCCAGCCTAGGGTGGAGGAAGATGCTAATGCATCTGGCCTGGCCAGAACAGAGCAGGGGGTGATGCCCAAAAAGAGATAAGAACTAACTGGGTGGAGACAACTCCTGTTTTCTGAGGGCCAGCCTGCAATGCTGGGGTGTTCCTCCAGGCACAATTACCCTGGCCAGGGTGGAGGAAGCCACCTTGATTGTACTGATGCTGCACGCACTGCTGACTCATACTAAGTTGACTGTCAACCAATAACCCCAGGTCCCTTTCCAACTTAAAGTTTTCTAACCACACTTCCTCAAGTCTGTAGCTTACTGGGTTTTTTGACCCAGGTGCAAGATCTGGCATTTGGCCTTGTTAAATGTCATACAATTAACCTTGGCCCATTGATCCAGCTTATCTAAGTCCCACTGTAAGGCTTCCCTACCCTCCAGCAGATAGATGCAGCCATCTGTGTGTCATCTGCAAATTTACTGAGGGTATACCCAATCCTCTCATCCAAATCATTAATGAAGATATTAAAGAAAACAGGCCCCAGTGCTGAAGCCTGGGGGACACCACTTGTAACTAGTTACCAGCCAGACTGAGTTCCATAAACTGACAGTGACACCATAAAATGACGGGACAGCAAGCAAATAAAAACTCTGGAAAGCATATACTTATTTTCATTTTCAGTCAGACAAGAAGAGACATAGTGTCCTTACTTGTCAAATAACCGGGACAAAGCAGATCAATAAGCTGAGAAAACAGTTGTTCAGCACATGTTGGATGAGCCTTCATAGGAAAAGACCATTCTGTTTATGAAGACCAAAGAAAAGTATGGTACAATACCTGATACAGACAGAAGGCAAGAATTAGTAACCTGAAGTGTAACTGTCAACCAAACGTATCAGAGATAAAACCCCTCCTTTTATTTCAAAAGAGCATATATATGCAAGTTTTCAGCATTTGGGCAGCCACATGTCCATACAGAATTAGTAAAATCAAACACAGAGAAAAGAAGTTGTCCTTCATGATACCAATATACAAACCTGAACCAGAGAACAGCACTCTGAAGCAAATATTACAGAGTACTAAACTACAGAATCTCAAAACTTATGATATCCCAAGATTAAAAAAAAGTTTTGAAAGATGAGTAATAGAGGAGATGAGATGAGGCCAAGAGAAATCAGAGATTTTGTGGTTAACATGTCACTAGATTAAATACTTAAGCTAGAAGAACAGATGAGAAAATTATCCTTGTTTGCCACTTCAGAGAAAAATGGGGGGAAGTCCATCAATCCAGAAATAGTGACAGATTCTGTACCTTTTGATTCAATGTCATTAGGGTGCACTGTGCACCAGTGTCTACCAAGGCTTTATACTTCCGTGGTTCTAATGTGCCAGGCCATTGAATCCACACAATCCATTATGTTCAGTTGTCCCTGTCTGCCTCCTGGCTGAAGGCAGGGCACTTCTAAGCTTGAGTGCAGCACTGTCAGCAAGTACATTACTGAGGCCTGCACCCTCATTACTCAATACCTGATGTACGGGGATCTTGAGTCACCCACATACTTGGAATGGGTAACCCCACACTGGAGACCTGAGCAGCCATCCTCCTGGAAGGACCTCTTCTTACATTTGCTTTATCTACCTGCTCACATTCGCATGCCTGTAGGTGAGCAGTAGGTTTCTTTTCATTTTCATCCATGCACGAGAGGCCATAGGATGCATCTAAGTGTATTCTGTTCCTCTCAATGGCTGCAGCGCCCTCTACCCCTGCTGGAGATAAGTGGGGTTTACACAGTCCCTCAGTTACTTCATTTATGGCTGAGATCCAGACCTGATGAGGAACAGTGACAGCATCTGTGTACTCCTATCCTTGTATAAGCACATCATTCACAGTTGGTTTGAAGTCTCCAGGAACCCATAACATTACAGACAGTGTGGGTAAACAGTGGTGGTGCAGCATGCACAAACTTTCGCAGTGTAGCCTTAGGGTATGGTATTTGATATGGATCTACAATGTGATCATCAGTATAAAGCACATCTTGTACAGTCAGTTCTTTCAGATAACTGACAGCTTTGTTCAGCATGGCTGCTCTGATCTGTGGGCAGTCTATTCCATCTCTAAAGAGATATCTTTCCTTTACAGTTGACTAAAGTTGCCTCCATTGGCTAACAGTTTCAGTCTTTTTCCCAATCACCTGCATCTTTGGCCAGGCATACCAGCTCCATGGCTTCTCTCTCATCTAATGCCATGGTACCAGCCCCACCATTCCAATATCAGAGTAACCAAATGAGAAGTTTGTTGACCTGAAAGACAACTGAAGTCCTTTCTCAGAGTACGCAAGTCTCTTATAGAATAGGATTGAGCATATACTTACGATTCTGAGTCCTCCTCCCCTGATAACACTGCTTTAGCTGTTTGAAAAAGAGAGGTTATATCCTCCATCCCATAATCATGTAAAAACCCGGGAGTACAATGGCTAAGATCTGATTTATTTTTCTCTGCTTTTCTCCTAGTCACAGAGCAAACTAGTAGTGGTGTAGATTGAGGGGGAGAGGCTGCAGCAGTAGCAGGGCTTCCCTTCTGAACTGGAACAGCGGCAGCATCTGTTGGGGGAGGCAGCAGCTGCAGCTGTAGCAGCTGGCTTGGCAACGCTCGCTGGCTCTATCAGTCATGGCCTTGCATGTGGCGGGGACAAGCAATGGTGCTGCCTTCATAAGGGGCACCTTTCAAACTCTGAGCAGCAACTTTCAATTTCCAAGCAGATGGAACTCTCAGAATTTCAATAGTTGTCTTATTCCTCCCCAATAATGAGAAACGCCAATACTATCCTAAAGGAAATTCAGAAACAAAATGTTATTTTGACCACAATCCAGTGGACTCATCCCAAAATAAAACAGAGTGGTAAAATTTCCTAAATTAAAACCGAAAGTGTCATTACCAACAGGTTTTCTATTTCTGTATGAAATACCACTGCACCATGTACCACACTGTATCAGTGTTGAAGACTATATCAAAACTATGTTTCTTAAGCAGGGCTTACCAAAGATACACCACACATCAACGCTAATCCTAGCCACAAATATCCTGCATAGCCTAAACACCACAGGTACAGCACAATCTGATTGATTTCCAACCCTGTGAAACTTTCAAAGGAAAAAGTCTGATTTATGCTCAGTGGAGCCATCTGGTTGTCCTCCCACTGGAGTTGGAATTCAAACTTTTCAGGCAAATTAGTCAAAATTTAAACCTGCACTAGAGATAATACGCTTAAAGCCCCACATTGGGCACCATAAATCTGTCACAGTTTAATGTTGGGCAGGCAATTAACCAAATAACAGATGCTCTCTATTAATCCCTCTCCCACAGGCAGACAAATGGACAGAATCCTCCCAGGATGCCAAACAAGGAAGGAAGGTGCTTGACGCTCATGATCCCTAAGATTATACCAAGTATGACATGTACAGGATGGAATACTCTGGTCAATTTTTGGTCACCTGTCTTGTTCACTCCTTCCTAAAGGAGGGTTGCAGGTGTGACCCTTTTACTCCCTTACTCTTTCCAGAGTTTAAGATGCTTCTCAGAACTAAGCAGAGGCCTTGGTTCTGCACACCACTCTTGAGCTGCAACTACAAACATCAAGCGTTACCAGTCCTAGAAGTAGAGACACTGACTGAGAAATTTGCTGTTAATTTCAGCAAGTACAGCTACTTAGAACAAACTTAGATGAGAGCAACAAGACAGAAAATTAGTTCTATCCTGTCCCAAAGCAGGACACCTCAAAAAAAGCAAATGTATGCTCTTACTGTGCTTCACAACGATACTTTAAAAATAATTCTTTGAAGAAAGACATATCTTCTTGTAGCATGGCACAGGGTTGATTAGGTTGCTTGTACAGCAGCTACCAAATTGCTTGCAGACAGCGTGACTTTTAAGAAAACCAGGAAAAAACCCAAGCCCTGTTTAGTTTAATAGGATGTGCAGAAACAAACTTTACAGCCCACGACAGGTTATAAAGCAGGTATGCCTTTTATTGCAGCGCTGGACGCGAGGGGTATCACTGCTCCTATCTTGTGTATTGCAGCTTGATGCAGACAGCTATTTATTACACAAAGTTATACATATGCCTTACAGAATCATGCATATGCCTACAAGAAGCAAGGTTATTCGAACAGGCCATCAGTATAAGTTTCCACCCATCTCTGTATGAACACTGGCCCCTGGTGGTCATAGCAGGGGTCTTTGGATGAAGCAAGTAGTCTTCCTCTCTGTGCAATTTTTTTACCTGTAGCACAAAATTCTTGAGTTGCAACCACAGATCTGATTAGACCTTGTTCATATCCAGATGGTAAGCATTACACCTAGTAGAGTCTTTGTTCACATTATGAATTCATGCTACCTACATTCTTATGCAAATGTTCCCAGCTATCTAAAGCAGGAACAAAGTAAAAGGAACTCATTAACTATTTCATTTTAAATATGCCATAGAACATGAGCTTGACCACTGCAATTGATGAAGCTTTATATAACCCATTAGCAGAGATTCTCACTCTAACAGGAAAACAGGGATCAGTACAGCCCAGCTCATTCACATGACATGTTTCTACCTCTGACTGGCAATGCCTGTTCCTTGAACATCAGAAGAGAGAGTTAACTAAAACAATTCCAGGTGATAAATGTGAGCTCTCCGAATACATCTACACAGTTTATGGCCTGAAGGGATGATAGAAGACCAAAATAATACTGATATGATCCTCTAAAAAGCTATTCAAGTACTCTGTCCTAGTTGCAAATAAGGAATATGGATTAAAACACAGGCAGACTTCATACATAGTTTAAAAAAAAAATATGTGCAACTAACACATTGCAATGCTGGAAAATAACTTTTCCCCCCTTCTCATCCTTCCTCACCTGAGGAAAGTGCGAATGAACTCCATGACTGAGCACTCTCAATTTCTGCACTCTCACTCACATCCACAATACAAAGCAGGCACACTGCAGATTCTCAGAGCGGAGCAGTGAGTACAACCTAAATACTTTTTGCACTGTATCCTGGTAAGTCGGGTCACCAAAGTTCATGTTAACTTAAAAAAACCTTTCATTTCTTTCACCATGTCCAGTGTTTTTAATGGAAAAAACTTCATAGCAACTAGGTTATTATGGATCTATTTTAACTATTTTGAAGCCGAGATGGTCTATAATTTGTTTTGACCTAAAGAGGATTATTTAGCTTAGAGAAATATGTCTGACTTCAAACTTATTGAAGCTTCAGTACTGTAATCATCACTCAAAAAAAAAAATTCTGAGGAAGTCTACTAGAAGCAGGCTATCGATAGTGTTCTACCCTGTGCACAGCAATATGAAAAGCTGATTCATTTTCAGGTTTAATGGGAAGTCAATACAATTTCCCTGTAGCCCAGTACAACTTAGATAAATATTATAGTTACCATTACAGCAATCTATAGAGATGCATTTCTATAGAGATGCATTTTTTATGTGCTCTAGCTACTATTCAGTTAGCACAAAAGTGTGGGATCACCATCCTGAATCACCTTTTGTTCACTGAACTCTATAAAAAATTTCTCCAACAATTAAACTTAGTTTTAGAATTAATTTCCTTCATCAGTATTTCTGATTTTTATTTGCTTTTATCAAAAATGTACGTGGTGAAATTTCACCGGTAATCACTCCAATAACTAGTTTCAAAGAATTAGCTGAACCTGATGAAAACATTAAGTGGGAGATTTGGACAATATTGTCTAATGTTCCAGAACAATAGTTAAAAAAAAAAAAACAAACCTCAATGATTTTCTTTAATTAATTAATTTCCTATAATTAATTTTATGAGAAAGGGCAAGTTTGAAAATATATGTTTTTATGTATATTTTCATATATTTTCAGTCCAAGGGTATATATATGAGTTTTTACCACAGAACTCCCTTATAAAGTGCAATCTCCAACAGTCAAGTAATAACTATTACTTATATTTCAGTAATACCAAATGGCTTTCAGACAAGAAAATCCAAAAATAGAATAGCAAGACAAACCTAATACCGGGTAAGAACAGGACTGCAAAAAACAAAGAACTGCAGAAAAAACACCTGAACTTTCCAAGAATACACGGTAAAACCTAGATGAAGACATGTAATTTACCTTTGTTGGAAGTCAGAAGCTTGTATCAAAAGTGAATGTGCATGCTTGAAATAAAGATTAAGAACAATGCTGGCCATTAATGAAGTAACCAAAACAAAATGTCCATAATTTACAGGACCAGAAAATGCACAGGCAATCCTGCTCACCTGTCTTCACTAAAACGTCGACCAATCAATATTTTGCACTTGTCTGGAGGGAGACAAGCAGCTAGCAAAGGTACAGTCCTTAACACTCGACTTTCCTGTAAAAACAAAAGTTATTTTTTAATAAAATCAAGGAAGACTTCTATGAATTGTTAATGTTTCCATTAGAAAACATTAGGAACACACTAGTTTTTTGTGTAGTCAAGAAGCATTATAAAAATTGAGCTTGAATATTTAGGTTGCAGAACTCTGTTTTCCTATCAAGGAAGGGAGAGCACAGGTTTGTTTGCATTTAGTGAAGATAGAAAGCCAACACAAAAAAACAAATCAAAGTTTCAGTTTATTTATTTATTGCAAGAGGAACAAGGGAAGTTTATTAGCTGAATCTAGTAGGACACTAGGGGTCTGGGAAAGATTAAAAAAACATAAAGCCATAAGAAATAAATTCTAACAATATTCTCACCCCGAATGTCTATGATTCTGACAACAAATATCCACAGATCAGTCCCTAAATCACAGGAATAATTAATGAAAATACAGGAAAGGGGGGGTTGGTCTGTCTTTTGAATTATGAGCTATATATCAACAATTCAATATTTTGAACAAATAAAGCCTTGATTAGGTCTCTCAGTTCTCTCTGGGCAGCTGTTACCTTCTGCAGCTATCAATGTGCAGCTGCCTACAGCTCTCACTGTCTTGATACCAAACTGCTGTTACATAAGTTCTGTGAAGACTTTTATCACTGTTGAATAAAATCTTTATTACTTTTGCTTTTTCTGATCCATATCTACTGATTCTCTATAAATAAAACATGGCATCGAAGGAATAAGTTATCTTACTGCAGTCACCAGCACTTTGCATGGCAGCAGCAGAACAATGTCTCCTAGGGACTGATGAAGATCAAAGTACCTGGGGAGTGAAGTCTTGGCAGGGAGAAGGGAAAATATCCTTCAAACTACCATTGATTTCTTCTATCTCAACAAAACTGAGTAAGTTATCAATGGCAGTACAGTATTATTTGTCTTTATTTCATCATAATTAAATATCACTCCAATTCAGTAGTCAGAGGATCTCTTCTTCATAGAAATATAAGAAGTGGCAATAAAGGAACTGGAAGGAAATAAATTATTTGTCTCTGATAAGCAAAACCAAAAGAATGTTCTGTGAAAGGAAAGTTAATCAACTGTTCTGGTATCACATCATTATTTCAAAATTACCTTTTATATCAAAGAAATACAATCAAAATAATCCATGTTTACAGAAAAATAAAACATAACATTCAAAGCCGAAGTAACTTGTTTGGAAACAGAAGCTTAAGAATAGCTAAGTCAAACATTAACATTAAAAAAGGCTTCATTTGTTTATCATTTTTCTTCATTAAAAACCCTTTGTAGTTATGCTATAGACAAATTGTTATCATATTGGCTATTTTCCATTTACTGGTTTGAAAGTGAGCAATTACTGTCTCCATTGTTCTTCTCTGTGTTATAACATTGATTTGCAACTCCTTGCTCATTCATTATTTGACCATTAGACCATATATAGAGAAAGGGGACTTATCTACTGGTTTGACCTTGGTTAGACTCCAGGTGTCCACCAAGCTGCTCTATACCCTTCCTCAGCAGGGCAGGAAGGAGAAAATAAGATGTAAATGTACTCATGAGTCGATATAAAGGCAGATTAATGAAGAAAAGCAAAGGTCATGTGTGAAAACAAAGGAAATAAAAAATATTTTACTCTCTACTTCCCATCAGCAGGCAATGTCCAGCCCCTTTCTGGGAAACAGGACTTGAGCACACATAGCAATTGCTCCAGAAGACAACTGACTTAGGAACAAATGCTCTGCTGACTCCTCCATCCCCAGGTTTTATTGGTTCATATGGTATCAGCTTCAATCAGCCCCCTCTGGTTACTCCCCCTCTGAATCTCTTGCACACCCCCAGGCTACTGACCTTTGGAGGGACAGCCCTGATGGTGTGCCAGCACTGCTGAGCAACAGCCCAAACAATGGTGTGTTACTAACATTGCTCAATAATTCAGAAAAGCTGAATAAAAGATATAATAACTCAACTTTATTTCAATCAACAGCGTTTCAAATATCAAGTTAAAAGGAAAAAACATGATATGATGTTAACAGCATAGCTGTTTCCTCTTGCCTACCATTTTCTGAATTAAGATTATAGACAAACTAAAACAATTACTACAGCTTTACTCACCTCTGCTGGATGCTGAATTATATACAAGCAGGTGGAGATCTGTAGTGGATGTATTGGCAGGAATGGACATAAACACACTTTCTGAGGACGGCTACATGACAGAAATGAGAGAAAAATAAAAATAATCAGAAGTTTATGAAAGATGGCATAAATATGTTGCACAAAGACATCCCATGTCCCAAGAGGCGCACAAAGAACTTCCCCATATGACACAGTGTATTAAACCTGATGTAATTTTCTGTTTGAAACTTTTTCTGTTCCTAAAACTAAAGCAACCCTTTCATTAAAATAAAAGTTTTGACAACCATGTTCATACTCCTACTGTAGTCTGGCTACGACTGGAGCACTACAAAAACCCTTTCATCAACTTCAGAAGGAATAACTTAATAGTATCCATACATCAGTCAGAGAAGGCTGTTACTGCTTTTGTTAAGGGTATGGTTAAACAATTTTATTAAATATTATACTAGAATATATAATTTTTATAACTGATTTAATAGTTATAATCAATTTATTACAATAGAAATTTTACATGTATACAAACAGAGGAACCCACATAGTCTGTATTTATGATTGGGTTATTTTTTTTATAATTTTATCTGTGTTGAAATATGTAGTAAACATACAATATGAAAACAAAAAAATCCTTATTAGGAAATTTTAAGCTAAGACTGAAAAAAGAAAATTAAACTATGTTAAATCCTTTGGTGTAATGCATGTAGCTATTATTGCTTGGCATGAAACTAAAATACTGAATGATCAGGAATAAACAGAAGCGAACAACAAAGCTTGAAGTTACATACAAAGTAACTGAATTTATTACATCAAAAACACACATTCACATGCACAGAAGTCACTATTGCTACCTGCATTCACTATGCAGAAACTCAGATTAATAAAGGATTTCCTTAACAGTGAGAGATTACCAGGACTGACCACTTGAAATCATACCATCTCTGCAAACAAAGCTCTCTGAAGCTTAAAAAATATAAACTTGGGATTTTCAGCAGAATGCTGAGGACTCAGAGCACAACTTCACCTGTATCCTCCTTGTAATCTTTACTGACAATTTTACATGCTGATCACATTTGAGAGACAGTAAGACAGTAGCCATTTCCATAGACAAGACTTACAGAAGACAATTCTGAAGTTGGGTCCAGGTCAGATCTGCAATGAGCCCAATTGCCACTGCACTTGCTTGTCCACAAGGGCAGAAACACAGCCAAGTATACTAAATAATGTTACAGTAATCCACAACAGTACAACTGCTTCCTCCTGAAACATTAGTGCTGAGCGGTAAATGGTGGCATTATAAAGAGGCAAAAACAATAGATCTCATAGCCAAGAACCCAGTCTAATCACAAAATGGAAACTATTCTCATGTATTCACCTGGTACACAATTCCAGTGGACTGCTGTTTCTATTTCCTTTGCATTTCTAGCACTGAATATTCAGTTAACTGAAACCAACCTGGCCTCCAGGCCTGGTGGGTCTAATTTCAGAAGCTGTCTAGCACTGTATTGCTGCCTTTTTTCCAAAATATTCTCATGTGTAACCAATTTAAACTGAAATTTCTGAAAAGTTTTGTTAACAACCTGGAAGCAGCAAATACCCCAGAGGTTGGTTGTTCTGTGTGCCACAATTGCGAGTAGAAGTTAATCCTCTTTTTGATCATCAGATTTAGTAGAAACTCGATTTCATACTAAGTGCAATTCCTTAGTTTCTCCCCATTATTAAATGCTGATTAACAAGAGAACTAACAAGGGAAGTTTCTAAACTTCTTCCCATTATAGCATTTTCTTCTGAGAAGAAATTAAGGCATGAAAATCTGCTACATAAAGCTTTTCCAAGACATTCAGCTGGTGACTTCAGTCCAAAGAGCTGCATTGTTCACTGCCTTTCATAAGCAGGCGGAAATAGTTTCCAGTGATTTCTGACCTCAGGGTGTTTAGCTGGTTAGATACAGCTTACATATTTGCAAGCCTTCCCTTTGTATATGCTTTTTTTTGGTTTTCACACTGGCTTGGATTTTTTAAGGCAGGTTTTTAAGCTTTTTAAACCTCACCAAAAAAAAAAAAAAAAAAACCCAAACAAAAAAAAACAGAAAGAAAGAATTTCAAATAGTTACAGTATAAAATCTAACTATAATTTGATTTCTGGGGAGCAGAGCAAAAACCATGACAAATAAAACACTTCTCAATATAATTTAATTACTTACATATGTATATACAATACTTAAGCTTAAGCACCCAATTAGGTACTGAATTACGTTGAATATGTATTTTTACAACCCCATCCTGAGAGCACGAGACTTATTTCTGTACCTTCATTTTGGTACCTAACAGTCACTGTGCCAAGAAAAGAAAAAAAAAGGCTATTCTTACATGAAACTGACATTACCAGCTTGCTTCAGTCAAACAGGCAGCACTGTAGAACAAGGGAAGTTCTGTTTCACCACCACAAAAGACTCCTTTGCTCTGCGAAAGGCCACCAATTGCAGAAAAAGCTGCTTGTCTTTTGCTTAAAGATTCTGCTTCAGTCTTGCCCTACAAACACAGCTAATGTTACAAAAGAGTTGGGGCCACACCAGGGAACTTATTTAATGATGCAAAGCAGTTTTCTCTCATTTCTGGAAATAAAGTATGAATCCACTCCAGGCAAGAGCAATAGTATTCAGAGTATTTGGGAAAAGGTTTGTGGATGGAGATTAGGAGGGCATTTTTTACATTATTATTCACCTGTATGTAGTTTCACTACAACGTAAAAATATCCAGTGGGTTTTTACCTGTTTTTCAACACAGCATTTCTAAATTAAAAACTGATGAGAGAAGCACTCCATACCCAAAGGACAGCCATGCACACACACAAATTTCTTATAGCTTTCCTTCCATTATTCACACCCAAATTAATGATATTCAGATTCAGAATAAAATTTAGCCTATTTTTGCCAGCAGAACGTAATCTGCTGGGAGGGGAGAGGGGACTATGCTGTACTCTGGTATCATGTTTAGTGATTACTAGTTTCTGGGCAAAGATATTCTAAAAGTGAATATGCAGCAGCCTGTAAAACATAAGCTAATTCTAAAACTCCTTCTAGGTGTCTGTACGATTTTCTTACAAACACAGATGTCCTCACTTGACTTGGGACTTGTTTGGTCTCCATTTGCTTCCTGTTCTACCTTGTTACACATCCAAACAGCTTCTGAAAAAAAGGCACCATTCTGGGATAGCAAATCAGTGTACTTTCACAGCCATATTCAGAAAATTAAGCTAGGTAATTCAAGGATTTAAACAAACCCCGAGTAAGCAAATAATGTTAGAATTTTATTTTCACCATTTGCACATTTCTAGGGAAAGCTATAAAGATATTATACGTGGCAACCACACGTTCTTGAAACAATGCTTGCAATATTAAAACAAAGAGGAATCTGATGATTTTAAACTACTACCACTTGTAGCAACAAGTGTTCCAAATATATTGCCAAGGTCAGGCTCCAGACCCTGTATTTTCAAAGAAACATGCCTGCCCAAACAGAAACGGCTCACTCAAGTAAGTTAGATTTCTCTGTGGTTTAGATCAAAGCACCACAGGTTTCCAGGTCAAAATACAACCCAGAAGTCTGGAGAAAAGCACAGTTATCTTATGTCTGCCTCATTCTAATGTTTTAATACATACTGTATATTAACACAAGCCCATTACAAACATATATTAAAACAACATGCAGGTGTTTTATAAAGGTGTGTTGTAATTTTAAAGTAAAAGTAAAGTAAAATATATAAGCCTATATATTGATAAAATTTAAGAAGAAATGCAATTTTTGATAGCTTTGTATTGGAGGAAAAATATAAAATTTAACATAGTTTAAAGACTAAATTTTGTACCTTCCACCTTAAACACTTCCTGTTTTGGGCCAGGATAGAGCTAATTTTCTATCTTTTAATTTTACTTTCAGTTTTTTTAATTTTAATTTTACTTTCAGTTAAGTCTCTCACAAGTAGCTGTTAATTGCCATTCCAGCATTAAATAGTGACAACACTACATCAATAGAATGACCATAAAAGAACTGGTGGATTAAGTTAAACACAGATAAACATAAAATTACGCATTTGAGAAGAAACAAATCCAATCCAACACACAGAAAAAAAAACCAAGGTTTGGTATTTATGGAAACTTGCCCATCCTCTCATCCTAATAGTTGAGAAACAGATTTAAACTAGACACTTCATGGCTGATGTTCCAAATATGCAAGTTCTGTTGATCTGCTTTGTTAACTGAGGCTCACAGATACTTTTAAACTACTGATTAAGAGGGAAACTGTGAACTAAAATACTGAGATAATAAATGAAGGAACTACCTGAAGTTCTCCTTCTTCTTTTGTTTTAAAATTGAACAGATGAGCCAATTTAATCATTACTACCACTCCAATTATTATGAGCTGCCCTTATTTTCTCAGTAGCAAGTGGTCTGTAGATAACGTGGCCAAGTGATTTAAGGCAGTATAAGACGCCTGTGTAACTTTACCATGTAAATATTTCTCAAAGTTTTTCACCTAGAGAGCAGTTGAGCAGTGGAACAGCGCAATAGTCACAGCACCAAGTCCCCCTGAGTTCAAGAAGTGCTTGGATGATGCTCTCAGGCACATGGTGTGATCCTGGGTGTGCCCTACACAGGGACAGGAGTTGGACTTGATGATCCTGATGGATTCCTTCCAACTCAGCATAGTTGAAAGGTAGGGATATGTCTTCCTGTCCTACTTTCTGAACCTCTTTTTGTATCTTGCCTCTGAGGTGGTCGGCAGATTAAAAGAGATTCTGCCACTTTGCTCTGCTAAGACCTCACCTGAAGTACTGCATCCAGATCTGGAGCCCTCAACAGAGGAAGGACATGGACCTGATGGAATGGGTCCAGAGGAGGGCCACCAAACTGATCAGGGGCTGGAACACCTCTCCTACAAAGACAGGTTGAGGGAGCTGGGATTGTTCAGCCTGGAGAAAAGAAGGCTTCAGGGAGACCTAAAAGTGACTTTCCAGTGTCTGTAGGGGGCCTACAGGAAGATTGGAGATGGACTGTAGGCAAGCAGTTGTAGTGATAGGATGCAGGGTAATGGTTTTATATTAGAGAAAAATAGATTTGCATCAGATGCTAGGAAAAAATTCTCTACCTTAAGGGTAGTGAAAAAATGGAACAGCTCCTACATGCAACAGAATAAAGTTCAGCAAGATAACTGTTCATAACAAGAGCACAGCCTATATGTGGTCCCATTTTAACTTTTACTTTCACAGCAACACAATACTTTTAAGGAACTATGTCCTGAGCTCTTCCTGGAAAAAATTGGACAAAATGTATCTCAAAAAGCAAAATCATCAAAACTATCCTCAGTGCAAGCCTTAGAGAGGCTGTTATGTTAGTGATAATTTTGAGCTTAACAGTTTTCTGTCATTTACACCCAGACAGTGGAAATGGGATTTACAACACCAACTCATTTCTTTTTCAGCACCAGACAGCTATTAGTTTATAATGCTTTTCAAAGCTCAACTGGTTTGGATTTGAACTGCAGCAAAACATTTGAAAAGTTTCTCTTGCAAATATTATGTCAGTTGTCCTAGATTTAAGACTAAAAATGGGGAAAAAAAGGCAGCTCTCAAGGTAGATAGAAGCAGACATTTATTTCATAATGAACTCAGGGTTCTCACTAAGGACTAATTTAGGCAAGTAAGTAAATGAATAAATGTGTGTGCAAATGTATACGTATTTGTTTCCCGAAAATGTGTATTTGTAAAATGATCAAAAATTAGTAAAGAAAACAACCTTCCTTGTGAAGTATTTGGTAGTTTATGTATCATTCCAAACTTCTTTTCTATTTTGTATCATCATATTTTTCACAGTGTTTTTGAACACTAAGTACACAGTACAACAGGTGATTTGTTGCTGTTCCTATTTATTGAAGAGATAGTTCTAACTAGAGAACAACCATTTACAGGTGCAGCTGCTTTTATGGAGAAGTTTATGACAGTGATGGGCAATTACATTAGAAGTACTTTAAATCAATTTGTGCATTTCCTTGAGACCTTAACATTACAAGAGAACATGTTACAAAACAAAATTAGTAGGGCTTTTTTTGACACATCTATATGTATTAATGTTAGTTACAAATTGTCCTCAAGGAGTGTCTTTACATGTTTTCTGAAGGTATACAGAAAAATATCAACATATTTCAGAAATGAGGACAAGGTCCATGTCACCTATTTTAAAGGGTTTAAGTTGTGCGCTGTTCTCATGCAATTATTTCCCAAGGCAAATAACCCCTTTCCCTGACCATTACATCATAAATAAAGATTGAACAACTAAATCTGGGCATTTTTTTAGCCTGGAATGTTCATGGCAGCTTTGCAAGGCTAATCTGAACATTAAAAAAACAACAAATATCTTCTAAAGCTATAAACCAGAATAGATAGGGAAAATGTGGGCCCACTCTGGAATCAAATAGGAGAGCTGTTTATCCAAGATATGGAAAAAGTTGAGGTACTCAAGGACTTTTTTGCCTCAGTCTTCACTGGCAAGTACTCAAGCCACACCGTACAAGTCACAGATGGAAAAGGAAGGGATGGGGAGAGGGGAGAACCACTCACAGTAGGAAAAGAGCAGGTTCAAGACCATTTCAGAAACCTGAAGGTGTACAAGTCCATGGAACCTCATGAGATACATCTGCAGGTCCTGAGGGAAAAGAGCTGAAGTTGCAAAGCCACCACTGATGATACTTGAGAACACATGGCAGTCGGACAAAATTCCCACAGACTATAATACAGGAAACATGACTCCCATGCTTAAAAAGGGAACATGGAAGACCTGGGGAACTACAGGGTTGGAACTGGATGGAAGGTAACACTCAAAGAGTTGTGCTCAATGCTTTGATGTCCAAGTGGAGACCAGTAATGAGTGGAATTCCTCAGGGGTCAGGACTGGGACCAGTGCTGTTTTAACACCTCTACTGACAACATGGACAGTGGGACTAAGTGCACACTCAGGATGTTTACCAGCAACACCAAACTGTGTGGTGTGGTCAACACACTGGTGGAAAGGGAGGTTGCACAGTGGGACCTTGACAGGAGTGCCAGTGCAGACCACAAGAAGTTCAACAAGGCCAACTCAAGGTCATGCGCATGGATTGGGGCAATCCTAAGCACAAATACAGGCTGGGCAGAGAATGGATTGAGAGCAGCCCTGAGGAGAAGAGTTGGGGATGTTTGTTGATAACAAGTTCAGCATTAATCAGCAATGTGCACTTGCAGATCTGAAGCCAACCACATCCCAGGCTGCATCAGAAGCAGCCTGGACAGCAGGCTGAGGGAGGTGATTCTTCCGCTCCACTCTTCTGACCATACATGGAGTACTGTGTCCAGGTCTGGGGCTTTCAACATCAGAAGCACAGGAAGCTGACAAAGCAAGTCCAGAGGAAGGATACAAAGATGATCAGAGAGCTGGACAACCTCTCCTATGAAGACCTGCTGAGAGAGTTGGGGTTGTTCAGCCTGGAGAAGAGAATGCTTCTAGCAGCCTTCCAGTACCTGAAGGGGGCCTACAGGGATGCTGCAGAGAGACTTTTTGCTAGGGCACAAAGTGACAGGACAAGCAGTAATGGTATTAAGCTGGAAGAGCGTGGATTTAGGTTAAATATTAGGAAGAAATTCTTTACCATTAGGGTGGTGAGGCACTGCCAGAGATTGCTCAGGGTTGTGGCTGCCCCCTCCCTGGAAGTGCTCAAGGCCAGGCTGGATGGGTCTTTGAGCAACCCAGCCTAGTGGCAGTGGGATTGGAACTAGATGATCTTTAAGGTTCCTACCAACTCAAATCATTCTATGAATCTATGATACAAAGAAGAAAAGAACAAAATATCCATCCTGTGTATTTTCCTAACTTATTATATAGAAGCAGACCTTGGCAGGCAGCTTTCCTTGCAAATAAGTGAAATTAACAAATCAATAGGATAATACTTTGTCAACTATTTCAACTGTTTACATTAAAGTTGGCTGTGATTTTGACTATAACTAGCAGGAGTAAATAAAAGGAAAAAAAAAAGCATCTAGCTTATGCAGCACTGCAGTAATTACAGAAAGGCCAGGAAAGCCAAAATCTAATGAGCCGGAGATTGTTGACATTTTCATGCATCTTGGCTCTAAAGTCTGGCAAAATAGCTGGCACTCTGACAAGCTTGATGCCAGACAGTTAGCAGAGCTTTAAATTTGTTGAAGAGGGTGAAGTGATAATAGCATTTATTATGAGCCCATGAGACATTAAGATTAAGAAGTTAAACTCAAGTTTTACAAGTTTTAGAGGCTGTCACAGGAAAAAACCAATCAGAAAAAAATCTGTAACAAAAAATGTCATTATTTCCTGGGGAAAGAGGAACAATAAAGAAAAAAAAATTCAATAATACAAAATTAGCATCTTGATTCTTCCATCCATCTGCACATATGCAGAGAACACTCCAGGTAACAGCATAAAGTAAAACCAGAAGTATATTTTTAAAGAGCATATGAAGTACCTAAATGAATGTTTCTTAAGTTAAATGAGTTCTTTGTATATCATGGGATGAATGTTGTTTTGGGTTTTTTTTTTGCAAACTACAGAAATAAATTTATTTGAATGTTTGCCTCAGCTGAAGAGTTACATCTCCACAAGTGCTGCTTAATATTTTAGCCTTCAAAATAATAAATAAAGAGAAACTGTGCCATTGGCTTTATGTGAAAAAGTTCACTGCTGTTTATTTATGTTGATATGTAGCTTGTCTAAAAGATGGTTCAGACGTGTCTTCAGCTAAAAATGTTGGACCAAAGCATTTCCAACACAAGAACATGAAATGCTTATAAAGATTCCAAGGGGCTCTCTTAAAGTTTTCATTTCTAACCCTTCCTTAATTTATTTTTCTCCATCTATTTTAACAGAAGAGACACTAAATATGAACTTGGTGAAGGCAGTTTATAAACCAGTTTATACAATCTGACTTACTACCCTTTCTAAACTCTTGCTATACATAAGTAAGAAGAAAAGGTGTAAGCAGTTACTTGACTAGAATTAGACTTTTATCCTTTTACCTGCAACAACATTGTGTATTAAGAAGGCCTGTAGTAATCTGTCTCAAAATATTTTGACTAAAAATGAAAAGCTGAAAACTGAAGACATGGACAAGAACAGGGCACAGAGCATTAAGCTATAAAAGAGAGAAGCAGAAATGGTCATAAATGGAAATTAATTACTGTGTGGTTTCCACAGCAAGGACCACTATCCTGAAACATGGATGCTCTTGCCGTGCAGAGGGTGCCCTCCCCAGGCAGCACCCAGCTGTCCACCACTGCTGTGCCCACAGCCCCCCCAATGCTGCACCTGCTCCTCAGCCACTCCAATTTCAGCAAGCTTCAAAATAAAAAATTCCATTCAGTATTAAGTTCTATTTAATACTGTGGGATGGAATTTTAGCAAACATCAATACACTGACCAGCAGTTAGGGTTTTTAGCATTATTTCAGCTTCTGCTTAGGTAAGTGGCAAATAACTATGATTCAGTTGTATATGTACACAATTAGTCACACATTTTATTACATTTTTATATAGATTTGCAAGACAAATAAAAAATGAAGGCTAACTAGCCCTTCTCCCTGTCTCCTCCTCAGTCTGGCACACTGGTATGGGAGAACACAGGCTCTTAATACTGCAGAGAATAAAGGGGAAGGTAGCTTGAGAAGCTGAGGGATTAAAACACCACTAGCTGGAGCTAGTAAAAGTACATTCCAGGTGCATTTCGTGGTTCAAACAGCAACTGAAGGTGTTCAGATGCAGTCTACATATCTCAAGTTAAATTACCCAAAAGTTTAACGCATTGTTCTTTTATTGTTGGTATCTTCATTAATACAGGATAACAAGAATTTATGTAAGAATAAAATCTTCTAACACAAACTTCCATGTCACAGTTTAAGAATTTTTTCAGTTTCGATTTGAAGTTAGAGTTACATCCACAACTTTCTCTTGTTTCAAAATTACAAATACTTACAAAACTGACTTTTCTGTCTTCACACAAGCAATAGTCTTTTAATATCTGAAATTCAGTTCTGCCCAAGCAACTTTACCTTATTTACCTAACTCTAAGGACAGAGCCTGCTGGCTCACATATATTTTACTTGATGATAGCAAAATAAGTCTGCATCCTTGTTTGAAACAAGCAAACAGAAAGATGAGTTAAAAGCTCGGTTATGCAGCAAATGAAGCCAGAAGTGAATTCTGACATTGATTTTTAATGAAAGCAGGCTCAGTACCCATACATTTCAGAAGTTAAAAGAACTACATTTTTGTACCTCTCAATCCATGCAGCTGTCACTTAGAGCTATGAATTTAACCTTTCTTTCACAGAAAAAAAAAGGTATTGCTATTCTTCATTTTGATGAAAAAAAACCCAGATGTACACACTATAGAAAACCCATTCTAATCCACACTGAGCATTGACATAACAATGGATGCCTTCTATCAGACAAAATTCTTTAAAGCATTTCATTTTAACTCATTTTAAGAAAAATTTACCATTCTCTGCAGTTTGTCTTCATCTGAACATAAGCAAAAAACAGTTAACAGAGCCTCATATGATGTATTACCAATGTTAGGAAAACAGTTAAATATTAAATAGTCTTCAATTAAAGTATCCTAGCATACTACTCATTTCTGCCATAGATGGTAGAGAAATGGAACTGTTTACGTATTCAGAGAACTTCAGTAAAATGGAATGTTATATCATTTGAAAAAAAAGCTAGTGTGCAAAAATTGTTCTGTTCAGAAAACTTTCTTATACCTCTCAGCTGAAAGAGTACTATAAATGCTACACTACACTCTAGCGTCCCTTTTCTGAATAGCAGGCACTTCTGTGGAACAGTCTGCTTTTACCTAGAATCAATTTTATTATAAAGCAGTGAACTGGTTTTCTGTTACAATGCAATGAAATAACGTATTTCAAACTAGTGTCATTGCTAAACAACAAACGGTTGCTACATTTCATTAAAATCTGCTGATTTTTACTGAACACGTAATACTTTTTTTATTTAATATTCATTATGTTATTCAAAAGCTTTTTGGAGATGTTGTATGGTGCTGCTTTTACAGTACAAAATCCACTAAATACAAATGCTTTTAAATGATGAATATAGCAATGATCATGTCAAACTCTGAAACTATATTGATTTGTATCTAGTGATCACTGAAGGTGCTTTGCAGACAGCGTTTCTTAGGAGAGATATCTTACAATACTACTTTATTTTGAATAAGACAAGACATCTCTTGCACATATAATCCTCTCTTGTGTATCTTGGAAACACTAGTTTGGTAAGTAATGTGTTCTGGCAAGCACACTTATAAAAGTCTATAAAAACAAGGTTAGACTGCACCTGAGTAGCTCATGACCCAGCTGACAGGAATGAGACAGACCACAACAGTACAACTTTTGTCTGAGAAAATTAGCATTGCCTGGTCCAAGAGGCCACTGGTATTAACTCAGGCAGATCACAAGTGTACAAAGCTATAAACAAACTCATAAAATAATTCAGGCTGGAAAAGACTTCCAGAGGTCGTCTAGGCCATTTTCTCACTCAGATCAGGAAAAATTTCAAAGGCCTTGAGCAACCTGATCTGAGTACTTCCAAGGACAGACTCCACACTCTCACCAGGCAAACAGCTCTAGCATTTAACCACTCTTACTATTTGTTTTTTCTTAGGTTGAAACACAGCTACACTGTTGTTGAAACTGCCACTATACACTGGGCCTCTTCTGCCACGTGTGCATGCTGCTGGCCTGGGCTGAGCCTGCTGCCCACCTCTGTGCCCTGGTTCTTTGCAGGCTTACAGTGGTGCCAAGCCTTGTTCAGCCCTGGGCAACAAGGCTTTGAACTTGACAAATTCTGTGAAGTTACCAATGACAGGACAATTTGTCAATGTCTCTCTGAAGAGCAGCTCTATCTGCAGTACAGCAAATGATCCCTCCACACTGGTGCCACCTGCAAGCATTCCTGCCAACCCACCAACCTGGTCACTAGGAACATGCTCACCAGCATTGCACACTGCATCAACTCCCATGGAAACCTCTCCTAAGCATCTATATGTCACAGGCTTTGAATTGATGATCATTAGAACTCAACATCCTATCCAGCTCTTTGCTCATTTTGTAGCCCCATCTACGGTGTATCTTTTCAGGTTCACTAACAGGGTATCGCAGAAAAGTGTCAAATGCCTCCTTAATATTCTTACCCACTTAGACAAATGCAACGACCATTTCAAAACCTGTCAAAATGGTTAAATACCATTAAATCCATTACTAGCCCGGCAAAAAAAGTGGGCCCAGTGCTCTTCCTTTTGTCTCCTACCTTCACTTGTTTTTGTGGTACATGACTTCATTAGTCCTCTGACAGTGCTCTCATAATATTCCTCCCAACCCCTGCCTAAGCTGCAACATAATCTATATTTGTAAACATTAACAGAATATGAAACCAAAGCAGTGGGTCATAACATTTTAACATTTTACAGGAAAACTAACTTAATAGGGTTGTCAGATTATAACCACTTGTACCGTTACAAATGTTAAAGTCATTCCCAAAGTAGTTTTAGAGACTAGAGCTCTGACATATTTAGGTGTCTAGAGTCCTTTGAAACTACTTGAGTTTAAAACTCATACATAACCATTGGTACCTGCTTCAGATTCGTAAGGCATGAAGGGGCTACGTATACAAGAAAGTTTAGTTGTACTTGATGGGTTTTTTTGATTATTTTGTATCAACTTTGAGAGAATATATTTTAAAACGGACTTAAAATGAACTTAACACACTGCATTGGCTGCCTGCTTTTTCATACATTAGTGTTTTTAAAATAATTTAAGTGTCTGTGGAGAATTAGGTGTAGTTCTCCAAGGGAAATGGCACGTATGGATTTAATTGCTCGTCTGTTTGCTATTTGAATTAAGACATTCCCTATAAGAGGGTGTAATTTACAAGCCTGTCTGTTAAAAATAGCAGAACACATTTAAACCCTAATTTTACATGCTAAAAACTTTATTGATGAAAACTACAATAAGGAGAGAGGGATCATCAAGATTCTAAATCAAATCCTCATAGACACTGAGGAACAATTAAAGGCATTATTCCAAAAATGCTCAAGTGTAACACTGAATCCACAACTATCAGGAAAACCAAGCTCCATACACTATAAAGCTGAAGTGGACTGCTAGTGTTGACCCACACAAGGAACAACTCATAAGAACACCCAAATCACCCTTTTTGAACATTCTTTGTAAAGTATCACTCTCTTGATTTACTTTTGCTACCAGTTAAGAATATATTCCAGTGCTAACGAAACTAGACACGTTTAGTCCCTGCCCCTTAACAGTAGTCTGACCTTGTCTCTTAACTTTTCTGGCAGTGGGTTTCTCCAGACTGTTTGGCTGCCTTAATAAACCCAAACTTCAGGTCCTTCATTTAAAGTAAAGAACAATTTCACATTCATTTCAGTTTGGTCCATTTATTCTTTCTTTAGTGCACAATTCATCTATTTTCAATTTCATTAAACTGGACTTCTGAAATAAACACAAATGTTGAAGTGCTGGTACTAAACAGAAGAACAGTAGAATGCCTATTCCATGACATCATAAAAAAATACTTTGCAACAACTTTTAAGGTTGTATAAGCAGATATTGCAAATTCATACAAGAAGTGTGCCTTTTAACGTGCTCCTTCCAATACCAAAGAAGCATGTGCACTCAATTTTACTTAAAATCTCTAGGATTTTGCGTAACAGTTGAGAGACTTCTTAAAGAAGAAACACGCAATCAAAAAACAAAAAAGCCCAAATACACACACACACACACAAAATCTATACAATTGTATTAATAAAGAAACAACTGAGAAAAAATACAGAATAAAAGATCAGGCACAGGAACCATTCAATTATTCATTAGGTAAGCAAAATTCCAGTGAACTTTACAGCACAGATCTACTATCTACTATTATTGTTCCAGTATTATTGTTCCAGAAAAGCAATAGGATGAGGCCCCAGAACTCATTTTGTCTATTTATTTTATGCAGTTCCCAGAAAGATAAAAATTAAGGACAGCAAGGACACATTCTCCTTTACATGACTAAGCTGATAAAGCTGGACATTTCTGAGAAGACTAACTTAATATTAAATAAAAAACACTTGTAAATGGCAGCTTGCAGGTCTCCAATGTTAACACAGATGTTTAATAGCTCTAGGAACTGAGAACAATAATTTAAAAAGAAACAAGAAATTATAGGGATCATTGGTGTATCCCAGAAATGGTATTTAGAGTGATGGAGAAAAAAGCAACGAAGAATTTTCTTTGAAGACAAAGTAGAGCTATGCTTCTAGTAACCATGTAGCCAATTACGAGGCTGACATATCTGGGTCTCAGAAGCTGGATTATTCGTTCCAAGCAGAAAGCATTACAGACTTTGACAAAAAAACATAACAGCAGAGCTTGTGAAGCAAAAGTGTGGTCCTGGTAGAGCTATAAAAGAGCCAAGAGAAAAGTGAATCCAGAGCTCAGAAGACAGCATTTGATGTAAAATATGAGAAAGTGATACACAGGTGCTTTGCAAGAATAAATCTAGATCGGAGATCAGATGATCAAATGAAGTACAGTCTTTAAAGGATGAAAAACAACTGCAATAACCACCTTCCACAACCGAAATGGAAGACCAAAAAAAAAAAGTCATAAATGAAAGGCAGCCTAAAAACTAGAGGTAGAAGAAATCAGATAACCCTGACAATTCATCCTTGGGGAAGTCAGGAAAAACACAAAAAACAAAAAAAAAAACCCACCTAGAAATGTGGGCATATAGATTCCAGAACACAGGTCTGAGTGGTGCCATGTGAAGAGACAGAAAATCTTGTCTTTGTAAAAATGAAACTCAGGCTGAGGGAAAAACAAAAGACAAAAAAAGAGTAACTGATGAAGAATCTGAGAGAAGTAAGATAACAGCAGCCAAAGGTTGTTCAGACAAGCTCTCCAATACCTTTACACCATTTTTCACTCTGGAAATTTGTCACGGCTGGCTTTCCTCCAAGGGAAATACTGTTCTGTTTCATAGCACCACAATACAGATGAAATTCACCAATGAAAAATCTCAGATGTAGGTCTCAGAAATTATAAGAAAAATCACAGAATTAGCTGCACCGAATGCAACTTTATTTGGGTTTATGGATCACAGTCCTCTGTTCTCACTTTAGCAACTATTACAGCATGAAAAGTATATTTTTGGGGGGGTTTTGTGGAGGTTTTTTTGTTTATAAAAATCAGTAGCAATTATTGCAAAGAAATTATCGATATTTTTAGTATTCCTTATGATTTAATTGGGAATGTTGAAAATCTCTGCCTTCTTTTATAAGCCACTACAGTCCCCAAGGCAAAGTTGCACTTGGTGAAATTACAGCAAAGCAGATCAGTGGTACCAGAGTTACTTTAATTAAAATGATTATTCTGTGCTTCAGCTCTTGCCTGGCTCTACTTCTACTAGCCTATAGTGGTCCATAGTCAAAAGAATGTGACCAGCCTGACATATCCTTTTATTTTTTTAATTGTAACGCTACTAGATCAAAATAGATGCTAACCAAGTCAGCCAAGTACAGAAAAAGTGGCCTAAAAAGGTCACTACTCATTAATCTGATCACAGTATAACTGGAAACAAATAAGTGCCTGTGAAATTTAGCCAAGCGGAAAGAAATAACATTCAAGGCACTAAAATTTTTAATTCATCAACAGTTTTGGCACCACTCATTACTGTTATTACAGACCAAAAAAAACAACAGCATGAGAAACTATTCTGGATACAGTAACTGCTAAATGCTGAATAAAAATAAGCTGAAAAGCACTGACCAATTTTTTGCTTGATATTTATAATTCTAATCAACAAAGCCAGAGAATTTAGTGTGTAAACATTCAAAGCAACATTAGTAACAGTGTGTTAAAATTATAAGGGTTACTGAACTTCAAAATTAATGTTTGGTAATAGCTTTCCACTTACTTCTACCTTCTCCTCCTAAAATGTGGTATAGATTACACATATCTTAATTCATCAATTTCAAACAAGTTACAGTTTCATCTGTAGTTCACAAATCCCACATCTATTTTAATATTTTAATATTTAATTAATAATTTCAAGAATCTCTCCTAATACTCTTTAAAACTCTGTGAGAATCTTCCACTGCAAGTAAATGAAGAACAAGTTGAACATGGCTACAAAATACAAGGTAATTCTTCCATGGTAGACACTTTCTATTTGTTCACTCTTTCTTTCCATGCACTTTGCCTCTTCAGAAAAGCTAACATATTACTGCACAAACATCTGATGCTTCAGTGGCAGGAATATCTACATAATCCAGTTAATGCTGAATTAAACCTTCACAGTCTGTAAAGTAAGTTTTTGAAGCTGCAAAATAAACTTATATTGTTAAATAATCCTGCATTCGGCTGTAAAACCTCTAGGGAATGTTCTCCCCTTGATGCACATGTGAATAAATTTAAAACTTTGTCCTGTTGTCCTGCAGATGGACTCTCTGCTGGCCAGTAAAGTACTCTCACTACTTCTCCAAGTCTGGGAACAGAAAGGCCAATAGCAACCCCATGCTTAGGAATGTAACTCATCCTCTAGCTTTCTACGGGCACTACTTCAGAGCTATCTGTGTGAATACACAGACATCCAAGCTTGCTATGAACACACAAATCAAGTACCAAAAAGAACACAGTCATGGTACCAAAGCTCATGTTTGGTACAGGGCTGACAAGTCCCCAAAGCAGTATCATATACCTGATTTACATCAAAGTCTCATGCCTTCTCACCTACCTATATACCTGCTTTTGGAAACTCAAGTATATTTACCTTTCTAACCTTTTTTGTTAAATTATGTACATAATTAAAACTATTTATATTAGAAAACACAATGTCAGGAATAAATACTTATTTTACATTCACATAAGGGGATCAGAAATCTTTGCCAATACTTTACTATTTTTTTTTTATGAAATACAACTTGCAGGTGTCAAGGCCTTTAACTCTTTTATCAAGTTCAACTGGGCTGAAGCTGGCATACAAAAGCCGCATCAATTCATCAGTTCCAGAGAATTCTGTTGCCAGGTTAGGACAACACTTTGAAAAACCTATACATGTCATTATTAGGCAAACCTAAGGGTACAGCCGAATTGTAAGTGCACCATATTTTTTTAAAAGTAATAAATAAAAAATTAAAATAATGAAAAAAAGCAAGTGACATGACAATAGCAATCATACGAAAGCTGCAGCTTAGAACCCTAACTCTGCTAGACTCAGCAACTCCCTTCTGAAATCCTGCAAAAGTCCTCCCAGTCAAACAGTGAACCTATTGGAAAATAATTACTGGCACAATCTGACTTTTAGTTGCTGACAAATTTAACACGTGGCCCTCATTTTCATTTTATATGCTTGGCCTTTTGCTTTCTGTCTTCTGATGATGCACACATCCAGCTCCTCCTAAACTGCAGAATCACCTTATTTATGCATGTAATTTCAACATATATTCTCAGATACACTTGTAAAATTACTTTATGCATTTAACCATAGTGAAAATCAGTAAATTCAGCAGAGATATAGCTTTGATTTAGGAGTCTTCAGAAGTGATAATAACATTTTGTTGGTGGTTTTTTTTTCAATCATCTTTGCTAATTAAGAACATTGAATAATAAATTTCACTCACACCTGCCACAAAACCATCTGTATTTTTTTTTCCTTTTTTCAATACAAACATATCGGAAATGCATGATACTTTTACAAAAATATCCTACAGAACAGTAACTCACAAGTCATGAGCTATGGGAAAAGATACAGTTTCTGTTACATAAGAAGTTCAGGTAAGCAGTAATAAGGAATCAATAATTCCTGGGAGTGAAAAATTGCAATTAGCTTAAAGCAGTGAAAACAAATGCCTAAAACTCATTTTTAAGAACACCAAAGAAATCAAAGGTGCCATTTATTGCAACAGACATTGCTAGAAGAATTAATGTATTATTGTTTCACTTTCTCTGAGAGTTAATTAAACTTTAAAATTTGCATTTACACTTAAATAGCGTACCAATGTGCTATAAAGCAACTGCATATATTTACTGTGTTAAAGAGAGACCACATTGCTTCTACATATTCAGCCTTCATATAATTTAACAGGATTGTTAATAAGTTTATATTATTTAAGTAAAAATATATAAACTTAAATTATAAACTTAAGTATTTAAGATTATATTTTTTTCTCAAAATATGAAGCAACACTAAGCCATCACATATTATTATCAACACTATCAAGTGCACTCACACACAGTACCCAGCCTGAGTATAGTATTTGTAATAATTTAGATATAATTTATATAGGGAAGCATTTAAAATTTATACAAAGGAAGCATTTGTATTAAAGGATTAAAGTTATTCCTTCTTTTTTTCTTCCTGTCATGAATTACAAACACCATATAACAGTATATGTCATAGCAAAACCTGAGAAAACACCAGTGTTACAATATAAATTTTTCCTGCAAACCCAGAGGACTCCTTCCAGTGGGGATTTGTGATAGCCCCATAAGTAACTGCACTTGCACAGTCAAAATCTGTGGTAACAAGTCATTGGGGATTTACTGCTTTTGTGCTAACAAAAGGCTTTTTACCCAAGAGCACATTAAGTCTCTAGAAAGAGTGAACTCTGACTCATACAAGGACATAATAACAAAGTGTTATATTGCTCTCAGAGTGCCACACCACTATTATCAAATTGTTGTATTTATGGGTTCAGCTGTGAGGCCAGCTCATTTTGTTTTTCATGCTAACAGCAACTTGGAAATTATAAGGAGCTTATTCTCCAATTTAAATGTTTGAGTGTGGGATTTTAACTTCTGAAAGCAAATTGAACATTTAAGTTAGCTGAGAAAGCCTTACAAAGTGATAAAATAACCATCAGTGATTCAAAGTTTATCACCACTGACCTTTTGGTTTTGGCAGACAAATAGAATACACATTAAATGGGAACCTCAAAGATTAAAAGAGCATGAAATAAGCTGCACATACTTGATTTGCATCAGTTGTTTGCCATCTCAAACATCAACTATGAGAAAGATAACCTTCCACTATCTTTAACACTTACACACAAAAAATTCAAAATGCAAACATTCATTATATTATTCAAATTCTCCACCACAAGCTAATGCAAATGATAGCATTTTCTCCACAATCACCATAGTCAACAGGAAGTCTCAACCACATAATACTTAAAAACATTATGTTCCTGCAGGAGACTCAAGTCATTCACATTATCCAAAATGAAAACTTAACTTACTCCCACATTTCTGTTTCACAACTTGCCTGATTGAATACTTGTGAGAAAGCTGTTGTTACTCGGTTTAATTGCCGGGCCAGTGTTAAATCACCTTTATCCTGGCCCAAACCAGCTGTCAATCAGCCATCTTGCCATATTAAAAATAAGCCAAAACATTAATTCAGTCCCCATGAGGGATCACCAGATGATGCTAAAGAGAACACATTCTTTTGGGCTTTTGTATTGACCATCACTACTCTAAATATTGATTCAAAGTACTCTTAAAACACATCCTTTACAATGCTTTTCAATAAAAATCTACTCTATAGTTTACAGAATGGAGGGATTCAGTGAAAGATACCTATGCCTAAGCATCACCATCATGATAATGTTCGTAACAATCAAGTTTCATAGTACTCCTTCCTACAATGTACACTAAGTTACTGACTCATTTACTCCAAGTCACGCTGCAGAACACTGTCATCCTCAAGCATTAGTTATACTCTTCAGCAAGAAGATGGACAGTATACACTGCAAAAGTAGACTAAAAGCACAATTCAGTCTTGCGCTGCAATCTCCATAAAAGATGTAGCTTTAAAAGATTGCTACTTCTGTAAAAATTGCAATCACCTGTGTTCTTACCCTCCTTGGTTTCTCTACCCAACATTCCTCATTGTGTACATGCTCTTCACAGCAAGTGTAGTTCATTATGGAATCATAGAATGGTGAAGGTTGGAAAGGATCATCAATATCCAAGCCCTCTGTGTGAGCAGGGGCAACTCCTACTAGATCAGGTTGCACAAGGCTTAATCCATCCTGGCCTTAAACACTCCCAGGACAGGGCATCAACAATTTCCCCAGGTAACCTATTGCAGTGTCTTACTACCCTCATAGTGAAGAAATTTTTACTTAATATCTACATTAAACCTACCCTCTTTCAGTTTATAGTTCAGTTTTAGTACCTCTTGTCCTGTTGATATCCTCTAGGGTAAAAAGCACCCCTCCCCCAGTTTTCCTGTAGGCCCCCCCTCACATACTAGAAGGCCACTATTAGGTCTCCCCAGAGCCTTCTCTTCTCCAGGCTGAATAGCCCCAACCCTGTAAGCCTGTCTTCAAAGCAGGGGTGCTCCAGACCTTTGCTCATCTTTGTGGCCCTTCTCTGGAGCCTGTCCAACAGGTTTTAATTTTCCCTGTCCTGAGGTCTCCAAAGATGTATGTGGTATTCCAGGTGCAGTTTCACAAGAGTGAAATAGTGGAGCAGAATCCCCTCCCTTGTCCTGCCGGCCATACTTCTTGTGATGCAACTAGGATGTAGTTGGCTTTCTGGGCTGCAATCACACATTGGCAGCTCAAGTTGAGCTTCCCATCTACTACTATCCCCAAGGCGTTTTCCTTAGGGCGGCTATTCCCCCTAAGCCTGCATTTGTGCCCGGGGTTGTGCTGACCAAGGTGCATGACCTTTCACTTGGTCATGCTGAATTTCATTAGGTTGGCATGGGCCATTAGAGCTCTTTAGGACACTGGCGGCTTAATACTGCACAGTAATGAGAGGCTGAGTAAATACTTTTATCAAGTTCTACTTGAAACAAAACAATGAGTTGCCTATCCTGGAAATATTTTTTGTAGATTATTCATTCAAAAGTCTGCCCAGTATTGAAGGAAATAGATTGAAGGTTATGAAAAACACTGACAAAATAAACAACAAGAAGCAGCAGTACCCTGTAGGTGTTTTAAAAGAGGTTAAATAAGAGGTTTAAAAGAGGAAGGACAACAGGTAGACACTCATTGAGCAGTTCCTCAGGAACGAGAAAAGAGAGAGAGAGAGCAAGACAGAGAAAGAGAAAGAAAAGAGGAAAAGACGGGAAAAGATATAGGGAGAGAGAGAAAACAAACTTCGTAGCAGCTCGCTGGCAGTCCTTGTGAGAAGCCCGAAGTCCTCCCAAGCAGGGAAGCGGCTTCCAGAGGCGGACAGACCTCTGGGTGGCCCGAAACCTCCTGCCATCTGCACTGCCCGCCTACGGACACACCCTCGATGAGCCGTGTGTGTATGTAGATATGTACGTCTGTACGTATGTATGTATGTACGCACACTGCCACACAGACGCACCCGGTCTCACACAGACAGCCAACATTTCGCTTCAGCTCCAGCCACTCAGCGTCACCCTCCGCCACCACCATGTCGCGCCGCCCCGGGGCCTCAGCGCAGCCTTCCGAAGGCCGGGGCGGGGCGAAGGCCGGACGGGCCCTCCAGCCCCGCGGCTCTTCCACGGTTCGGCACTGCGCGTCACCTGCAATGTCCGCACTCCGGCCGCCTCTCGCAGCGCTCCACCGGCAGCTCCCACAAGCCCGCGCAGCCGTCGGCCTCCTCTCCCGGGGCCGGGGCTGGGGCCGGTTCCACCCCGCTCCCGGCCGCCGCGCTGCCCCGCTCCATGCCGGCGCGGCGGGAGCCCCTGCTCACCGGCAGGGGACGCCGGCGGTCAGGAAGCGGGCTCCTCCAATCAGGTCACCAAGCAGCAGCGCCGTATGGCCGGCAGGGGGCGCCACTGGCGCGCGTCGCTCCTGAGGGCCGCAGCTCCCCCGGCGGTCGCGGACTGAGGCGGCGGTGCCGGGCAGGCTCCAGGCTCCGGGCGTTGCGGTCCCGCCCTGCCCGTACCCGATAGGATGTCGACCGCTGCGGGCGGCGGAGAGCGGCGCTAGCGGCCCGCCTGTCACAACGGCGGAGTCGGACTAGCTCCTCCCCGCAGGCCTCGGGGCTTTATGCCGCGGTGCACAGGCCCGGCGACAGGCGCTGCCTCCTACGGCGCGGGTTGCGGCACACCTCGTACCTCTCCTCCCGTCCCAGCTGCACCGGCGGCGGGAAGGCTGTGGGACGGCGGGCCTGTCTTGGGTCGGGGCCTCTGCGGTTGCCGTCTGCGTGGCCAGAGGAGGAGTGTGAGAGAGAAAGCCCGGCCAAGGGCTGGGAGCTGGCTGTGCCCTGTGCAGCAGGGTGCACAGCTGAATAAAACAACCTCACAGAATCATCCGGGCTGGAAAGGACCTCTGAGATTATCAAATCCAACCCTTAATCCATTTAGCACTGTGTTTACCAGACCTTGGCACTGAGTGCCACAATCGGTCTCTTTATAAAGGTGGATTTTTTGTTTTGTTTTGTTTTTTTAAAAAAGGATTCTCCAGGGACAGAGAATCCACCACCTCCCTGGGCAGCCCATTCCCATGCCTGATGATCATCTGTAAAGAACTTCTTCCTAATATCCAACCTAAACCTCCCCTGGCAGAGCTTAAGTCCATGCCCTCTTGTCTTATTGGCAGCTGCCTGGGAGAAGAGCCCAACCACCCTCTGGCTCCAACCTCCTTTCAGGGAGTTGTAGAGAGTGATGAGGTCTCCCCTGAGCCTCCTCTTCTCCAGCCTCAACACCCCCAGCTCCCTCAGCCCTTCCTCACAGGACTTGTGCTGGATCCCTTCACAGGCTCCTTGCTCTTCTCTGGACCTGCTCCAGCACCTCAATCTCCTTCCTGAACCGAGGGGCCCAGAACTGGACACAGGACTCAAGCTGTGGCCTCCCCAGGGCTGAGTACAGAGGAAGAATCCCTTCCCTGGACCTGTTGGCCACACTGTTCCTGATCCAGGCCAGGATGCCATTGGCCTTTTTGGCCACCTGGGCACACTGCTGGCTCATGTTCAGCTTCCTGTCAATCCAGACTCCCAGGTCCCTTTCTGCCTGGCTGCTCTCAGCCACTCTGTGCCCAGCCTGGAGTTCCCCAGGGGGTTGTTGTGGCCAAAGTGCAGGACCCGGCACTTGGCCGTGTTGAACCTCATCCCATTGGAATCAGCCCAACTCTCCAGTCTGTCCAGGTCCCTCTGAAGAGCCCTCCTGCCCTCCAGCTGATCCACACTCCCCCCAATTCAGTGTCACCTGCGAATTTGCTAATGGTGGACTCAATCCCCTCATCTAAATCATCTCTGAAGATATGAAACAGAACTGGGCCCAGCACTGATCCCTGGGGACACCACAGCCACCAATTGGATCAGCACTGTTCAGCACCACTCTCTGGTGGCCTCCACCAGTTCCTAACCCAGCACAGAGTGCTCCTGTCTGAGCCCTGGGCTGACAGCTTTTCCAGAAGAATGCTGTGGGAGACGGTGTCAAAGGCTTTGCTGAAGTCCAGGGAGACTCCATCCACAGCCTTCCCCTCATCCCCCAGGAGGGTCCCCTGATCATAAAGGGAGATCAGGTTGGTCAGACAGGACCTGCCCTTCCTAACCCTGTGCTGGCTGGGTCTGATCCCCTGTCCATCCTGTAGGTGCTGTGTGATTGCACTGAGGATGATCTGCTCCATAACCCTGCCAGGCACTGAGGTCAGGCTGACAGGTCTGGAGTTTTCTGGGTCCTCCTTTTGTCCCTTTTTGTGGATTACTGTAACATTTGCCAGCTTCCAACCACCTGGGACCTCCCCAGTGAGCCAGGAGTGTTGGTAAATGAAGGAGAGAGGCTTGGTGAGCTCTTCTGCCAGCTCCCTCATCACCCTGGGGTGGATCCCATCTGTCCCATAGACTTGTGAGGATCCAAGTGGCTCAGCAGGTCACAAACTGTTCCCTCCAGCATTACAGGGGGCTGCTCAGCTTCTTATTTCTCTTTACAAGCCCCAGAGGCAGCTGTCCTCAGGACAAGTTGTCTTACTGTTGAAAACTGAGGTAAAGAAAGTGTTAAATACCTCAGCCTTGTCCTCATCTTTGGTAACTATGTCTCCTCCCATGTCCAACAAAGAATGGAGGTTTTCCCTGTCCCTCCTTTTGCAGTTGATGTATCCATAGAAAGACTTTTGTTATCCCTAATGGAAGTGGCAAGATTGAGTCCAAATCATGCCTTCATCTCTCTTGATTTTCTTTCTACATGACCTAACTATATTCCTAAACTCTTCCTGAGTAGCCAGCCCTTTTTTCCATAGTCTGTAAGCTCTCTTTTTTACCCTAATTTCCTTCCGTATCTCCCTGCTCAGCCAGAGCACTCGTCTTCCCCTCTGGGTTGCCTTTGGGCACACAGGGACAGGCTGCTCCTGTGCATTCAGGACTTGCTCATCGCAAGTACGCCCATCCCTCCTGGACCTCGTGGTTTTACTGACGGTAATGTTGGAGATGGAAATGGATTCTGTTTGCTAAAAAATTAACTGCTGGTCATTAAGTGCATACCTAACAGTT
This sequence comes from Calypte anna, assembly GCF_003957555.1. NCBI lineage: Eukaryota > Metazoa > Chordata > Aves > Apodiformes > Trochilidae > Calypte > Calypte anna. The sequence continues at coordinate 58,151,882 of NC_044274.1, read as the reverse complement.
TAAATTGTTGAATTTATTTGAAGTGCTTCAGAGTAGACGTTTGGCCCTTGCCATATGTACAGGTATTTTTTATACCTTCAGTTCACACAACTCCAGGAGTGAGGCTGCAGCACAAGCTGGTCTAGTGTATGAGGGTGGTAAGGTGACACATAAGTTCTCACTGTCTTTTTACCTTAGTGGGACTTGATGTAAGAAAATAAACTGTAGACCAGGATTTAGAAGCAAGTTATACTCTGTAAAGCCAGCAATGTGGCCTTGTGGCCAAGAAGGCCAATGGCATCCTGGGGTGCATTAGAAAGGGTGTGGTTAGTAGGTCAAGAGAGGTTCTCCTCCCCCTCTATTCTGCATTGGTGAGGCCGCACCTGGAATATTGTGTCCAGTTCTGGGCCCCTCAGTTCAAGAAGGACAGGGAAGTGCTTGAAAGAGTCCAGCGCAGAGCTACTAAGATGATTAAGGGAGTGGAACATCTCCCTTATGAGGAAAGGCTGAGGGAGCTGGGTCTCTTTAGTTTGGAGAAAAGGAGACTGAGGGGTGACCTCATCAATGTTTTCAAATATGTAAGGAGTGAGTGTCAGGGAGATGGAGTTAGGCTTTTCTCAGTGATGAACAGTGATAGGACAAGGGGTAATGGGTGTAAATTGGAGCACAGGAGGTTCAAGTTGAATATTCGAAAAAATTTTTTTACTGTAAGGGTGACAGAGCCCTGGAACAGGCTGCCCAGGGGGGTCGTGGAGTCTCCTTCACTGGAGACATTCAAAACCCGCTTGGACACGTTCCTGCACGATGTACTCTAGGTGGCCCTGCTCTGGCAGGGGGGGTTGGACTAGATGATCTTTCGAGGTCCCTTCTAACCCCTAGGATTCTATGATTCTATGATTCTATGAAATGGAATACAGTTGAGTCTGTTATAAAAAATGAACAAATGAAAATGAGCTCTAAGGTTGTCTCAGATTAACTGGAAATGTACTGAAATATATTGTTAGTCTCCATGCAAGAAATCCTCTCTTCCTCCAAAAAAAATACATATTGTGTTCATATATTTACATTGTTAACAGCTTTTTGATGTAATTGAGGCCTGCAAGAATTGGTACTAGAATCATGCATGTTTGGCATTTGTGTACTGTAGTTTTGTGTTTGTAGCTCAAGCTACAAATGAATTAATTTTCTATCAACTAGGATGCATTTTACTCAATACAAATTCTGAAGCTGGCTGTAAAGTTACAAAAATTACAAAAGAAGAGTTAAGAAAGAACAAAACAGCGCTACACAAGTTTTAAAATACATATTGCAGGTATTTATATATCACCGAATTTGGGACAGGGGGACCAACAGAGGAGGGGAAACTTTTGTTACACTGAAAGCCTTGTTGGTATAAACTACATGAGTGTGAGTTGGTATAAACTACAAAGAACTTATTTAGGCTTATTATGAGAAGTAGCACAGTTGTAGTGAATAGGAGAAGGCATGCTGATGACTTACTCAAGGGTCACCTTCCTACTTCTACCTTAATGCAAAGAGTTGCCATGCACTGCTGTGGACAGGAACCTGGGCATGCCTTCACAGCTTCCCACAAGAGTCCTCAAAGGCTGAGGTTTTATTTGTTGTGGTAAGTATAATCAGCTTCAGTCACAAGCTTAAAAGTAAACCTTTGTGAACAGTTCTGGCCTGACTACACTGAAGAAGAAAATTAATCTGCAGGTAGATGTCTGAGATGCATGTATTAATAACATGACGTGATGTAATTTTATTGTCAAGGCAATAGGCACAGGCAAATGTATCAGGGAATTGCTATAGGCTAAACAGAGAGATAGTGCTGTGGCTTTTCTCTGCGTATGTATGTCCACAAAGCAAAGTGAACTGTTTAATCTGAAGAAAAATTTGGTATGAGTTCAGGATAAGCTGCCTGTAGCTAAAATGTAAGCTTGAAGATAGAGGATTCCTTTTACCATAACGCTGCTGTTTCGGACTACCAACAAAAGCTCTTAAAAGCCAGCTCAGCCCTAGCATTTTTTGTATCAGAGCTAGATTTTGCTATATGTGTGTTGTTCCAGAACTTAACAGAGCTTAACATTTCTCTCACTGCATGGAAGCACGATTTCTAGGCCAAAACGTCTTAACGTATTTAAGGGGAAAAATACCTAAATATTGTAGACTTGAGGCAAAAAATAAAATAGTTTTTATGGCAGATCTTGATAGGCAGTCTTTTGCAGACTAATATGTAGATACAACCATACTACCTATTTAATATGTGACTACCTTGAGTATTTGATGTACATAATTAGACCCAAATACTTAGACCCATACTTAGACCCTCCCCTCACCATCATATTAGAAACAGGAAGAACTCCCAGCATCTCTCTGGAGCAGTGTTTGTGATTTGTGAATTTACTGACTTAATTGACAGCATTATGGGGAGCTTCTTACTTGCATTTAATATTCTGTGATGTACTGCACTGCTCCCTTTTTAGGATCATGAATGGTCATGTGTTTAGTGATTCTCTGTGACTCACTGTAGTACGGAAAGTCCATTAAATTTTATGGAAAGTACCATGCCTCTGCATGTGTCGGAGGGTACGGGCTTACAGAGCAAAGAGACGACTCAATATGAGTTAGCAAATAAGCTCAATTTTATTAAGCAAAGTGTTACATTTATATGGTCTTAGTGCCTTCATGGCTTATGTTGATTGGCTGCGTGTTACTGTTCACACACCTGTTGTCACGTTGCGATAGGGTATTGCTTATTGTCCTTGTCCTGCTTTGTTGATCGCAGGCATCCTGTTTGCAACTTTTTATCTGCCGTAACTTTCTTCTTCTCAGGCGCTGAGAACTGGTTAAATACAACTGTTTATGTGCTGTCTATGTGATGCTTTCCCAGCCTATTATTCTTCTTTCTGCTGCCAATTCCCTTATCTTTTGCACATAGCTGATCTTTTAATAACCTTGCACCTGGGCCTCAAGGCCCTTAGCTCACTCTGGCTAACGCTAATTAGTCAGGATTGTTCACATGCCCGTTTTCTTCCAAAAAACTCCCAACATGCATGTCCATTCTCTCCTGCATCATTATGTGAACAATTTCTCTTTTATTCTAGGATTAGCCCTTACTAAGTAAAAACAAGTCACCTTTCTTGCTGTTACCTATGGTGCACCAACAAAAGTGTGTTGTCCCATTGCCTACTTTGAGAAGTTCAAATTTAATGTCTCTGTTTTTAGAGATGTGAAGACTCTGTCAGGCTGACTGTTCTCAAAGAAGTGTCAGGTGTAGTTTCCCAGTGGCTTTAGCCAGTTTGATCAAAGTGCCATGTTTCCACTCCCTGATTTGACTCGTGGTTTCAAATGCAAATGTAAGTAGTTTAAAATCCTGCCAGCAAAAGCTGTATCCTCATACAGAATGTGCTCACAAATGTTGATTCTAGGCCAGTTATGGTCTATCCTGTACTTGGCCATACATTGAGGGAATTGATCCAAAAGCCAGCAGCTGAGCTGGGCAAACTGCCTGAACTGGCTCACCGCAGTTACTGGGGTCAGCATGAAGCTGCATAAGAGGAGCCAGAGATGGGAGTGCGAATGCCATGACAGGCTAAGCTGCTGTTTCAGTGCACCACAAGTGAACCTGGAAAACTGACTAGCACTGAGGCCTGGGAACCAAGGGGAAACAATGTTGGAGACAGATGGGCTGGGAAGATGCTCATACAAAGATTGCAGTAAAAAAGAAGAGATGATATTTTTGTTCTCTGTTTCTGTCTCAGCTCCTCAGGTCAGACATCCTGCTACTTGTACAGAAGATTGGTACTAACAAAGCACCTTATTAGTTGGCAACATGTTAGTGGAAACCAATGTGGGCATACAGAGGCCAGCAAATTGAGTAAGGGCATTCATGAGCAATATTAGGGAATGCCACTATTCCACAATGGATAGCAAGAGTGCTCAAGTTTGGGGGTGGCTGAACTCAAACCCAGGAACTGTTGTTGGCTTTTGGGGAAGAACTTGTTTTCTGTTTGACACAAGCATGCACTGACGTGACTTGCCAGCCTACTTGTTTCCTGAGGCAGGCCTTTTTGAAGCAAAAGGAGTGCTTTAGTGAGACAAGATAGCTGGCCAGAATAACACACCAACCTGCCAAAGACTTCATGACTTCCATGTGCACAGAAATGCTATGAGACTCAAAAGCAAAGGCTGTTTGAGGCTGTCTCTGTCTAAAGGTGCCATAATTTATTTATTATGGGAGTAAAAAAGCTGGGAGTAAAACATCCTATCTTACTTGTTTTCCTAGGCAGCTAAGAACTGGAGATAAGCAGAAAAAAAAATACACAACGAAAAAAACCCACATAAACAAACAAATAAAAAAACACCTAAAACCCAGTGTAAAGGATTTAGCCATCTAGTACTGAAAACAGATAGTATGGTAAGAACAGTGTTAACAGAGGTGCACAGCATATAGTGCTGTCTCCTATCTGTTGAACCTGTGGCTTCATCAGTACCCACACTATTTAAAGCCTTTGGATTTTTCTCAGTCATTATAACTCTCTGTTTTGTAGAAACTGACAAAAAATGGATATGAAAAACATAGAATTAATTTTAGATATTTTAGTCAATACTGGGTGGTTTGTTGGGGAAACAGTTCAGAAATATACAGGTTGTGAGCAATACTGACTTACTTCAATTTAGGCTACATTGGGTTAATGGTTATTGAGGCCTAGTTAGAGGCTTTCTGAGAATGAGCTACTGGGAAAGAGATAACTTAATCGGCAACAGAGGAGGAAAATAGTTATGTGGGAAGAAGGTCCCGTGAGAATGGTATGTGTTGTTGGAGTATAAGGCCACCTGCATGATAAGATGATGTAAACAAGGCTCCTCTATATAAAGTGAGTGCAAGTTGCTAATAAACGATTTTCCTGCAATCATATTGATGTGCACATGGAATCCTTAAGCCTCCGCAGATTGTTTTCCCACAGTGGTTGGAAATGTCCTTTACGTAAACCAGAAAAACATCCTATCAGTTTCTCAATCTTCACCTACATTTTTTCTGTTGATGTAAGAACTGAAATTTGTACAGTTGTGTCCAAAAGGTTTTTCTGCTTTTATTCTGTCTGATGAAAATTCTTCTGCAGAGCTGACTGGTGTTCTTTAGTGCCTCTCTTCTACAGTGTCTGCCAGAAGAGACATGGTTTCTATAAAATCATTTGTTTCACAGAATCACAGGATTTGGGTGGTAATAATTTTCATCCATTAAAACTTTTTTTCTCCACAGCTTTGAGATACCCTGTAACAAAATGTTACAAAAATTCTATTTGAGAAATTATTCTATTTGAGAAAGTCACTCAAAATAACTATTCCATACGAACTATCTTATGCTAAGATATTATACATGTATATACACTTATATTTCTTTTTATAACTACATAAATGAGTTACCAGGAACTAATGAGGGTGTGACTTTGCAAGGGACTGGTACACCACAAAGCTGTCAGTGTGCATGTTTTCACATTCAGTAATACCAAGAAGTGTCCTTCCCTTTCTCTCTCCCACTTAGAGATAATTATCTGACTTTTTAAAGAAATAATAGCATAGAACCGTATTTCTTTACACACTCTTAAAACATTGAAATCTTTATGGTGTCTGCATTGGAACTAATTTCAATTAAGTTATGTAAAGGTACCTTCATTATAGTATTTTTCTTTCAAGAAGGTGGAAAGTACAGGGGCAGGACTAATACTGATGTGGACTGCAGCTTTGCTTTTGAAGTGTGACCACAGTTAGTCTAGGTGGCTTAGGTAGTTCAGTCCCCTTTGGGAGAGGGAATCCCTTAGGAGGATGAGGACTGATTCACAACTATGTACTTTTGCAGGCATCATTCATCACTTGCAAATACATCTTACCTAGCACAGGTATACTACCAGCATCCAAAGCCTTTGGCATACAATTATGTCAGCAGATATTACTGAGAGGTAACTTTTAAGCACTTTGTGTTTGTTGCAAATTTGCTACTCTAAGGTGTTACTAATTAGACAGAGAAGTTACTACTCCAAATGGATTTAATAAATACTGCAGTACTTGCATGGCTGCAGTCTGCCTGCAGTTCAGCATTCTGCATTTGGTGGGTAGATGCCCATGGTGCTGCAGATATTTGTGCCTGTTAAGGCAGGTCCTTTTAATGGTGTCCTATCACCTAACAAAAACTGTCAACATGTGCATATTGAGTTCTCCTAAAATAATTTTTCCTTGTTCCAGAAACTGGTGAGTGCTGGCAGTGCAGCAGGTGTTATATGATGCTGCTGCAGGCTGCCTCCAGCCAACTTTTATCAAGCTCAAATCAGTATTTTGTCCAAGCCTACATATATTTACAAATTCAAAAGTCACAGCATATTTCTAAATGTGGCAAATAATGCAAAGATATATATAAATAGTCATTGCTGCTGAAGGTGATGATCTTTGCTTTCTTTACACCCTTCTCATCTGTCCCGATGTTAATACAAGTCATCATGTGGCCACACAACCACCCTGGAAGTTCCTTTCTCTTGTTTTCACTCTGATAGACCATCTTAATTTACCCTGTGGCTAGCCAGGCACTTCTGCTGGCATAAGTGTTCTGGAAGGAGGAATGAAGACCGTCTTTCCATTCAGATTTATGGTGTCAGTGAAAAAAATGTAAATACTAGGAAAAAAATGCTGCTTTCTTGAGCTTTTCAAAGGAACACATCTCCTGTAAAGACAGGCTAGGAAAGTAAGGGTTGTTCAGCCTGGAGAAAAGACTCTAGGGAGATCACTTAGTAGCCTTCAAGTACCACAAGGGGGTCTACAGGAAAGCAGGAGAGGGAGGATTTACAAGGATATATAGTGATAGGATGAGGGGTAATGGCTTTAAACTGGAAAAGGGTAGATTTATGTTAGACTTGACTGTGAGGGTGGTGAAACACTGGCATAGTTTGCCTAGGGAAGTTGTGGAAGCCACCTCCTTGGAAGTTTTCAAGGACAGGTTGCATGGGGATTTGAGAAACCTTATCTAGTCGGAGGTGATTTTGCCCATGCAGGGCGGTTGGAACTAAATGGTCCCTTCCAACCCAAACCATGCTATGTTTCTGTATTATGTGAGCTGCCTCCTGATGGGCCTGGCCTCAGTTCCTGGTTTCTGCCTGGAATGGGACAAGGGTATGTGCAGGGAACAGCCATCTTCTGTTGGAAGGGAAAATGGCAGTATATCCCAGTCTTGCCAGCTGAAAAGAACTCTTTGTGACAGTTTCACCTGTGTTTTATTCTGCAAACCTTCCTTTGTGAGCTGCCACTTTCCCATTCCTGTTGCTCTGCTGCACCATTCATCTTGTCTGTGTCTCAGTGTGCTGTGAAGAAACATGACAGCATTCTGCATAGGTTACACTCTCTGCCAGCATGCCACATCAGATTTGCTGTGTTTCTGTAATTTAGCAAATCTGCAAATTCGGTTCTTCAATTTGCTGTTCCTGGTTAGTTATGAAAGCTGTGGAAAATGTGATAATATGGAAAAATACCCTCAAGTACTATTTCACTTCCCACATGAGTCTCATGACTCTGTTTTTTTTTATGTTTGTAAAAGCTACACCAGAACATCTGGTGTAGATGAAATACATCGTGTGATGGATCACTCACTTCCATTCATTTCCTTTATAAAATAAGAAACATTTGAAAAATGTAAACATGTAAATTGTAAAATGTAATTTTCAACTAGTCCTTTATGTACTGATCCAGAAGATTAGTAACAAGGCTTCAGATTGTGTCATAGTCTTACTCATGATAGTGGGCTAACAACAGAGGCAGTTGTAGTCACTAAGCCTGTAATTGCAGCCTGTGGTTGTAACTCTGATGACCTGGAGCACATTACAGTAATAGGAAATGGAAAACTTCTTGCTAATTTTAAAATCCTTCCCTCAAATCAGATTTAAAAATCAGAGTCTATGCACTGTATTGGTACAAGTATTGTTTTTCATACAGTCTTGGAATGCTGCGTGTCATTTGGCATCTGCAAAATGAAGCTGAAAATACAAAGAGCAGGTGTAAAACAATAGAGGTAAAATTCAGTGTTAGAGAGAATTAAAATAAGCACCAAACATATAACCTTTGAACTAAAGGTCAGTGTATCCTTTACAGCTTTGTAACTTCAGTGCTATACTAGACATTTTCTGTTTTCAGGACTACACAGTGGACATTCCTCTGTGTTTGTTTTCTCTGGAGAACTGACAGGCATGTACATATAATTCCCTTGTATGTACATATAATTCCCTCTGCTAATGCAGAGGTGCCACATCATGGGAAGAAAAAAGATTCTGAATGCACTGATTAAAGAACACTGACTGAACTCTTTAACTGTGAGCCTCTGGAAGTCAGTGTTCCGTTCCCTACTGAAAGGGCACTCTGAGATGTCAGACTCCTTTTGAAAATCTGCAATCAGCAAGTCATTTCAAGTCAGAACAAAAATATTACCTGACTATGTTTCACCAACTTGTGTCGGGAATCTGGTCAAACATCATAATTACAGTATTTCTTTAAGGTTTCCTTCTCTAGGCTCAGTAATGGTATGCTATAGGTGGTCAAAGGAGGCAGGTTCCACATCTGTGGAAACTGCTCCCTTTTCTTTAATTCACCTTCCACAAGTGTAGCTTCACTACTTTTGGTATTGGCAAACAAGCAAAAGGCTTTAAGGAATGTTTGAAGCCCAAACTATATGGGGGTAACCAGTATGATTTATTCTTGGCTAGAATAATGCACCTATAAAAAGGAGAACTATCATTCTCTTTAAACCCAAGAGGTTTTGGTCATTTGGAAAATAAGACAATGCAGAGGGTAAATGTTAGGGCAACTTTACTCGTGCCCATGTGATTAGCAACTGTAGTTTCGACAGTTTCACAGAACAGATGCACAAAACATTTCTTTAAGATTGTTTTTTCTGGTTCTGTAAACAGTGTTCTAGATGATCCTACACCAAATTGAGTGAAAGCCTCAAATTAAAGCACTAACATAGAAGATGCAGCTGAAATTTCCTGTAAAGTACAAGGAAATAACACTAATGGTCTTTAAAATGTGAGCATCTCACTGTTTCATCTCTAGACTGCTTAAGAAAATTATTGACAGATGCAAAAGCATAAAGCAAGCCAGAAAAGCTTTCTTCATCCAGAGTAGTATTCATGCAGAACAATTGTCCTAGATTTATAGACCAAACCCTAAACTACTATTAAATAGTATATCTGGGTGTCTGCCACTTCACTAGAGGACTAGACTGCAGTTTGAACACAGACCACCATAAACTGTGAGAGGCACAAAAATATAAACTAGAACTTCATACTGTATGAGAGGAGAAAATAGTGTGTGGCATGTAAATAAGGGTGTATTTATGGGGCACACATTTTCATCAGAAGGAACTTTGAACAAAACTGAGCTTAGGCAGCAGAGCATACAGCACAGATAATTTTCTCCTCTGAACTAGCAAGTCCAGACTTGGAGAACCAGGATGAGTTCCTTAGGAGAAGTGATTCAGGGTGCCACCTCATCCTGGTCAGGACCTTTCTTGGATGCTTCCTGCTCTCTTTCACAGGATAAATCAGTCCTGTCTTCCATGATGAGACACACAGCAATTTATCACAGCTATATTTATAGTTTGTATTTATTCCTGTGGTTAAGCCTGAATTGTTTAAATGGGTGCATATGAAGAACTAAGATCACTTGAGACAAAATGTGAGCAGTGATGCATGATGTAGCAGTGCACCCCTTAGTTATCTCTGCTGAAATATCTTGGCATTTATAACATCGTTTTTTGCTTTGCTTCTGATCATTTTGCTTACTTTGGCAATATAGTTGCTAATCCTTTATCATCTGAACAATATTGCTAAAGATATCAGACATTTAAGTTATTTACATTGAAGTGCATTGATTTGATTCCACTACAAGAAGTTCTTTACATAATAAAAAGTACTGACAGGTAAGACATTCTGCTTCTCCCAGGAGACAGCAGATCAGAGGGTGTAAAAGTAAACTGCCTTATTTATTAAGAGATTTTTCTGTTTTATTGAATAGTCCATTTCTTTTTTAATAGCTCCATTTGAATGCTTTGCCAGACCCCAACCAAATTTTGTTCCTTACACTGGATTGAATCTCTTCCCAAGAAGTTTTAAGTCCCAGAGAAGACTGTAAACAATGCCAAATAACCTAAATATGTGGTTCCCTGGAGTGGCCTTGCACAGTAAATAGCTGGGGTAGTGCAGATAATTTTGTGCTACTGCAGTTTTACCATCTGCTTGAAAGTTAATATAGAGGCCCAGCTCATTGCCTAAAATAATTATCTCAGTAGAAACTTTGATATAATGTAGACATAATGGCCCTACAATATACTTCCTATAGCACTGCCCAGACAAGAACATGGTATCTATATTCTCTTTCATCTGCAACCTCTACCTGACTTCTAGCTGCCTACAAAACATTGTTCTTGTAACTAGTCATAACAGGGATTTTCTTAAAAGATTGCTGGGATTATTTCTCTGACATTATCTCTGCAAAGTGTGAGTGGGTTACTTGGAGTTACAGAGTGTGATTAGACACCTAAACAGGAATCGCTCTATCTGGGAAATGGATTTGTTCTTTCAGGTGTGATTTTAGTTGTGAGACTGCGAATGAGAAATAGGAAAGACAGAGCCGGAGGGAAAGGCTATTATATAAAGTACTATAAATGCCAGACCAGAAAAATCACTATAAAAAGCATGAAGGGAGGCAGGGAAATAGGTGGATGTTACAGTATTAAATCCGTGCTTAAGGAACACCCTGGCTGTGAATTTAAGGTTTGTATTTGTATTTGATAATATTGTCCTGTAGAGTGATAATGGTCAGTGTAGCAGAAAGCAAAGGGCAGAGCTGACTATGATGTGGTAACAGTCTTCAAAGTACTATCACCAGGCCAAGTTATTATATGTTGTGCCAGCTTCTCTCCTGTGTTGAAAAATACAGATAAACATAAGAAGTTACATAGCAAAGGAAAAGGCTTCCTTAGCTTTTTCTTCTTTTCCGTTTTGTTCTCCAATAGAAGGTGCTGTAGGTATGGCTAAGTAATTTAATTACAGCAGCCAATCACTGTATTCTATAAAAGGCTAGTCCCATGTTTTGATCACTGAGAATCCTGTAGTTTTCCTAGAAGCTGTGCTGGACTTTATCCAGCAGGGATGCCTACTTGAGTGCTTGCTTCTGCTCAGGAGGGATAAAAGGGATACCTGGCCATAGCCACCGAAGGGTAAAAAGTATCAAATCCCTACATATTAATTCCTATGAATCTTAATTTTCAGAGGAATTCATATGAATATGAATTTTGCTCAGAAGAACAAAACAGAGAGGATGCATAGCTGTTAACAATGTCCAGCACCTGAAAATTCTATAGCAGCTGCAGAAAGAGGTAAACATTTTGCAAGAATTTGTTGTCAAGAGAAAAAAACAGAAGCAGAAGAAATAGTATATCAGTATATAAGTAGCAGATTAGGACTGGTTTTGGACCCTGTGGAATACCAAGTAACTATATAGCTATTCTTCTTCTAAGAGGCACAGGGAAAGCAGAGGAAAGATACCCAAAGAACTGTCTGAATCCACTTTTAAACTTGAAGTAATTTCTAAGACCAGAAGATCCTATTAGTTATGTAAGAAAAGAGGATGACAGATTCTGACTGTGGCACTTTGGGGAAATCAAATATATAACGTTTCTTTCGGTATATTCTTTGTGATAGAAACAAATTAGAAAGTCACAATATCCATAGGAAAGTGCAAATAAGTGGACCTGCCTCCCAAGATACAATGAGTGGGGATTTTTAACCAGATACTGGTCTATGATTCTATAATAGGGAGTAAATAGGAAAATAAAATTTAATGAAGCATCTGATGAGTGTTTCCAAAGTATTTGACAATTGCATTTGAAAATTTCAGGCTTTTGTAACAAAAGTAATTTTCTTGGATTATCCAGTCTCAGAAATTATGAATAAATCTGCAGCAATTGCAGCAGAAGATGAGACTTTGCAGAAGAACATTAAGGTCATCCTAGTAAGGCAGCCAGGGAGCTACACAGATTTCCTAATTACCAGCTCAATTTAGAGATATACATATTGTTGATCAAGGTAATAAAATTATGTCAGTGCAAGTATTATATCAGGCTTCAGAAAAACATGTGGAGGTCATATGGTATAACAAACTATGAAATAAAAGTCTGTACAGAGGAAAAAAAGTGCCAGAGGTAGAAACCTTGTGAAAAATAGTGAAGTAAATGAATGCAGTTCTGGACAGGTAGCAGACAAACTCTGAAGTAGGAATATTCTGGCAAAGATGATATTACAATGTTGTCATTAACCTAAAATTACATTACCAGAGACTACAATAAGAGATCATGTCACAGGACACCATAAATCTCTATTTGCCAAATGTATAATATTAAAATTGATCTACTAACAGTTTATTGTAAGTATTCAGGATTTTAAACAAATACTGGAGGATTAAAGTGTTAAATGAGAAACATTACATATAGCCAGATATTATCCACTGAACTGTTTACTGGAAAACATGATAAAAGAGCATACAGATTTTCTAAAATTTGGACAATGACCCAAAATTGGCTCTGCTGAACTTGAAAACAGTGTCTTAAAATACAGACAGTTCCCCAATTCCAGGAAGCTAAAGCCTCAAGATGGTGTACAGTATACATGCACAATGGTATACAAGCCCTTTGAGCCCACCAAATTATATATACCACATGTGATGAGTTCTAAGGGCTATGGCTACTGAAGAAACAGCTCATATCCCTATGAATTACAACATTTTGAATTACAATCTTCATCTTCAGTGAAAGATATGAAGGAAGAATAAGTACTGGCAAACCAAACATGAGGTGGAATGAGTGTAGAAATCTATTTCTACCTGCTCTCGCATGAAAAAGGGAGGTCAAGGGGAATAGCAAAAATTTCCATACGTATATTAACAGCCAAAGGAACACTAAGGAAGGTGTGGGCCCCATCAGAAAGGAAACAGATGAACTAATGAAATGTGACATGGAGAACACTGAGGTTCTCAATGACTTCTTTACATCAGTCTCCACTGCCAAGGGCTCCAGCCACACTCCTGAAGTCACAGAAGACAATGGCAAGGGCTGGAAAGAAGAATCCCATTGTAAGTGAAGATCAGGTTTTTGACATTTGAGGAAGCTGAACCCAGTGGGGTACACCCACACTACTAAGGGCACTGGCACATGTGGCTGCTAAGCTGCTGTCTATTCCAAAGGTCATGCCAGTCTAGTGAAGTCCCCACTGACTGGAAAAGGGGAAATAGCCCCATTTTCAAAAAGGGAAAGAAGGAAGATCCAGGGAACAACAGGCCAGTCAGTCTGTCCTGGCTTGGGCCAGGATAAAGGTGATTCAACTTTGGTGTTAATGCATAAGCTGTAAATCTAGGAAAAACATCTACTTTCTGTTAGGCAGTACTTGTTCTGTAATATGAACACTGAGAATTTTTGGAATGGTAAAAATCTAGTAAACCAATGGGTAATGTTTTTGGTGTAATCATCCAGCAATGAAACAAAGATTCATATTTCATGCTATTTCAAGCAGTTCTTGCTGGTTTCTTCGCAATCTGAAAATTTACCAAGCAGTATTCCCTAGCACACAAACCCGCACATGTGTGGACACATACATACACTCGTTCACGGTAAGCAGGGCTGTTTAATGCTTACATGGAAGTCAAGATCAAAACCCAATCTCCTACTGCCAGTTTGGGGCTTTTCAGTGATGATTATTTTTTTATTATTTATTTATTTTATTTTCCTCTCTGGACTGGCATATTTAAATGCAGAACTTGATAAAATATGTGATTACTACCAGTCTTTTTTTCTCTTTTCCTGACACAAGGCTGGGTCTTTCTATTTTTATTTAAGAAGGAGACAGAGTAAGCTGTAAAAAAAGGCACAGAAATGCATAGCAGGCTTCTCTTTTGCCTTGGGACTGTATTTGCTACCTGCTTCTTTGCAAAACTCCCCAGCAAAAATAAAGAAAATGTACTTAATATAAATTTCAAACAAAAATTATTGATAGACAATGGTACTGACAAAGAACTACGCTTTATTTATCAATGCCACTGAATCACAATGACCTTTGTGATGACCCTCAGCAGTTCACATACATATTAAGACACTGAAATTGCAGAAGAGAAATTTAATCCTCATTCTCCAAAATGTATTTAAGGGCATAATCTCCACAATACAGCTCTCTACCCCAAACAGTTAAATTTTTTTTTTCACATGTGAGCTAACTGTATTTATTCAATAAAGCTTTGCACAGCATTTTTTAATTGTCCTGCTGGCATTTTAATATCTGTGTGATTCAAGCAGATTTTGTGGTTTTTATCTTTGCCTGAAAATCTGACAGAATAAACTGCTTACAAAAAATTATACCTAATGTGGAAAAAAGAACAGAAATAGCCTTGGCTGGCTCTGAGTTTAGTGTATAGAAAATGATCTACTATTTAAAAGCAGAGAATGACACTTGCTTTTTGATGTCATTTCCCGCTTGCCTGGCCAAATCCTACAGGCCTACTGCAACACAAGCACAAGGCACAGGCAAATAAAATATAACCAACTTCCTTCACATCCACCATCCCTATGTGGCAGGGAAACCTGCCACACGGGCACCTGCACCTGTAAGCATGACTGTATTTTCCCCCTTTCAGTCATGCTGCTGCCTCCTCTAGCTAATAACTATTGATGTGTGATTATCAGCAATATCAAATAACTATTTATCTTACCAAACCACCTGAGATAATGCTTTGCCACAGTACTTTTGTCTAGTACCTTTCATTCCCCTACACATTGCATTTAAATGCACTTTTGCAATTGCCTGCTAATGGGAGCTAGAACAGATGAGGGAATACTGACATTGTGGGTGACAAATCTGTGAAATCAAGGATTTTATACAGCAAAAATATTTCCCAATGAGTCTTTGTGCTGAAATAGTAAAGTTCACTTGCAGACAAACAATGTTATACCACAAGAAGAATTAAACTTTAAACAGAAAAATATATGGTATTTCTCAGTGCAGTCAGATTTCCAATTCTAGCCTTTTGGGGTGTTGAGCACCCTTGATTTTCATTAGAAATTCAATAATATTACAGGATTAAGGCCTAAATACTTTTAAAAGCTCCTGGTACCACTCAGTTGCTTAGGCAGATTAAAACTGCTGCAGGCAGTAGCAAGTGGAAATATTGACTCAGCAGTAAATAAAACCAGTCCATTGAGGTAGAGTGTACAACATGTAATGGAGGAAGAGTCACAAGTGAGTATTACCTCTCTTGGGCACATTAAACAGTTTACATCACAAAACCACATTCTGTTTTGGGAAAGTCACAGTCTTCATAAAAAAGAGTGACACTTTACATTCAGAGCAAAATCTAAACAAGGAAATTATTCTTTAAAAAAAATCTAGTAAAAAAGTTATTGCCTTTAGTTGCAAAACAGATGAAGTCTAGTACCCATGCACAAACCACCACACTTAATATGTCTTCAAATGTGCATATATGTTTTAGATCCTGTCAACAACTATGTCGAAAATCTTACAATTTGAGTTTTTCTTCTAAAGTGAAAGATGTTTCAATACCATTTTGTCCCACAAAAGCACAACCACTTTATTAACAGTCAAACAAGTGACATACAGGTGGTCAAATGATGAAAAAGATGGTAAACTTAATAACCCTTTTCATGCCTCATTAAGTGTGATTAGTTTCACACAAAATCTGTAGCTGCAATCCCATTTTCTACTCAGCATATAGCAGTCAACTGTGAATCTAGCATCAGGCTAGAATGTTAGTGTGAGCATTTTTGTTTTCTATATTTCTACAGAGCTATGAATACGTCATGAAATGGTGGAGGTAATTTGCAGTAATATAAAGATAAGCTTTTTTGGTTGGTCTTGTTTTCTCTTTTCAACTTTGAAGGATTAAACAATTATTTTTAAAAATAAAGTATTATTAATATCTAAAAAGCAAGTATGCCTTACTGATCAAGCATTCTGCATATGCATATGAATATCTGAGCAGAGGAACCTGGCTCCATTACTGAAAGTTAGCACACAGAAAAAGAAACAAAAAAGAAACAAAAGCTCATTTGTTCTAGTTGAACTGGTGAGCACAAGCTTACTGATACAGAGCTCAGTAAATTATACAAAGAAAAAAAAATATTTCTTTTTTAATTATTTGTCATCACAGAATATTTTGCAAATATACAGGGAAAGAGGGGACAGTTAATATATTCTCCAGCAGCTCTTTCATGGTTTTCTTCTAAAGTCGTTTTAACCTCAGGATGTGAATGTAAAACTGGGAATATTAATGGAAATTTTAAAAGGTTGTTAACTGTTAATTTGCAGTCTGAAAGGATCTAATAATGGCTGGCTTTTACCTTGGAAAGAATTACTGAAGATAATAGCTTATATCATGAGCTTATATAATGTAAGTATCACCAAATAAAAGATTAATTTTCAGTATTACCAAAGCAAAATAAAAGATTAATGGAATAAATCACAACATATTTACTAATCTCTTGTAAGAAAGGATACCAGTCACTATATGTCTCCTTCACCAAAAGGTTGTTATCAGACCACTGAAGTGAAAGAGAAGGTGTTGCAATGTATATATTAAAAGACATGACAGCAACCTGAACTGTTACAAAATGTCTTTCAGTAAATCAAAACGGTACAAAGAAAGAAGGAAATACCATTCTAACCTGCAGGGTAAAGATATAAAACACGGGCTACTGAAGACATGAAGGAAGCAACCTTTTTGCAAAGAAAGATTTCACAACGACCTAGGACCTTACTACCAAGTGTCAGTGTTTATGTATTTATGCCTTTCATGTTTTCCTAAGATGCCAATGTTGTATTTTGACTCTTGCTATGCTGCTAAAAGTCATAAAATCTCAAGAATATAATCAAATGCTTCTTTAAGTGATTCCAAGTGTGGGCACTGAGGGAGAACTCAAGATCTTGTGGAGATCAACAATATTTGTTTTCTGTTGACCTCACTAAAGCCAGACTTACACCTTGAGTATTCACAAACCAAAGAAACCCTGCAGAAGGATCAAGGGCAGCGAAGACAAAGCTGAAGAGTGTATGAGGTGGAACGTCATGGCTGCACTGCATTGTTTTTGTAAGAGACAAGTCGAACTATAATTAATTTCATATGAAAATTTATTTCAGAGGAAAAAAAATGCTACCTTTTTGTAGCTTAGTATTAAGAAATCAGGGAATAAAGCAACATTTTCTAGTACTGTAGACAAAGTTTGAACATGCCACGTAAAAAGCTGCCTGTGTATCACTGACATAATCATTGCTGTTAATGAGTGACTCATGGATGTTTCCTGCACAGAAAGAACACAAAATATGTCATTGTGCAAGTGAAATAATTTACAAATATGAATCAGTTTTCTTCTGCTCACACTAAGGAAAATTGTTAATATGTATCTACTTTGCAGAGATGCAATCTTCACTTTAGAAGACACTTGTGGGAATGTGATTTAGAATTCTCATTTGGACTTCTGACACTATTACAGAATACAAGTAGGATTTACTAATGAAAAATGTGTGTGTTTGTACCTGGTATTACTTTTTGGAGCATTCAAAGCCCTAATTGTTATTGAAAGAGTAATGCTTCAGTCAATAACCCAAGAGCAGTAAATAATTCACTTCCACGTCCTTCAATGCATGCACAAAGGTGAAAATTGTCTGGCAGACTTTCAGAATACCCACAGCCACTATATGTTAAAGTATTGGGAAGTTATCATCATTCTTGTCTTCTACTATTCTGATATTGAGAATATTGTGTATAGTGCCCCTTTAAAAAGTCAAAGGCAAAGACTGAGTGAGCATGTTGAGCAGCGGTGGTGAATGACAGGAGTCAGCAGCTTGTGAGAATTACAGCTCATGGAAGACTCAAAGAAGATTTACTGGTGTTACAGGGCAAAACAACAGAAAGGAGCTTGTAAACTGTAATCCTGTAGGGCAAACACGTGGCTTTTTCTGGTTTTTAGATACTTCTAAGTGAAAGGTTAAACAAGGGGCTTTTTGGCAAAAAGCTGCTTACTGAGAAGGTGAGAAAAATATACAAAATTAACAAAAAGTGCAGGAAACAAATTTGTGGGGGTTTATTAGCTTTATGAGATAATATTTTTACCTTCTGTCAAGTTTTGAAATTCTAAACAAAACCAATATCCATTGTTTTCTATAGGAATATGCTTTTAATTGTATTAAATCATCTAAAGATTATTTATTAAATGCCTGAGGTATGAAAATGCATAGGCCAGACCTGACATTTGTCCGTGTCCAACAGTTTATTTACCTTGATATAATAATAAAATGCACAGTACATTATTTGTCTGTAGCTGAATTCATAGATGTTACATGAGAAGTGAGAATACATGAGCATCAACACCAAACTGAAGGACATGTGCCCAAGTTTGTCCTTTGCCACACTCCAGGCTGAGTGGAAAATGCACAGAGGCAATGTCAGGAATCAGTAGCAAGGAGTGAGAGTTTCTGTACTAGAGCTCACTGTTGACAGCAGATGTGGGAAAGGGAAGGTAGTGCTTCATCCCCTTGGGGATGGGAGCCAGAATATGGGTGTATGCACCTGGCAAGTCCTTACATAGGCTCTCACTCTGTCCACAGAAGACAGGATTAAAAGTAATGTCCTTTTTGCTGTGAAGTAAGACAAACGTATTAATCTGAATAGTCACAAAGAGCAAATCTAGTTCATACGGAAATTAGAAATTTTGTATTTTCTTACCATGTCACCATAGTAGGGTGTGTCATTTGCAAACATATCACATTGTGTGGTAATTAGATATAGATGAAAAAGCAGTTATTGGTTAAACTCTTCCTTTCATTCTTTTACTTGGTGTCCTGAGTTACCTCTTCTTCCTCAGACCAGGCTCTGGGTCTACGGCCTACTGTTACTCTGCTACCTCATCACACTGCAAACCCTGCATGCTTTATACCTGTGTACTGGGTCAGGCTTAAACAATCAATGTGGTTCAGCAGGATCACTGCCCTTTTCTGTCCAGCGTATTCCAGAGCAGACCTGAAGTATTAGCTGGTTGAAACCAAAGCTGGAGCAGTTCACAGGCTGATCCCAGGAACAGATCACCATTCTGAAAATCTTAAGTAAGGGTGTCTTACTGTTTTCAGTTATAATTCACTTTCTTGCTTAGAAACCAAGGAACATAATTTTTACTAATTAAGAAATTTACCAAAGAATGTTGCTCTATGAGATTCTGGAGCTGGCAGAAGGATAAGATCGCTTACCAATGCTCAGCACTTCTGTCAAGGGTAAGATCATTATTCATTGATAGGATAATTCGATAAGCTTTTTGATCCTTTGCAAAACAATGGTGATCAGCGTGACTGCAGTTTATCACCAGCATGAGGAAACGATGGCTCTTTGCAGGAATATCTATACACAAACAATGCCAAATCTGATGGATTTTTCTCACATTATAAGGTTTTAGAAAACAGGATAAGTCTTTATTTCATTTGCACGAATCATTGCAGCAACTAGTGTTGTGGTGAGATGCTTTTAAGTCCGCTTTGCAAAGGATGCAAGGCTTATGCTTACAAAAATAATGTGACGCCATGCCTCAAAAGTTATGGGGTTGACCTTTGATTATACAAGGACGGGAAAAGGAACACAAGAAGAAAAGGTACTACCCATGCAGAAAGGTAAATACCTATCTGCAATAAGTATTTACAATACCTTGTAAATACTGTGAGATGTGATACACAAAATGTGTACTACACATAAAAAAATATTTTGATTCTTGTAACAGCTGGTAGTCACAGAGTCTCTAATATTTGAAACTGGAATAATGCAACTGTAAGGATGAAAATCCATGTGGGAGTTGTAATTTACAAAGGAAAACATGAGTTTTTATGAGAAATTGAATGGAATTCTAAAAATTAGTTGCAGTGGGAAGAAATATTAATAACAAGTGCTTTCATTGTTATGAAACCTCCTGATCAGGAGGTTGCTGGTTGTAGTTCCTGTTGCATTTGGGCCAAACTTGACCGTATCTCATCTTGTTGGACCTAACTGGATTCTGCTAATCCTGCTCTTAAATTTTATGTAAAGCAATATCCATTGTAGCGGGCTCCCACGTTCTTTTTCCTCATGTTATGTGCAAGCGTAAAACCCAGTTGCCTGCAGCCCATCTGATGTCTCAGGAAAATGCCTTCTTTCTTTATTTCCTAAGTCTAAGGGAATCGTGTCTCCCACCCCCAGAGGCTTCTTCCTGCAAGGGCCTGTGGAAAGCCTGCTGCAGAGTCCCTCTTTTTGTGAAATTCTGTAGGCTACAAGGGGATGCTTCCAAGAGTTACCGACACCTGTGACCCCTTTGGAGATGCGAAGGGGGAAGCGCAGGGTTGTCATGTTTCGTGTTCCCCTCCCTCAGCTCACTCCCTCGGCCACCCACATCGCTTCCCTGGCCACCGGGCCGAGGCAGCACTTTTCAAAGCTCTTCCAATAATCAAGTTAAACTCATCACTGGGATACACCCTCACCATTGCTCTGTCAGTCGCCCGCCCAGACCCTCACCAAGCCCCTGGCCCGGTGACCGCACATGCGCAGCGCCCCGCATACCCGCAGCAGTGACTCGCCGCACCTCCCCTCCCGCCCTCGCCACCTCCCGTGTCTGCGTGCGCACGCGTGGTGCCGCGGGGGGCGGGGCGGTGCCGCGCACTGAGGCCTCCGAGGCGCGCTCTCGCGAGAGCTGTGGCAGCGGCAGGGACGGGGTTGGCGGCCAGGCGGGTGTAAGGCACCCCGCGGCTCCGCGCCCCTCCCGCCCGCCCGCCCGCCCGGCGCGGCTCTGCCCCGCCCCGCCCCGCCCCGCGGGATGTGCCACTGCCTCCGCCGGCACCCGCGGGATAAGGGGCGGCCGAGCGGCGGGAGGTGGGCGGCCGACGGCGCCCTTTCGTCATGAACCTGCACCAGGTGCTGACGGGGGCTGTGAACCCCGGGGACAACTGCTTCTCCGTGGGGAGCCTCCACGATCAGCCCTTCACGGTGAGCCCTCCGCCGGGGCCTGGGCTCCTCCGCCCGGCCCGCGCCCCTCTGCCCCCTGCTCCCCATCGCTTCAGCCGGCAGCGTCAGGCGCGGCGGCGTCAGGAGGACACCGGAGCGGGGCGGCCCGACCCCGCTGAGGTCGATGCCCGGTGGCGGCGGTGCCCGCTGCCGGGGGAAGGGTTCCGCGAAGGATCTGCGGCACACCTGCCCGGAGTGGCGGGGAGGTGGGCGGGGGAGGCGTGAGAAACTTTCCCGTAGCGGCGGCGGTTTCTGAGCCCGCAGGTGCGGTCAGCGCCGGGGGTGGGCGGGAGGAGCGGCCTGTCCAGGCGGGCAGGGGTGGAAGGGACGCGGGGCGAGCCCGGGATCTGCGGCAACCCCATGCCGCTGTTTGGGGGTTTGGTAACGCAGGAACATGGTGGCTTTGATAAAAGATTACATAAACGTCAGCCGATACGTGCGACCTGCTGTGGAAGGGAATTTCAGGACTCGCATTCAGACAAGTAAATGAAAATTCGTAGTGGTCATAGTTGAAAACGATCTAGAAATCCCGTGTCTTAGATTTGAAAAGCTTTTTTGAGCTCCCTGTTGATGGTTGTACTTGGAGAGGAGGGGAAAAAAAAAAGAAACCAACAACAACCCACAGCAGTATTTAGTAAAGGCTGGAGCCTTTTATTGGTATTTGTTTTCCTCCCTTTCACTTCTGTTTTGTAAGCAGACTTTTCTGAGTTTTTATTCACACGCTCCCTCCCAAGTGCACCCTTATTGCCTTCCCTCTTGGGCTGAAGAGGAGTGAAGTAAGATTGCAAAGTTTCTTAGTGAACCACGTTTGGGTATTTTTAACCTTGCCTTTTCTGACTATCCCTCATTACAGCATAGTGTCGTTTTGACTTTGATAAGGCTAGAATGGTCGGAAAAGCAAGAATTAAGATACTTTTTTTTTTTTTTTTTTTTTCTCTCCCGAGTGCTGCACACAGTTACGTTTGTCTGACTACTTGTAGCTTCCCTCTGCGGCAGCAGTGCTCTGCCAGTGCTGGAGAGATGGGCTTCAGGGTGAAACACCCCAGAGATGCTTCCCCAGAGTTAGGCTGGCTCTGCAAAGGATGCTGCTTATGTACAGCCTTGTCTAGTGGTGTGCTTGTTTGCCAAAATATGAATTCTGTAAATAAATGCACGTTGGAAGACTTCTTAAACTGCAGCAACTGGCACGTGAAATTTCAATTTTCTGGATTTTACATATCCAGAAATATTAAAGATCCTCCAGTGGTGAGAAACTGTTTGGTAAGAGACAAGGAGATTTGCTTTACAGAGTAACGCTGATAAGCTTTCAAAGCACTGCCTCGTGTTTCCCCTTTTTGTTCTTTTATGAGGGAAATGTTTGGAGTTATCAGTGTTACGGAAGCACTCTCTTGCCTCTTGCGGCCTAACTTATCAAAAGTGTGAGAACTCCCCAGTGGATAACAAGTGTAAGAATCTTTCTCTAGGGAGAAAGGAATCATAGGGAAGTCCAATTTTCAGTAACTGTTTTTATGGTCTCTTTTTACAAACTGTTGCTACAAATATAGTAACAGTGTATCCTATAGTTACTCTTGCCCATTTCCTCAGGTTATTAATGGATTTCTTCAGTTTAATACTACTAACAGAAGGAAATTACTGTTTCAAGGCTTTTTCCTTGCTATTATGGTTTTGGGTTTTTTTGGTTATTTGTTTTGTTGTTTTATTATTAGTTTATTTGTATTGGTTTTGTTACTCATAGTGCTATGTTAAGTCCACAAGATTGCTCAGAAGGGCTAAGAATAGAAATGTACTAAAGGTAATTTCTCCATTTTTTGAAATAAAGAAGGAAAAGCCTTAACCTATAGAAAATACAGCAATAAAAACGGACAGTTGCTTTCACATATCTGAAATCATTGTATAAACATTAGTAAGTGTAAATATTGTTGAATGATGTTTTAGAAATGGAAAAAAAAACATGTCTCAACAAATTTCTGTGCTGCCAGTTTTTGTGGCAGTTGATATTTGCAGTCAAATAGCAGTTGATATTTGAGGGTTATGTACTGTACAGGTGGACTGAGTTGCCTTTGACTGACGAGAACTTTGTCTCTAATACCTTGTTTGATTTTTTTTTTCTTTCCCCCTGCATACACTATGGCCCAGAGTATAATCTGATATGCTGTACTAAACATTTAAGTTGAAATGCTTTACCACTTTAAGCTAAAAATGTGATTCTTCTCATAAATGGTGAAACTTGTAAAAAGTGACACAGAATTGTATGCATCTTTTTGAACGTGTGCAGTTCTGGTTTAAGATGGTATTTGAGATACTTGTCTTAATGGTGTAGATTTGTTGTTCTGTCCTTTTTTTAGGATGTGAAGTGTCAAGTGGAGCATGAGCTTCCTTAGAGAGAACACTGATGAAGAGTTTTTGGCATGTCTTTTATTTATATATAGAAAAAGGCTCATAAGCATCAAGATATCATAAAAACATGCCTGTTATCTGCTGAGAATGGGTGGTAATAGCATATGGTATGCTAAAAGAATGAGAACTCAGCCCTCATAAGTCAGAATTTAACTATTTACTCTCTGTGTGCTTCTCTGAAATTGATTTTTTCTATTTTACATGTATTTGTCTACAATGGAGTACATCCTTTACTTTCATTTTTGGCAGACCTGAACTGTCTGAGTAAATAAATCATTTTCATAGTGTTGATCACATGTGATATTGCTGTCTTAGGTATTACTCAAGTTGTATTTAAGTTATTGGCTAGCCAGTGCTGATACAATTTTTGTGATTGGTTGTGCATTTTTGCTTATACAGTTCTGCTCTATAATTTTTTTTCTTTTTATTTTCTCCCAGCTTGTTTATTTTATTTTCTCCCAAGTATTAGAAGAGAGGAAAAAAATCACTAAGCAGTAGTACCATTGCAAACATGAGTCCCAGGACTGGGGATGGAAGACTTGAAAGAACAATTTTTATAGGGTGAAAAGTGTAGTAAAGAAAGATAAATGGCATGATTTATTTCAGTCTAGCCAGAATATTTCATGGAGATATTTTCTCCATCTGGATTGGTTTTTTAACTGAGTTAATCTTTAAAAAATATCATAAATTAATCTTAATAATGAAAATAGGACAAAACCTATACACTTCAATGAAAACTGCAGTGTGAGTTGGATTTGATTCTAATTGCATGGCCAATCAGTTTGCTGTCTAAAGATGTGTATTAGTTCAAGTACTTTTGATAGATTAGGAAGTTGTTTTTATTTTCCAAGGATGATGAAAGGGTATTTCTTAAATTGAGTTGATCTTCCCAAGGAAATAATTAGTTTTTAAAAATAAGATACTTAAATGCAATACTTCGGCTACTGGGAGTACTGGGAGTGGAGAGCTAAAAAGACTGGGGCAAATTTATAGCTGCATGTGTATAAATTATTTTTTTTAAGGGGTAATTCAGCAAGGCACCATATCATTCAAGGTTCCTGAGTTTTTTGATTTTTACCATTATGTACAAAGGAGGATACAGAAGTTAATTCAGTATCATCCACATAATGGATTTATTTGCCTATAAGTTTTGGCTTTAATTTTTATAAGAATAAACTTTGTTGTAAATTTTTTATTGAAAGAGAGGCCAAGAGGAGTTTTAGGGAAATACAAGAAGTGAGACACAAGGAAATCCACCTTTGTTTATTTGTGTTGTATTAGTAACATTAGTACATTAGCAAATTAGTATTTAGGCCTTGCAGATTAAGAATGTGCATTGTTTATGGGCTCAGTCCAGCAGAAGAGACAAGTATCTGATGTAATTAATACAGATTAATTTTCCTGTTTTTTTGGTAAGAAATTCTTTTTCCTAGTCTATAATGCTTTTCCTTGGAATAGATTTTATTTTATTTTATTTAAAAAAAAAAAACAACAAAGCCATGGGAATTTAATCTTCCTTAGGGCATTGTGGTTGTAAAGCTCACATATACCTATTGTAAACTTCCACTTTCAAACCTACAATAGAACTATCATTTAGCTGTTACAGAATTTTGATAAAATCTTTTTACTTGGTTAGTTTGATTTTGAGTTGTGGTGTCATGACCTTTGGGACCTGCTTCAGGTCATATGCAAGGGACATAAGGACTCTTGAGAGCCATCAGTGATAAAAATCAGCTAGTTGTGGCTTGAGAATTACTTCCAGTACAATAATTGAACCTGGTGCAGAACACAAGAAGTAAAAGATAATGTGAGTTGTTGTACTGGGTAAGCTTCCAGTATAGCTATAGCAGGGAGAGAACATTTCCAAAGAACTTATTGTGAGCTATTAATTGCAGTCCCTTGGTCTGCCTCAGCTGGGTGGTTCTGTATGACCTTGAGCCCAGGACGGAGTTCTGCATTACTATCCTAGTCTGTATGTTCACCCTGTATGTATTTGTATGTGTTTATATATATTATATAATTTATATGTGTTTGTATACTTTATAAAATGCATGTATGTGCACACATAGAGCTGCATTCGCCTGCGGATAATAGCTAGCAATTACAGTTGGTGTACTGGTGCCCTTCATGTAAGAGATGTAGGTTAAATAAAGTCTGTGCACATTGTGCAAGATAGTGTGTCAGTGCTCATAGAGCAGTAGCAAAAACTTACTGTGTGTCAGCACATAAAATAATGTATCAAGAGGGTCGTGTACAAGGGAAATAATTACTTTAGAGGTGCTGTGCTGTGTAAGAGGGCAAGATTCCTGCTCACTTGCTTTTCTTTTAAAAGCAGTAATTTTACAGTACTGTTCTTTGTTCATAAGACATGTATATATATATCAGGCTTTCAGTTTAGAAATAAATTAGAAGTGTTCATATAATTGGCTATAGTGTATTCTGTTAAAATGGACATGCTTCTAAAGCATGGTTATTGTTAAAATATCTATTAATCTCCAAGTAAATAGTGTTTTAGGAATTAGAGCTGACATTTGATCTAAAGGATGGACAGAAACTGTGTGCAAGAAAACCCAGTATTGCATGCAAAATCACATTTTCACAGGCTTGAAATGGTTGTTTTGCTATGTCAACAGCTAGAGAAATCCATGTTCATGCAGTTCAAACTAGTTCTATCTTGTTTATTTGTTTAACAGAAGAACAAAGCATTGTTTACTAAACATTCCAAGAACATAATAATATGTTATCTGGTTGTCTCCTTGTGCAAAGACAGCTTTCTTGTAAATATTCTAGAACATTGTTAAGGTAAATGTTTTTTATGCCTTGCCAAAAAAATCTTAGAGGCTCTGTCTGCTTTTAAAAGGCATGTTGGGATTCAATTATTTAATAGTAATATGTATTTACTAATTAGTTCCTAGCTGAATTGTATGGCAGCGTTTTGTGTACTTCCCTCCCCTTACCAAGGGCCAGGTCATGTAGGCAGGAGCAGAGATACAAGAAATGCTTATACTCAAATGGCTTCTTCCCTTACATGTAATAGAATACTTGTATTACCTTTTTTTTTTTTTTTTTTTTTTTTCCCCCACAGTTTCCATACCTTATAACAATGGGATCTCAGTAGCTTCTGTCCAAATAAAAAAAAAAGTGACATGCTAACTCTTGTGTAGAGGTTTTGTCATAAAAAGATAAAGTTGGGCAGAATTAATTTTCATTTAATCTGAGAGATATGGGGTATAGAAAGTAACCCTTATTTCTGAGTACTGACCTTCATTACACTGCACTAAAATGTCATACATTTTTCTGAGGTGAAAAAATGGTAAGTGTAAAATTAGTTCAGTGGTTAGCTTTGAGTTCTTGTCTTAGAAAACCATCTTTCTAGGGTACTGCTGCTTAGAAACCGCATTCAAAACTGGAGTCTGGGTTTCAGAGAGTGTGTATGGGAATGTAACTTCTCTGAACAGAGGCTGTGAATGGACCAACTACAGTGGGGCCAGCAAAGAAACAAAGGAAGGACACCTTAGGGGGAGGGGAGCACTCAAGCTTCTCTCCCAGTGTCTGGTCTTTGTTAGATGTAATGGGAGTGTGATAACAGGCAACAGTATAAAAAGGGAGCCCGTTGCAGTTTCATTTGCCACACAGCTTCTGTTCAGACACGTTCATTGAAATGGGAGATACATAATTTCCTTCCCTTCTGCATTGCTTGCCATTTATCTTTGAAACTGTGGTTCTCCTGCAGGCAGTCATTGACAAAATGTCAAAAATAACCTTCAATTCATGATCCTTCTACTTGACTGTAGTTATATTTGGAATTGCTTTGAAAATATTATGAGTTTTTTTCTGTTGTGGGTTTTTTTCTTTTTTTTTCCTTTCTAAGTCTTTGAGGACAGGTCAGCTCTACAGGCTTAAGAGCTACTCAGCAGTACTGCGGTTTATTGGAATTGAGAAGACAATGTGACCAAGTATGATTCAAGTCCATCTGAACAGACTGATGCCAAAAGTTATTCTTTTTTTCCCCAAATGTCAGGGGGTTTTAGGTAACATGGAGAATTACCAGAGCGTAAGAATGGGATGACCATGTTTTTCTCTCAAGAATAAGATTTTAAAAGGGTAGTGCTCTCACACCCACCCCAGTCTTGATTCTTATGAGTGCATTTGTATTGTTACAACTGAGAACCATTAGGATAAGAAGATAATCCCCAAGTTTTCTTCAGAATGTTCATCCCTGATTTGACAATCTTTTTTTAAAAACTCAAATCATGTGAAATTGGGAAATAAATTAGTTTTAATCATAAATTAATAGCCATGTGTAAACATAGCAAAAGGGAGGAGCATCTGTAGCTCTTGGATGAGAGTTTCTATTCATAAAGGGCACATTTTCAGGAAGCTGCAAGTGTAGAATGTTTGCACACCTGAGCTACTGCTCTCCATCACAGCCCAGCATAACAGGAGATAGCCTGAGTTTTGATACTATTTTAAATTTTTGTTCATAAAGCATTGAATATAGGACATCCTAAAGACTCCAGTGCGTAGTGTTTGATAGTTACTTCAGATTATAGAATCATAGAATAATTTGAGTGGGAAGGGACCTACTTAAAATGGTAGATGACCCAAAGGACCAATTACAATATAAAGCCAGTTTATCCAATGAAAAATGCCAAGGGTACTAATTTTCTTTTATATGTTAAACCTTAAAGAGTTTTTGATATCATTAAAGTGGTTGGTGTATGAAATTCATGATATCTGCCAGTGGTGTGTTGTCATATTTGCTAATTGGAATTTCCACCATGATGGAAATACTATAATGTTGTGATGCCATATGATCTCAGGCTTGGCTATGAAGGTAGAAATGGAGAGAAACAAATCAGAAAAATCCAGAAAGTCTCTAAAGGGTGATGAGGCCTAGAGGAACATACAGAAGAGCAGGTGGTCTTCATACAGTTTTTGGGACTTCAGCCTTTTAAAGACATTTTTAGTAAATCCATGTTACCTCTTTAAAGTGAAGGACTTTAGGACACTTTATTTTTCTTAAAATTGCATCCATACATAACACTATATTCAATAAAATGGCTTTGGGGAAATTTTAAAATATGATACCTCTGAATAACATTTCCCTGCTGGTCTATGGACTAAATCAGTGAGTCACCAGGTGAGATAGTTTTTAGCTAAGGAAAAAAAGTTATGTGAGGAACATGTCCAAAGTTCTTGTTATTGCAATATCAAATAATAACTTGAACATTTGGACTATAAATAGTACTCAATCTTTTGGTTTGGAACGAATTTTAAGTTGGACTGTGGTAGAATATCTCAATTTTTAATAAGGGTTGCTCTTTTAACAGAAGGAGTTGCACTGTCAGAACTTCTTCCTGGAGCTGGAGATGGGGCAGAACAGGAAGGGGCTCTAAATCTGACCAATAATAAAATAAACATATGGCTGTATTTAATCTGCAGAAGCATTATAAACAACATTTTCAATTACCAAATTGTTTTAAGGATGACTCACGGTCTGCAGGTTGGAAAGTAACAGCTAAATATTTTCTGAGAATGGTGAAAAGACTCTTCTAGGTAAGATTATTCTGTGAAGTATCATGGAATCCTTTACAGACAAAATAGTCTTTGATCCGAAATATCAATTTTATTTTTATTTAACTTTATTTATTTTTAATGTATGTACTGGTATGATAGTCTAGGCCAGGCTTGGTAAAGATACTGTTTCACATGAAATGCCTGAAAATATGATAATCAGATTTCAAATTTGTAAATTGAGCATCAATTTTTCTGCTTTTTTTTCCAAGTCAAAGTGGTTTTACTTTATTGTGAGACTGTTCTTCTCCCGAATATCCTGGCCCACTAAAATGGCATTTTTGGCACTTCTATAATTCTCTCACTCTCCGACAGAATACTGTTGTTTGTGCTCTTTATTTTGGTGTTAGCTTCCTAGCTCTAACTTCCAAATGGATATGCATTTCTTTTTCTAGGACTTTGATCCTTGAATACACATATTGAACCTTGTTCTTCATGCTTTTTTCTTTTCTTTTTAATGTTTTCCTGACTCCATCCTTTTTGCCTACTTTTGCCTACTTTTTTGCCTACTGTTTGCTTGTTACACAACTGTTGGGATGCAGTTCTCGGAATAGAGGAAGAGTAATTTGCCACTTCTGTTGCTTGGTTTAATTTGTGTACATCTATTTGATCTCTGCAAATACCACTGTACTTCTGTCTATAGTGTTGTACGTGAATAGGATATGTGGATTATACTGTTTCATACCTTATCATTATGCTGTAAGTGGCTAAAGCATTGCTAGTTCAAATTTCTTTCTCTTTTTTTAGGCATACGCGTCCGGATGTGATATTGTGGTATTGGGCACTGACTTTGAAAGATTACAGATAATCCCTGGAGCAAAACATGGAAACATTCAAGTGGGATGTGTGGACTGTTCAATGCAACAGGGGAAGGTATGTAGAGCAGTGTTTTTAATAATGTTCCAGCAATATCATACATCTTCTGAACAGTGTGGCTGTTAACAGTTAAATTCACAGATGAATAGTAAAATGGCTGATTGCTTCATGTCTTTGTGGTAAGCAGCGCAGTGAATGTGAAATAGTAATCATAGATGAGAGATTGCAGATGATAAGTAGGATTGCACAGGATGAAACAGACATGCACAGGGCTGCATAGAGGAGCTGCTAAGAAGAAATAATTAATTCAGTATGGCTTCACACTACTGGGTGTGTCATCAACATGCTTTGACATGTTAGTGGCTGGCAGCAGATGAGTGGTCCCACAAAAACTGCTTTCAGAAAATCCAGAAAAATTGTATGTCTTTCAATCAATTCATAAACCCTGAAAATTGCTCTTCGGTAAGAGTTCTTTAATTCTCATCTTTTCTTTTTCTTACGTGGGTAAACTGGATCAGAAATGGTGTGTTTTAGGCACTGTTAGGTTTCAGGTCCTGTTTACAAAGTCTGTCGTAACTGTTTTATTACAGTAAAAAATAGCCAGATAACTCCATCTAGTCATGGGGATGTCACTGTGTGATCAGGCTGTTAGCCAAGTCAGTATCAACTGGTTACATGTAGGCTTATGTTAAGAGGTTTTTTTTTTTTACTTTGTTGCTTTCTTGAAGCCTGTTATAGTGAGGAGGTAAGGTAAGCCTTCTGCGCATCACTACAAGCCTTGTGAGTTGATTAGAGCTTTGGTTAGACTCTGATTTCCATCTTGAGACAAGACTTCAATGTGGAAATGATTTCATGTTTACATGTGAAGTCAAGGATGATGATCCCCAGCCACTCTCCATTCCTGCTTTTTGATGTTTGAGTGATGAACTCTTATAATAGTAGTGAAGGAACATAAAGAAATATTCTCTTCTGTGTTTCTGGTACCTTGTAGGCATACATCCTGTGTGTATTGACTGTTGTTAATTGCAAAGGCTTTTGAGTTCACTGGCCATAAATTAACAAATAGTGAAATAGACATGCAGATCCCATACCACAGTTAATCTTATAAAAATTTTCTTCAAATTTGAGTTTATCTTGACTACATGATAGCATTTTAAATGACAGACTGTCCTTGAATTATGAATTCACACATGTGAATCTGTCAAGCTATCAAGCTTACTAAACTTTGAAGATTTCTTGATTCTTAAATAGTGATCACTTTGATTCTGCAAGTTATTGTTTGCTGTTAGCAATTAGAGTACATGCATTTGCGGAGTGCTGAATACTAAGCAGTGAGTGCCTAAGAATCTACTTATTGACCAGGCTGATCAATACATTTCCAGTTCACTGCTGCAAGGATGGAATTTCTTCTTACAGCTTCTTCATCAGTATTAGTCTATAGATTTCTCTTCAGTTTGCTTTCAGATTTTTATTTGTCATTTAAAATATAAAGGAAGAAGCAGAATGCAAATAATGCAGCTTATTTTACTTGCTATTTTGAACTCTTCTGGAAGGCATTCAATTATAATCTGTTGTTTATGAATTATATAGCTTTTACTTTATGGGGAGCTGCTATCAAGCATTTTCTCCATAACTGCTAGCCTTTGCTTTCTTTGGAAAGCTCTCTGTCATTTTCCCTTTGATTGACAGAGCTCGTTTGTGAAAGTTATTTTCTAGTTATGAAAGCAATGGGTTGATTTTTTTTTTCCACTTTTTGCCCTCTAAATCTAGTTTATTGGGAAACTAGTGCCTTGTGAAGCTACTTTGAAGTAACAGCAATTTAGAAGTTCATACATGACCCATCTTACCTTTGGCTTTCATAGGTGGCAGAAACATGGCACCATCATTTTTCTTCCTCCTCTAGTTTTGGACTTAATTATTTGTCTTCCCCCCCTTCAAGGGGAAAAAATGGATCGGAGTTTTTAATTATCCCAAGAAAGTATTTACATGTATGTTTACATTTTCGTGTATTTGTATGTGTATGTATATGAACCTAGCTTACAAAGTCTCCTTTAAATTTGCAAGGACTAGTTTCACAAGCAGGACAATTTAATCTTAGTTGAGTGAATCCAGTCTCTCTTGCCTCTGCTTGTAGGCAATTTGCTAATCCACAGTTTATTTGTAAATACTATACTTAATTGTCTGCCACAGAATATAAGTTAAAAGCCTCTTTCCATTTCCTGTAGCAATCATAAGGATTAAGGCCAAAATTTTTAATGATAATCTGAACAAAAATTGTTTTTATGGTTTGGGTTGTACAAATATCTAACAGGGTTGAAGGTGGTTCTAGCTTTAGATAATTTGAAATATTTAATTAAAGTTGTTGGCGTCATGTCTTGTGAATGTATGGAACAAACTTATTTACTGATGCAAAATAAAAATGTAGGTACCAATTAAAAATTTCATTTAGTTTACATGCTAATAGTCAAACTGAAGATCTCACATGTAAAACCACTAAGTTGGTTAACTAAGTAACTTTTAAATAAGACTTTTTTTTTTTTTTTTTTTTTTTTCAAAGAAGCTTTGATTGTTTTGTTTTCTGCTGTTTGGTACAGAGTAGTAATGTAACATAGTATGAGTTACAGATGTTTTGATGAATAAGAAAAATGTTGAGGGCTTCTATTAAGTATGGAGGTCTGGTAGGGAAAGCCCTAAGTGTATGAAGAAAGTATTTAGATTATACTGAAATGTCAAAAACTCACAGAACATAGAATGGCTATGGTTAGAAGGGACTTTACAGATTATCTAGAGCCAACCCCCCTACCTGGGCAGGGCCAACTTCCACTAGACCGGGTTGCTCAAGGCCCCATCCAACCTGGCCTTGAACACTTCCAGGGAGGGGGCAGCCACAGCTTCCATGGGCAACCTGTGCCAGTGTCCTACTAACCTCACAGGAAAGAATTTCTCCCTAATGTCTAACCTGAATCTCTCTTCAAGTTTGAAATCATTTCCCTGTTTCCTCTCACCTGTGGAAAAATCCCTACCCCATCTTTCTTGTAGGCCCCCTTCAGAAACTGGAAGGTTGCTATTTAAGGCCACCTCAGAGCTTCCTCTTTCTTCTCCAGGCTGAACAACCCCAATTTCCTTAGCTTGTCTTCAAAGGAGAGGTGCTTCAGCCCTCTAGTCATTTTAGTGGCTCTCCTATGGACTCATTCCTCTGGACTCAGTCCTTTTTACACTGGGAACTCCAGAACTGGACACAGTACTCCAGGTGGGGTCTTCTAAGAGCAGAGTAGAGGGGGAGAATCATCTCCCTTGACTGGCTTGCTTAGCTTCTTTTGATCCAGCCCAGGCTGGCTTTCTGGGCTGCAAGCGCACATTCACAGCTCATGTTAAGTTTCTGGTCCACCACCCCCTCCAAGTCCTTCTCCTCAGGGTTGTCCTCAATCTTTTCTCCTTCCAACCTGTATTTGTGCATGAGATTGCCTTGACCTAGGAGCAGAACCTTGCACATGGCCTTTTTGAACTTGATGCAGTTTGCATAAGGCCACTTCCCAAGCCTCTCAGGGGCCCTCTGCATGGCATCCCTTCCTTTTAGCATGTTTTCACCACACAGTTTGTTGTCAGCAAGCCTGCTGAGGGTGCACTTGATTCCACTGTCACCAACAAAGATGTTAAATAGCACTGGCCCTGAGGAACACCACTCATCACACATCTCCATTTGAATGCTGAGCCACCTGATCACAGTTCTTTGGCTGTGACTATCCAACTACTTCGTTATCCAATGAGTGCTCCATTCTTCTAATTCATATAGTTCCAGTTGAGATTAGAATGTTGTGTGGGACAGTATTGGATTCTTTGTTCAGGTCCAGGTAGATGATATCTATTGCTCTACCTTTGTGCAGAAGCTGTGATCCCATCATAAAAGGCCACCAAATTAGTCAGGCAGGACTTGCCCTTAGTGAAGCCATATTGGCTGTCACACCTCACCCCTTTGTTATCCACTTGCCTTAGCAGAACCTTCAGAAGGAACCAGAAAAATGAAAACCTGATGCTGCCAGTTATATTCTTCTTTTCACAAAGTGGTTATGGTGGACAAGGTTGTTGCCTCAAGGACTGATACTTTATTCTCTGATTCTTAGGTGGAAGAGTTAGAGTCGTAGAATGGAAATTACATCTAAAGATGAACCTTTCTCCCCATTGTGGGCAGCGACATCTGTCACTAGATCACATTGCTCAAAGCCCCATCCAGCCCAATCTTGAATATTTCCAGGGATGGAGGAACTACAAGCTCTCTGAGCAGCCTATTCCAATGTCTCACCATCCTTGTGTAAATATTTCTTCCTTATATCTAATCTAAATCAACTTTTCTGGTTTAAACCCATTACTCTGTCTTGTAACTACAAAACCTGATAAATCTTTCTCCATCTTTCTTACGAGTCCCTGTAATTATTAAAAGACCACTGTAACGTCTTCCCAGAACCTTCTCTCCAGACTGAACCCTAACTCTCAGCCTATCTTCATAGCAGATACTTCAGCTCATCTTGACTGGTTTTGTAGCCCTTCTCTGGACCACTTTAACAGGTCCATATCTGGAGACACCAGAGCTGGATGTAGTACTACAGATGGGGTCTCACTAGAGCAGAAGAATCACCTCCCTCAACTTACTGGCTACTAGTCTTTTGATGCAGCCCAGGCTACAGTTGACTTTCTGGGCACACTGCTGAATCATATCCATCTTTCTGTCCACCAGTATCCCCATGTCCTTCTCTGCAGGGCTGTTGTCAATCCATTTGTCACTCAGTCTGTAGAAATACTTACCAGTGATTGCCTTGAGCCAGGTGCATGACCTTGCTCATATCTGTGTTAAACTTAATGAGGTTTGTATGGGCCTACTCCTCAAGCTCATTGATGTCCATTTGGATGGTCTCCCTTCTCTCTAGTGAATCAGCTGCACCCCTGAGCTTGGTGTTTGCAAGCTACCTGAGAGTGGACTCACTACCACTGTGTATTGTGATGACTGTAAACTCTATTATAATTCATTAGAACTTCTCTGCACTCTTATTTCTAATAACTGCACTTGTGACTACAATAGACATTTGGGTGATGGCTGAGTGTTTATTGTGGTAGTTGGGGAAATTATTGAATATGCAAATTTACATTCTTTTTGGTGACGTGCTGCTCAGTGAAGAGTAGCCTGAGTGGCTGTGTGATTGTGGAAGCCTGTAGAAAGTTTCAAGGGCTAGAAGTTGCTCTGGACAATATTTGTTTAGCATTTTGGCATGTTAGTTTGTCTTCAAAACTACTAAGCAATAAAAAAATGGAAGAACTGTTCACACTCAGAAATCAGAAAAAATATAATCACTATGGGTTTGTATAAACTACTTGCTGCTGAAGTGCAGAGTTAAATTATAAAAGTAAAAGAGTAAGGTAAAGAGAATTACAGAGGGCAAATACTGGTCTGAGATGTAAGGAAAAAGTTTCTTTGGGCATTTTGCAACTGTGACAAAATTATTCGTGGCATTTTGGGGTCAGCCTGATGTTAACGTTGTTAATCGGGTAGAAAATTATTTTACTGTATGTTCTCTTTAATTCAGTTTGTTTCTCTTGAAGCTATGGGTCTGTGCATTTTAGGATCAGTTTATTCATCTCAATATTTGTACAGATCGTGTACATGTGTAGTTAATGGATCTACATACAAACAACTTAAGAAAGTTTAGTGTTGTTTTTTTTTCTTAAAGCTGTTGTGACCAATATTGGAATAAAATGTATGTTCTAAAGTGACTCTGACTTTTTTTAATATTGTGAATAGTTTGAGACAAAATTTCATAGAAATTAGAAATTGACTAATACAGTAAATCAGAACTGCTTTTAACATCAAGCATTACTTCAGGAAGCAATTCAGAATGAGATTAAAATTTATCTCCAAGGAGGGTTAAAAGTAGAATCAACAATTTGCATTTTATTCTTTATTGTTCTATAGCTTGTTTCTTCTATGTGTGTTTATGTGCACATAAATATGAATTGCTTTAGATTGCAGCTTCTTACGGAAAGGTGATTTGTATCTTTGAGCCAGTAAGCATCTTGAAGCAGAACAGCAGTCATCATGATGTAAGTAATTCATCACTCCTTAATTCGCCTCGTTATAAAACCTGACTACTTTTTCTTGTTTGTTTGGATATTTCTTTTGGTGTCTACTTCTAATGCTACAATAAAATTGGGACATAAGTTGATTACTGGGAAGTGAAAATTATAGGAGGAAAGCAGAGACAAATTACTTGAAATATTTTTTTTTTAAAATA
Source organism: Calypte anna (assembly GCF_003957555.1). NCBI lineage: Eukaryota > Metazoa > Chordata > Aves > Apodiformes > Trochilidae > Calypte > Calypte anna. The sequence goes on along the minus strand of NC_044274.1, from coordinate 58,115,718 downwards.
GATTTTACTGTACTTCATATTACTGATTTATTTAACCCTACAGCTCGTACCTGAAATATTCCAGAATTCAAATGATGTGCACAACCCCATTCTCCAGAGAGAAGAGCCACCACAGTATAAATTCCTTTTTGAACTGTCTGGTGTAGCTGTTGTCCAGACGTTTTACAATTCTTATTTTAACTTTGGTGTATGAAACTGAAGCTTCTTGGTCAAATCTGTGAGAGGGTGTGTGGCTTTTTTAGAGTACCTTACTAAATGCTTATAATTCAGTGTTATAATGGTGAATAAGAAGAATATTTGTTGTCTTGATAGTATGGCTTAGTTTTGATGAAACTCATGTAGTGCATTAGCAGCCAGAATCTCTGGATAGTGGTATGATCTAGAAGCCATCCTTCTTACATGGAGAGGATTATTCTCATAATTAGAAGCATTATTGTCAAATTAAAGTCAATTTGACAAGAGTTTTGACAACAGTTGCTCAAAGAGCTTCTGTCCTTGTCTTCAGGGTTTTAGGAACTCTATTTGTATTAGTTGTTTATAGGGCTGTATAGTGAATTAATTTCTTTAAACTAACCAGCACAGTTGTATGTTTCCTGATGTACTTGTAAACCACCAGTAGTATGTGTTAAGTATTTTGGAATGAATATGTAAAAATAATTTATACCATTGGAAAGTAGTGGAATAAAACAATGATAAAATGTAACTTCCTATGCTTATGCTTTTAGAATACTGCTCTCTATTTTTTGTTATTGGAGCTGTTGAATCAATCATGACTATTTTTCTGTTCTGGTAAGCAGCATACCTATCTTGAAACTTCAAAGTTAGGGTAGTAACTGCAAGCAATAAGAACTTTCCATGTTTTGCTTTCAGATACTTATAACTGAGGAAATACTCTGTTATTTCATTCTTGTTGTTGACCTCTACAAAATATTTTCCAGTATATTTAGGTTGTTGAAAGACTGCCATTGTCTTTCATTTACTATAGTATTCAGGATCTTAAAAAAAAAACAGCCAAGAAACAAAGAAACCAACAAAACAAAACAGAACAACCAGCTTTAGAAATACATAATTTATATCCTTATCTGCAGGTAATTCTTTCTTGTACCAAACTTCTGATAGATTTACTTTCATTTCAACTTTCATATCTATTGGTTAGATTTATTTTTTTTTTTTGAGTGAGACATGATTATTTTAAAACTGCCTATCTTAGTGCTTAAGAAAAACTCTTAGCTCTTAATATTATTTTCAGTAATGATTTCAGTTTCTTTTTATAATTCAGAGCTTAAAAACTTTGCAACATGTTATGCAAACAGACTAGATAAACAGTTTGTGAATTTAATGCTCAGCTTATTTTAATGAATTAAATAATATAAGATCTGATGATAGCTGACTGTTCTTTTCTGTATTAAAAACAAAGCAGGGGAACAATAAAAGATGTGTTATCTTGACCTTATTGAAATACTTTAATCCAAAAATACTACTGATGTCAAACACTAAGTGCATTTATATATTTTGTTGTTCATATATTCATTTTCTAAAAGTAAAAATTTTTTTTCTCTTAAAAAATCTTGTATTCTGATTTTGTTTTGGTTTTTTTTCAAGCTGTATTTTTAAAATAGGTTAGAAACTTCTACTTTTAGATTAAGGGAAAGCTGTTTTGTTTCAAAATCAGTGAATCAATTTTCATTACATAAGCAGTTGTTTATTTTAGACATATGAAGATATGCTGTTTCTGTAATAAAAGGTAGAGGGAAGCGAAGGGAAGGAGGTTGTTTCATGCCAATGTCTGAATACTTAAAATTTCAGGTGTTACATTATCAGTGGCAGAAGAATGCTCAAATCTCACTGGAGGCCATAGCGCATAATCTAACATGGGATCCCACAGGTATGACTAGAGCAAAATAAACACCTATCTGTTTGATACAGAATCTAATTTATTACTTAAATTTCACCAGGTTAGGGCAAGGAAGAGATTTTTGTTTTGACCTAGCATGACAGAGAACACCAAAGTAGAATGAAATCTGCCTTTTGTTACTTGTAGGAGAGCCAAAATAATAGGTGTGTCTGTAGTGTCTCACACATTTATCCCAATCTCAGTAATATCTAATGTTTAAAAACATGGCTTAAATAGTAGGCTATTGTTGTGGAAGAGGGATGTCTACAGTAGTTCTAGATATTTCTTTTAGATAATAGCTACTTTGGATATGAGAATAATTTTCACAATTTGAACTGTAGATACTAAAAAATGTATTATAATATATGAGAATATCATGCAAGATAAACTCAAGATAAACCCATGTAGGGGAATGTGTAAAAGGAACACTGCTACTGTAGTAACTTTGCTATAGAAAATGTGTTAAGGTTATATCTGGCATGTTTTCTCTTGCACTTTCAGGTTTGCAAAATTTTTTATCTCTCTATCTAGAAGTCTGTATTTTGCTACTTGTTTTGTAGATATATTGTTGTAGATATATTGTAAATATTTGTTTTAGGCACTCGTCTTTTGACTGGTTCCAGTTGTCTTCAGCTTTGGTCTAATGTTCCTTTGGAAAAACCTTCTGACAATGACAGTACTGAAAGAAGAGATGTTGGACTTGGAGAATGGAGATGTATCTGGCAATGCAAGTAAGACACTTGTTTAAAGACAATGCTTCAATTTAATTGAACACTAGTAAAATACTGAGGGAAGGCTGCTATTGAGGCTGTCCTAGTAGACTTTGTTCTTTTTACAAGATGTAACATGAAAGCTGCACATTTGAAAAGTTCTGTACTTTCAGGACTGATGAAAATAAGCTTCCTTCTATGATATAATGCACTTTTCTTTCTCTCCCCCTTTTCACACATTTTTAACTTTTTATGTGTTTGTTCTGGATAGTTGGAATAGTAATTCAGATGGATGTATTCTGTTTTTTTTTAATCTCTGTATTCTCTTCTTATATGTCCACTGATTTTAATCTTTGTGTCTGTGTTTCAGAAAAGTTTAAGTTTAGTGCTTCAGTTTATAAGTCAACTTACACTGCATTCCTTCCTGCCATAGGAAGACTTTTCTAATACTTGAGCTGCACTGTTCACTTGGGACTAGTGTACTTTATGGAATCCTCCTTAATAAAATCTCCAAAAGTGGCTGGCTGTAGGGACCCACCTGAAATTATTCACTATGAAGGAGCTGGAATTGGTGGGGTAGTTCCTTGAAAAAATCCCTTTTTAATCCCTCAGTTGTTCCTTTTTCTCTGTACTCTCTTTTAACCAAGGATGTGTTGAAAATCCCAAGATCATCCAAGTGCAACTGAAAACATTTCCTGTGAATACAATGAACTTTCTAAATAAAAGAAGTTTAAAACTTTCTCTATTTATTTAAACACCTTTTAACCTTCATCTCTCAACTGACTGAGAGGATTCAGCATGTAGATAGAATGCCATGGATGTGCCCTTAGAAATCTGGGTTTGTGGTAACAGTAGTCAAGATCATACAGATACTGCTTTTCCTCCGACCTTCAGTAGTAGGGTCCTACTAGGACCTACTAAGCTAGTAGGTCCTAGAAGGAGTCAACAGAACTTTGCAGAATAATTTTTAATATCCACAGGAGATGTTCCTGGATGTCTTTGTATTGGCCCTATGTCATGGTTTAATGCTGGCCTGGCAATTAAACTGAGTGACAAATGCTCTCTATTAATCCCCCCTCCCCTCCCTGATAAAGAAAGGAGAGAGAATAAGTGAGAGAGATTTATGGGTTGGAAACTAAACTACACAGCTTTAATGAAACAGTAATGATAAAAAGAAAATATTACTAAATATATACAAATATACAGGAAAATTGATACCGCATTCCTCCTCCTTTCCCCCAATAACTCTCACATCACCACTGAGGCTGCAGGGCAGCCCTGGGAAAGTCCAGGCTGGACTCCTGGGGTCAGCAGCAGCCAGGAGCTGGAGGCAGGAACACACAGATTCAGGCTGGCATGGATCAGGACCTCAGGCAGATGAACAGATGGAATCCTGTCAGGATGCTGAAGCAAACAGGGACAGGTGAAGAAGGGGAAGAAGGAAGGGGTTTGACCCTTGTGGTCCCTCAAATTTATACGGAGTATGACATGTATGGGATGGAATACTCTGTTTGGTCAATTTTGGTCATTTATCTTGCCCACCCCTCCCTGAAAGAGGGCTGCAGGTGTGATCTCTTTACTCCTTTTTCTCCTTCTGGAGGGCAAGCTCTGTTCCTCAGAGCTGAGCAGTGTCCTTGGTTCTGCACATCAGTTTCTAGCAGTAACTATAAACATCCAGTGTTATCAGTCCCAGAAACAGACACTGACTGAGAAACTTGCTGTTAATTTTGGCAAGTGCAGCTACTTAAAAGAAACTTAGCTGAAAGCAAAAGTACAAGACAGAAAATTACTTTTATCCTGGCCCAAACCAGGACACCTTACTAAGAGAATGTTGCTTAGACCTGGGTGGAATTTGACTTTCTTTGGTGCACAGCTTCTGTAATTGGCTTGCTGTTGTTACTGCACACACTAAATGCATCATGCTTTTGTTGACCTGATGGCTAATCCTTTCTGAAAGTTAGGTCTTTGTTATATGTGTCTAAAACTCATTGATGAAAATGTGCATGGTACTTGTGCTGCACAATTTAATTCTTGCATGTTTTTGTCTTTAATAAGCCCGTCACTTTAGGCAATAGGTCAGGTCTTTAAAACCTGTGAAAGAAGCCACATGAAAGTAAAAAACTGAAAGAAAGATTTGTATTTAGGTTTAGATTATTTTTTTTGGCATCTTAAAACAGTGTGACTGTTAATGTAACAGGTACTTTGAGATACTTCTTAGCTACATTTTTTTTTTTTTTGAGGGTGTTTTTTTTTTCTTTTTGAGTTTTTGTTTTCTTGAGTTACCACTGCTGGGAGTATGAGAAGTGGAAGTGTCTTTTAGATAAGCAGGAACATGAGAAATTCAACTTGAAATATGAATCATTGTAGAGGTTGAACATATCTAGATACAGTTTAATCTGTTAGCAGCTGGTTTTCTCTTTATATTTGGGAATATTTGACATCGCAGCACCTCCAGAAATGACTTTTTGGTATTTTTTTTCCTGTTTAACCACAGCCACATGCAGTTAAACACACATGTACCTCCTAGTCTGTGTGGACTTTGTTAAAGCTTGTTTTACATAGTACAATGGATACTTTGATGTAAGAATTAAATCTCTTTTGTGAGCTCAAGGGATAAAAACTTCTGGAGTTCTGAAAAAGTTCTGAACTTTCTATTCATTTCATAGAACTGCCTCTCAAGTTTGGTTAATGAAATTCTCACCAGACGGGGAGTTTTTTGCTACTGCTGGAAAGGTAAGTATATATTTCTAAGTATTGTGTACTGATTCAGATAGACTATTAAAGCAAAGAAGCAAAACAGAACACCTTTTTTTAAAAAAAGGTACTTTTTAATGTAAAATTTATTTTTTTATTTTTATGTATTTCCAGTTATTATTTCCTCTGTGCATCTTTATATTTTGGTATATAAGGCTTTGGGAGTGGGGGACAACAAATATTCACTGCTTACTGTTTTAAAATACTAATTTTTAATCAGTACCAAATTGTAGAACACCAGAAAGAGAGGAGTTTCAGGGAAGGGGGTAGATATGTGGATAAACTCACTAATGGATATCTTTCCAGTGAGGAAATTAATTCAGTGTTTCGCTGTTATTGTGGCACCATTATTCAAAAATAGCACTTTAATATCTTTTTGTGTAAATGTATCTGCATGCCTATTTGGTTATATAGAATTCACATTTCCCTCCAAGGGTGTATTTGAACACAGTTCATGCCAGTGTTTATGTCCAGTCTTACAGATTAATTTGAAGTACTCAGCACTGAATGGTTTATCAGCAAAAGCAATGAAGTCTCTTGGCAAAATATGCAAAACAAATATAAAAAAATCAAATCAAAATGACACATCTTTTTACTTCCTGACACACTTTGTATTTATGCTTCAAAACTTAATTGTTCAGGTTTTGTAAGAGAATAACATCCTAAAATGTCAAAGCAGAGAAAAGTCAAGGATCCATACAAGAATGTATATTACTTGTTAAAGGATGTGAAATAAGTAGTGTTTTCTACAAATAACACTGTTGTCTTTATTTGAGGGAAGAGTCACAGGACATTTGTCAAAAAGCTCTGGTAAGAATATCCAGACCCATTTTGTGAGAATTTGGGGAATTCTCAAAGTAGATTGTGGAAAATAATGTTTTCAGATTACTGTTTTTTTAAAAAAAAAAATATGTAAAACTTAACAGTACAAGCAGTTTCAACACAGATAAACAGATGCAAGTAGACATCAACTTTGTGCTACCAACTAAAGAACCCAACAGCGACTGCAGAATTATTAAGAAGGAAACAAAATGCTAGAATGTAAGGTCAACTCAGTTAATGCTGTTGCTGAGACTAATGAAAAGGTGTGTCACAGAACCCAGAGCAGAATTAACTTGACAGAATGAGTTCCAGATTCAAAAATGAAATACTTGTGCAGTTTGTTCTAGGTTGCATCAGAAGCATGAACATTAATTGCTATCTACGTACAATAAAGATTGGTTAGAACAGTGTTTGATTTACTAGTAGTGTGTGGAACTTTGATGTTGCTGTTTGGATCATAATGTCCCTTAACACATGCTTAAAACACAAAGATTCAAGGATGGTCCAGTTTGCAAATAAAACTTGCATTTAACATGTAGTTGTCATATGTATTTTCGTGATTCATTTCTATGCATTGAGAACAGATGAATAACATTTTTTTAAAGTTGTAGGTGTTTGGTTTCCCTATGCAATTTGCCATTTCAGATCGTTATGCATGTTTAGATGTATGCATCCTTAACTTTTAAGGCATTTGCTGTCTTTAAGGAAGAGACAAAGATGTAACAAATGTGTAAAATCATCTAGATTTCTTTTTCTAGGTAAACTGTATTACAGTTGACTAGTTTCCAGCATGTGAAATGAAATGCTGAGCTTTCTTGATGAGAAACTATACTCCCTGTAATAGTAAAGCAACCAGTTCTCATGTACCATTGCTATTTTGCTTATTTTAGATATCGTATTTTGTCATTCCAGTTTTTGACTGGAATGTCTTATATCCTGTTGAGTTATTTTGCATTAAAATATTTGCATTTGCATTATAATTGTGCTCATGCAAAGCTAAATAGGAAAAATTACTGATTAAGTAGGAAAATCAGCAATGGACTTTTTTTATCATAAATGACTAAATTGATTACCAGCTGTAGAATTTTTAAAACACCTCTTTGTTTCTGTATCTTGTTTCTTTTAATTTTTTTATGAGAAGATGATGGTCAGGAAAAAAACCAACCCTGGATACCCATGATAAGCATACCCAGGTTAATGCAGTATTTCAATACCATTCATACTTAATGCTTAACAGCTTGCAAATCACAGAATCATTCTGATTATGGTTAAGACTTCATTCTTGAGGAATGACCAGCCTTCCTGGACTTTCTTGCCCTTAAGGACTGCCTCCTAATCAACCAGTAGTAAAATAATAACCCCAACCCTAACCCTAACCAGTAACCCTTCCTTCTTTGTTGCTAAATGAATATCCATCTCCACTGAAATGGCAGACTGAAAGACCTTGCCTCAAATATTTCTCTTATCTTTCCTCAAATATTCATGTGCTGGCCTCAGGCTTATTTCTGGCACATTCAGTTTGGTGCCCTCCCCCTTCAAACCTAGTTTAAAGCTCTCTTAATGAGCCCTGCTAGCTCTTGTGCCAGGGTCCTTTTCCCCCTTTCAGACAGGTGTATTCTGTTGCCAGCAGGCCTAGTGTCATGTAAATCAGCCCATGGGGAAAGAACCTGAAGTCCTGCTGGTGACACCAGTCTTGAAGCCAGGTATTGATCTGCTGGCTCTTCCTGTTTGTTCTCATCAGTCCCACAACTGGAGGGATAGAGAGAGCACCACCTGTGTTCCTGATCCCTAGTCCTGATCCATGACCCAGTAGTCCCTGAAGTCTTTTCATTTCTTTTGGACTTCTTGTTGCTCTGTCATCACTGCCTACCTGAAAGATCAATAACAGACAGTAAGCTAAGGATTGTACTAGGGAAGAAAGCTTCCTCTGAACATCTTAACCCTCGCCCCAGGGTGGCAGCAGACTTCCCTAGGAAGTGGATCTCGTCTGCATATTGACCCTTCTGCTCCCTTCGGAAGTGAGTTGCCTTTGACAGTGACCTGCTTTTTTTCTCTACTGGAGTGGTTTTGATGTGGGGTGTAGTCTGACTCAACTTTGGTGCCTTCTCCAAATTAGGTGAACTGTCGTCTTTCTCAGCATTCAGTTCCCCTTGCAAAGCATTGTACCTGTTTTGTAATGACAGCTGGCAAGGTGTGGTAGTTGCTGGGGAGATGAACCTGCAGTGCCTGCTGTGTCAGGCAGGACCTTGCTGCTCTTCGCTATCAACGTCATCCAGGCAAAGGGATTGGGGACTTCCCCTTGCTCTCAGCCACGTCAGCTCATGTGGGTGAAGTGGGAGGGTGAATTGGGGCTCCAGTTGTCTGTCTCTTCCTTGCATTCCCTGATGCTTCTGAATCTACTCACCTCCTCCAGGAGCTTCATCACTAGGCAGAGTTCTTCCACTAGGGCACATCTCCCAGAAGACTGCCTCCTGGTCACACCTGATAATGGTGTGTGAGTAGGGCACGCCCTGCTGCCATATAGCTGGGCAGTAGTGTTATCCCAGGAGAGCAGAGTGTGGGAAGCTGTGTCAGCCCTAGAGTGTGCAGACCTGAGGGATGTCACAGGCTTCTGCTTGCTGGATACTATCATTCCCTAGTTGAGCTTTGGAGCCCTCCCTGCATACACTCCTCTGCTGTACCCTGCTTTGTGTTCACAGTGCAGGTGTCTGTTGCATTGTATTAATTTACATGTTACTTAAAGGCATGAGGATACTAGAACAGTATTTTTCCACTTTATTGTGTATGTGTATATCTAAGAAGAGAAGGTAGATCAGTACTGAGTTTGATTTTTGAGTTGCCATCTTTGGCTTTCGCTTGCATTCCTAATGCTTAATTTTGTGTGTCAGTTTTAGAGGTTTTCCGTCAAAATCCAGTTATTTATATTAACACAAATACCAGTTCAAACCAGTAAAACTTGTATTTTTGTGGTTAAAACTGGCAGCAGGAGCAGCAAAATTCAGGTTATTAATGGCAAGAGAGATGAAAAGAAAACTTAGCTACCACGTTTTTTTAACATCAGGTTTTGAAGTTCTGTTTACTGATCTGGCTTTCTCTCACCAGAAAAATATTTTACTTAGAAGAATAATGAAAACCCAGGAGACATACCCAGAGATAACTGAAATACATCATATTCCAATGCAAAGCATTCTTAATTACTGTTTTTTTTTTCCCTAGGATGATTGTCTTGTGAAAGTATGGTACAATACAGACAGCTGGAGATCAGCCATAACACCACCTGGTGCAAGTCCAGAAAAACAAGCACAAGAAGTTGATTTTTCATTTGTTTATTTGTCTCATCCTCGATCAGTAAACACATTTTCGTGGAGGAAGACCAGTAAATTCATGCCACGGTCAGTACTTATAGTAACCTGAGGTTTGTAAATTGCCCCAAAAATGTCGATCTGTAGTCTTTCCAGCTGTACTGTCAAGAGTCACACAAGTTGTGCAGTTTCCTTCAGTTAATAATTGACTTTGCACACCTAGTATATTTATTGTGTGTGTTTGTATAATTCCTTCACCTAGTTTTTCCTTCTTTAATTCCTTGCTTAGTTTTTAAGTCGTAGCTAGAACTAAATTGTGAACTGACATGAACTGGAAAACCTGATGATCTGAATAGGTTTTTTTCAATACTGTAATTTAGGTTAATAAGATTTTTAAAATAAGTATAACACATTGCATTTGGAAAAATAGTAATTAAGAAAAGTCTATAGTTTTAAATTTGCTGTTGTATTCATGTACATTGGTTTCTTTGTTTTGAATGTCATTTTATAAGTACTATGTAACAATAAGACCTGGTGAATTGAGAACAGTTATCCAGAATTATGATTTTCATCTGAAGGACTTCTAAAAGAAAACCATATTCTGTAAATTGAAATCCGTGGTTTGGTGCTGCACAGCTGCGTAATAAAGTTTGAGGTAATTTATATTCAGGTACCTGAATAGATCTGAAAGTCTTTCATACATAATTTGTTCAAAAACTGTATTTTTAAATTTTTCTTTCCTTAGTATCTTGGTGTAATTTTGAAACTGATAATGGAAAAGTTTTTTCCTGTTGCTTTAGTTTGGTGCTATGTGATGGTAAGCAGCTTCTTTACACATTTCATTTTGTTTTCACTAGTGGTGCTGTCTGCAATGTACTCCTGACCTGCTGCAAGGATAATGTTTGTCGTCTCTGGGCAGAGACTTTGCTACCCAACGACAGTCTATTGTATGGTGGAGGATACAACAATTGGAGTGAATCAGTGAACTTCACAAATAACTTCAAGAGAAATACTTCGAGTAAGGAAAAAGTGCATAATGCTTTAGAGGTAAGAAGTGACATTGAACAGGGATGATAAACACATGTACACACAGTTTTAGACAGGGCTGTAATTAGTTACTCAGACGTGAAATTAAAAATCCTTTATATCATAGATGTGCATTAAGTGTTATGAAAGGGTGAATTTACTTAGCCTTCTTTAGGAAGACTAAGCTGACAGCTGTTCTCTTGAGCTTTCACGTTAGAAGATGCTGTTCTTGCATCACTTCTGCCTATTTTGCTTTGACTGAAGCGAAGTTCTTCACTGTATCAAGTTCAAAGAGCTGGGAACACGATGTTGCACATACTCTTTATACGTTATGTGAGATCCACTACAGATGCTGCCTTAAGATATATTCTGTTACCTCTGAAACTGTGAAACAGCTTTTTCTGCAGCTAGAGAAACTAACAATACAAACAGGTTGGGTAGAGGCTTGAGCAAGTTTTGTGTAGAGTGACTTTGTCTGGTGTGCCTTCCTGTAACAGGATGGTTGGATGATGCTTAAGGTCTCTTCCAACCAAAACTATTCTAGAATAATATGGAGGGAAGATAGCCTTTGTTGCCTTTCTGCTGTAGTTATTAAATAGAGCAGACTGCTTGGAAGTTGGATGCCTAAGGCAAGTGATCCCTACCAGACCTGTTTTGTAATCAATGGGAAGCAGGAGAAAGGTGAAGCATTAGTAGTGTCCTGCAAAGCTGTGCAGAGAGTATTTAGAAATTGTCCTTTTATTCAAATGGAATGATACATTTAGCATGATCATGGTGCTTTCTTAGTATGTGTGGCATAAATGAAAAGTATGACAGGCTGAAAGGCACAACACAGCAAAGAAAATATATTCAAAAGGGAGACTGTTTCTCAGCCTCCAAAATGAGATTATTAATTTTTTGGGGTTTGTTTGTTCAGGATCTTTAAGCATGGTATACATTTCTGAAGCACAGTAGTGTTAGAAGAGCCTTAAATGAATCTGAAAGCACTAGTATTTCTGTACTGCAGACGCAGCCCAAACGGTGTAATTTTTGTAAGAAATTCTGCTGATGCTTTAAAATAGCATTAAAAATTAGCACAAAAAATTAATACGCTAGTATCTGGGAAACCACTTGCAGAAGAAATCTACCTTTTCCTTTTGAAAAGAATTAAAGTTATACCTTATTCTTCATGCAGTTAAGCTTGAGGCACTTTAGACGAGGAAGGAGGAGGTCTGGCGCTGTTGTAGCACATACTGGATATGCTCCGCATCAGCAAGATCCCCATGAAGTTCACAGGAATGTCCCTCTTCATGCAAATGCACTTTGTCACTTCCATATTGCTGCCAGTATCAATCCAGCCACAGGTAAGAAACGTGGTAAAGCCTTGCCACAGGGTGAGTTACAATTTCTGTTAGGTCTTTGCTGTCTTTGTAAGCTTAACTGGCTTAGATGTATTTGTACATTACTTACAGGATCATGCAAAATTACTAGTTTGTTGGTTTCATTTAATGCATGAAAGAACCTTCTCCTACAATAATGAAATTATTTGAATAAATTTCCACCACAGTAATCCTGTCTTTCATTTTTTATCTTTTAGCTGAACTTCACAGTGATATGAGATGCTGTATGATTTTGTTGTATGGATTGTATATGATGTTGGGAGCACACAAATACAAAATTTCCAAACTTCATAAAGAGTACCTGACACTAAGTGTCTGCAGTAACCACACATCCCTGTACTTCTGTCTCAGAACAAAGCAAAACATGCTTTCATCTTGTATTCCATAAACTAATATTTGCCTGCACTCACACAAAACATTGATAGGCATTAAGCAAAAAATCACTGTAGTTACTAAAACTTCTGTCTTCTTAATTATTTGTGTATGGAGAAAATGAAGTCCATGTCTACTCACGGAGAAACTAAACAGAAATGGACTTTTGCTAAGATTTTAGTGCCATGATTTGATTTCCTTTTTTTTTCAACATAATGAGCAAGCTATGAAATCCTTTTCTCAAACTAGTTAAGTTTAGTTTCATAAGTAATAGCCTTAATTTTTTTTTTTGTTCTTTCTGTCTCTTTTCTGAAAGGCCAGTTTTGTTATTTGTTCAGCCAGGGTTAGGTCATATTTGGAACTGTACAGTCTTTGGTGTCTTTATAAAGAACTGTTGGTTTTCACTATTGTTTCTGGACTAAAACTGAAGACACTTTCCCTGCAAGATTACTGTTCGTGTTTTGTTGGTATTGGTTCATGTTTCTTTTAATAGATCTGACTAAAAATGACTTTTCACTTATACATTATACCTAAGTAAGCTTGAGTTACACTTTAAGAAGTCTTTGCAATATTGGTGTGCCCAAAGCAAACTCACAGAATGAGAATACAAATAATACTGAAAATTAAGTCAGCAATTAAAAGATTTTCCTATGTGTCTAACACTTTTAATCTTGTATTCCATCTATGTTGTCTGTATTTTCTATCTTGATACTGTCTCAGTAGTCTAAAGGATGACTGATCTTTAATGTAGAATCTCCGTTTGAAGTAACTTTCAAACCTTGAATCTTAATTTGAGAAAATAGCTGTTTTTCCTCATGGGCAAGTCCTTAAGTACCTCAGCCTAACCAGATTCTCCAAGCAGTCCTTTTAGTGTGCTCTTTTGAATTTAAGCTTAATCTGAAAACGTAATTGTATTTTATTTAATTTAAACCAAATCGGTTTATGATCTCTCACTTGAAAACTTACCGTTATTACATTTTGAGTACTTGATAAAACCCTAGACCACAGGATCTTTATTTTTCATTCACTTCAACTTTTGAAGAAGAACAAATGATTGGGTTTTTAAAAATTTTTATTTTATTGAATTTTCATTCTGTTAATTTTGAAACTCATTTTCTTATGGCGACAAAGTCTTCAGACTTTATACTAGAGTGTTACTTAACCTGGCATTTAGCCTGGATGGAGTTCAGTGAATGGAATAAGCATTACCTTAGCAATATCTTAGGATAAGATTATCTCTAGGCAAATCCAGAAAAGGTTATTGAATTTTTCAGAAAATAGTGAATGTGATATATGAAGCAAATAGAAATTCACTAAGGAATTTTTTCAGAGTTGAGCACCAAGTTAAAATTTATTAGTTTTTAGGTAGGAAAATGGGAAAAAAATTATTTGTTTAGCAATCTTTTGATATATATTTGGAGGGCATTAGATTCATAATCTAATATGAAAAGTCCTAATTCACCTTCATTTTTATGTTTATTGTAGCTGCTTTTTCCAAAGAGAGGTCAACAGAATTCTTCCCTCCAACTTCTGATTTTGCCAAACGTATTATGATATTTTTGTGTTTGACACTACTTGAACCTTTTAGGAAATACAACTCTTTGCTTTTCTTGCCCTCTTTCCTTGGTGCACCCCTCCCCACAACAACATTGCTGAAAGTGTGTCTTTCTTTTGTGTGGTCTCAGCTAATAATTTTCTTAGGCTAGACTGCAGGGTAAGTAGTTCAAAGCCATTTCTGGTGTTATGAGAAAACAATTTGAGTAATAACTATTTTTATCCCAGGGCGTGGAATTTAAGTTATGTAGCATAAATAAGGAACAGAGGGAGACAAAAACATGTATGGAGACTTTTAAGTGGGACTTAAATGCAGGCTGAGCCTTTAACATGTTTTTGTATGGCTCATCAGAGGAAAGTGCAGTAAATCATTTAGCTGCTGTTTAGGCACAATTAATTTAGGCAATGTTTCTCTGATCAGTTCTTGGTTCTGTCACTTTGTGATCAATGCTTTTTTTTTCTTTCTTTTTTTTTTTTTTTTTCTTCTTCCAGCTACATGGGATGGCAAGTAGTGTCACAGGGCAATGTAAAATAATAATGGAATCCATGGTAATCAGAAATCCTGACTTTATGTGATGATGGAGTTACATAGAACATCATCTGGTCACTGTACTAGTTTTTGCTAGTGTAAGCCCTGCCATACATAATCCTTGATTACAGTGTGTATATACTGCAGTGTTCATTGTGATCTAAATATTGGGAAATTATGCTTAAATTATTTGGTTTGTACTGAGCTGTAGTATCAAAAGGCAAGGTAAATAAACCTGTATGGAGAGTATTACATCATGAAGATGTAACAGCTCAGGGCCATAGAGTAATACAAATGTAAACATCCTAAAGAGCCTCCCTATGGAACATCTCTTGTAGTAGCAGTCAAGCAATTTAATACAGAAAGGAGATGTAGTTGGTGAAAGGAATGACAAGTGACAGTACAGTTAGTATAGCTTTTTCATGGTAGGGCTTCTGCTTAAAAATAATTACACTAATTTTTTATTTTTTTTTTACGAGACTACTTGGTTTTAAAAAATGTCAACATGTTTTTCTGATAGATATTCCTCTACTCCCTTCTATCACTTCTCTGAGTCTTGGTGGAAATGAAGAAAAAAGTGGACCTTTTATTGTGCACTGGTTAAATAATAAGGAACTTCATTTTACCTTATCTATGGAAGTATTTTTGCAAACACTTAAAAAGAGTTTTGAACGTCATTCTCCTGAGACTAACACTGAGGAAGCTAATCAGGTGGATGGCAGATCAGAAGACGGTAAGTGTCTTACAGGTTTTATTTTACAAAGTAATTTGTAATGTTCTTTCAGTTGCAGTAAGAGTCAGGCAGTTTGTAAGGATAAAGACAGGTCACAGTAGCATTTTTATGCATTTACTTCCCTGACTCTGGAAATACCTAAGTAGCTTTAAAAAGCTTTTTTATCTTTCAATGATTGTGAGTTATTTATGCTGAAAACTATTGTTTACTTGGGCTGACCTGGATACCTTTGAGTGAAAGTGCTTTGCTGTAAATGTGTTTGAGGAAGAAGGTAAAACCTTAGAATTCACTTCCTTTGTACTTTTAAATGCACACCTGTTTTAACTTTATTATATAAGATAATAGTCACTTAATTTAACTATATAGAGTTTGAAGATGAGTGCTTGCAAAAAAATATAAAATGGGGAAAATAAAAGTATTCAAGATGCAATATATAAGCTGCTTTGGTTTGTTAGTGATTGAGGTCTGCTAAAGGATTTATGCTTAAAACTCATTTTAAATTTGTACTTAGATGAGTGGCTTACAAAGCCCCGAAAGGTGCTGCAATACCTAAACAGTACTTGCTATACGTAGGCTTTTGAATATAATATATATATCTGTATATATCTGTATCCGTTTCAGATGTGGATGGAAATGGAGATGAACAGAAAGGGGTCCAGGAAAAGAAAGAACTGGGTGAAGAGAAAACTCTAAATTCAAGCCTTATTCCTTTATCTTCTGCTATCATTGATCATGAAATTGAATTACTCCTTTCTGAATGGAATAAAAATGCTGACATGCTATTCAGTATACATCCTATGGATGGTTCACTGCTGGTATGGCATGTGGACTGGCTAGATGAATACCAGCCTGGCATGTTTCGCCAGGTGCAGGTACTTTATTTTTAATGTTTTACACATTGTTACTCTGTTGGAAGTATGATGACAAAATAGCATCAATTGTCTTTCTTCCTTTCTTAAAATTCCAGGTGTCCTTTGTCTCAAGAATTCCTGTTGCATTTCCAACGGGTGATGCAAACTCTCTTTGCAGAAGTATAGTGATGTATGCTTGTACCAGAAATGTTGACTTAGCTATTGAGCAAGGCAAACAAAAGCCTCCTGGCCTTACACGATCTGCATCTATGCTTATTTCTTCTGGACACAGTAAATCAACCAACAGTTTAAAACTAAGTATCTTCACACCCAATGTTATGATGATTTCCAAACATGCAGATGGGTCATTGAACCAGTGGCTAGTGAGTTTTGCTGAGGAATCTGCTTTTTCAACTGTACTCAGTATTTCACATAAATCCCGATATTGTGGTCACCGTTTTCATCTTAATGACTTGGCTTGCCACTCAGTATTACCACTGCTGCTTACAACCTCACATCACAATGCTCTGATTTCACCAGATGTTGAGAACACAAAACAGGCAAATGATTCTTTAGAGTCTCAGGAATCACCAGTAAGACTTCAGAGCAGAGGCAATGCAAGCACAACATCCCAGGATCCCAGTGCGGTTTACAGTGAACTTATTCTTTGGAGAGTTGACCCTGTTGGGCCTTTGTCCTTTTCTGGTGGAGTTTCTGAACTTGCTCGGATCAATTCTCTCCATGTTTCAGCTTTCTCTAATGTTGCATGGCTGCCCACACTTATACCCAGCTATTGCCTTGGTGAGTTTTATTTCCTGATTTGTGAAATGTTCTAGATTAAAGGCAGTATAACCTTTTGATACCACACAATAGCTAACGTAGATATACATGTATGTATTGGAAAAAATGTATAGCATGGGTCCTTTATTTAACAACTTTCCAAGAGACTGATACTTGGAAATTGTTTCTTTCTGTGTGAAGAACTGCTGTAGTGTTCTGCTTTGCCTTATGTAAGTGGTATTTTAAGAGCTTATGTATTAAAGCTCTTAAATGCATGTGCATATTCAGAGCACGTAGAACACTTAAAAATGGCCATAGATTTTTTAATGTAATTTGCAAATGGGATTCGCATTCCCATTCTTATACGTTGATTTGGTTGCACAGCACAGCATTAAATTTTACAGTTTTTGCTTGTGTACCAGAATCAACAAAAGAGAATTTTTCTTATGCTATGTTGGTTTTTTTTGTAACTTCAAAATTGCCTCTCACAAAAAAACCCAACAAAACCAACCAACCAAAAAAACCCTCCCCACAAAAAACCAAAACAAAAAATAAAAGAAAACCCCAACCAAAACCAAACAAAACAAAAAAAGGGGCAGTGAGTTTTTTGAATACCTGAGCACTTTTCTCCTTCTTATTTTTCTAGGTGCATATTGTAATTCTCCAAGTGCCTGCTTTGTGGCTAGTGATGGACAGCATTTGAGATTATATCAAGCTGTAATAGATGCCAAGAAGCTTCTTTGTGAGCTCTCCAATCCAGAAATATCTGTAAGTGAAAAGCTGTGTCAGGTTTTGGGAGGCTGGAACTCATTCAGTCACAATATTTTCAGACTTACTGATAACTAAGCTGGTTACTGAGGGTTTCAAATATTATAAAAACTCTTATGGCAAAGCTTTTTAACATTGTAGCCATACTGTATTCCATTTAATCTCAAACTGCATATTGTGCCAGGTCAATAATTGGTTGGGAGGTACCTCTGAAACACTTGCACTGCAAGGAATAGCAGCAGAGCAACTAGCTATGTGTGCATGTTGCCCAGAATAAGGAAGAGTTGAGATGATAATGGAGCTTGGGGAAAGTACAGTAAAGTGCTAAATGTGATGCTTTGTAGATAACTTCACTTTTCAGCTATCAAAACCAATATGGCTCTTGATAAAACTGAGAATGTTACCTGTGTCCTTGGTGGATTTTAGCCGGTATATACTCAGTGCCTTAGTTAGCATTTGCTTCGTAATAGTGCACCTACCTAGTAGGCTGTGCCATAGAATGGTGGTAACTAACAAAACTGAGGACCATCCCTCTGACTCTTTTTAAACAGAAATATGTTGGTGAAGTTTTTAACATCGTAAGTCAGCAATCTACTGCTCGCCCAGGATGTATCATTGAACTGGATGCTATCACAGAGCTTGTAAGATCTTTTTCTGTACTCATTGTATAAAATGTATTAATAGTATCATCTAAACATGTCGCTCTTTGTCAGATAAAAGTGAGGTACTTAAAGACTGATTTTGACATATGGTAGTACTTTTGGTTTGGTAGTTCTTGTAAATATAGAATGAGAGTAACAAAGGGGCATTTTCTTGGGAAATGTTTCATTGGTGTATAACTTATCAAGTTAAAAGCTAGCATATTAGCAATCTTAAACAATACATTCCAAATGTGTTTGCGTGTTGTGTTTTGTTTTTTGTTTTTTTTTTACTTTCTTAGCATGGCAGGAAAACACAATTATTCCATGTTTTTCAAGAAGATTTCATTTTGAATAACCAGGAGAAAGAAGTACCTGAAAAGAAGAAAAATTTGTCAGAATCCGGTAAAGAATTCTGTTTTTGTAGAATATGGAAGACAAAATAGTACACTTCTCATTCCACAGAGGAAAAACATGTTTTATAGCTTTTAGCATTTTAAGGTCAAATACCATACTTCAAGATTTTTATATACCAAAGAAGAAAATCTAGTCTTGTGAAACTCATGGGTGTTTCACTTGCTTTAAAAGTAGTGTGCAACCAAATTTTAGATGAAGTAGTTTTAAGTCATAAGAGGCCCACTATCTACTTTGTTAAGCATTTGTTAAGCATTCCATTGTTGATGCCTTTTTTACATGAGAGGCTTTTTACATGAGAGGCTTTTTACATGAGAGGGTTTTAAATGTAGAGCCTGTAGCTGTAAGATATGACATGGGCAAAGCTTATTGCATCCTTTTTATGATGGGTGTTCATCCTTTAGGTCAGCTAAATACTGCTCCTTAAGTCTTGTGTGGTACTGCTGATGATGGGCCAAACAAATCCTGCAAAATACGGCTATGAAATACAATACTGTTACTATGCTACAACTTCACATTGGGGCAGATCTGACTTGCTTTGGAATAAATGATCAATTTTCCTTGGTGGACTGTCAGTGATTGTGTTTATATAGACATCTCTATTTTGTTCTGTTCCGTTCGAATAAAATCATGTGGGGAGAAAGAGCCAGCGTAAAGTTTGTGGTACCAAGTTATCTGTGGTAGTGAAGTGAATGCTGGGGAAAAAAAGGAAGCAAAGTGTGAAACAGTTTTGCATAATAACTTGGTACACAAATTTTTTTGTTGTTGGAAGAAAAGGGAGCCATCTAGGGAAATATTACCTGAGTTGTATAAACATGGTGATTAATTCTGAATTAGCTGTTTCTAGTTGAGAAAGAGATTTGGAATAATGGAAATAACATATGACAATGTCAATCCAACTCTCAGTAGAGGTCAAAAAATGCAAGTGGATTGTTGAAAATCAGGAATATAGAGAATAAAATAGAGAATAAAAGTAATACAGCATAAAATAGTTGTACATTTGCATCTTGACTTTAATATACATGAAGGGCTTTAAAAGAAACATGGAAGCTATTTGATCTTAGAAAAGAGCTGTTGAAGTTCTGTATGATTTGCTGCTATGTTAGAAATTAGGGTAATCAGACCCTTTGAAAAATTGTAAACTTGAAGCCTGTAATTCACATACATTCTAAATTGGAAATATTTTCTAGTACCTTAAAGGTCTTTAGTTTTTAAAAAAACTCACTCCTTCCTCTTTAATAAATATGAAAATATTTAGCTCGTCATCTTTAAAAAAAAAAAAGGAAAACATTTTTCTACAATATCTTAAGCAACCCAGTGTCAAAAACACAGGGCCACAGGGCAAATACAGCATATTCTTAATGATGTTTTGTGGATGGGTCTAAAGATGAGTCAGAGCAGTCATGAAGGAAAGATAAACACTAAACTATCTGTTCCTTCTGGGTCTGAATGGGTTTACTTTGCTGCTGCAGAAGGAGAATGGCTGGGTGCACCCTACAGAAATGTGCTCCTACTGATACTAGAACTCATGTTGTCTTTTCTTAATATGAAATTACAGCAAATAATTTTGTAAGAAGCAGCATTATATTTCTTGTACATTCCAGATTATAGAGTCAATATTGCTGGGTTGTGAGCCATAAGGCTGTCCATTAGACCAGGATGTGACTTTCCAAAGTGTTGACATGGCATTTCTTCTCCAGATTAAATTTGTGTACTTATCCCTTAAAGGTTAAACCTCTGTCTAGTTCACTGTTTTAATTGTTACACTTGCCAGTAACATACAGTTAAGAAAGTGTGAGAGATAAGCATATGCAAGGCAAAGGTGTAGAGCTGAGAGTACATTCTGAGATTTAGACTCGGCAAATTCAGCCAAATATGTTGTCCTCTCTAGAGAAAAACAGACAGTTCTTCATGTACATATATATATATATATATATATGTATAAGTATAGTGGCTATTGCTTCTGATAATAAGAAAACTGACATAACAAGTGTTGGGTATAATTAGAGTGTTGCAATTGGGTATTAGTTAATGATAGCTTAATGTGACTATTTGCCAGTCAGCAATATTTAGTTCTACTTTCAGGTGAATAACCCCTAAGATCTTCCTGTTTTGAATTTCATCAGGAGACCAGCAGAATGGATTCTCTGAAAAATTCTACTTAATAGTAGTAGAGTATACTCAAAACCACTCATTACTACATATGTGGCATCTACATTTGAAGTCAATTCCTGTTTCAGTAGGTAAGCCCTCTTTCTTGTAGTTTTCTGTTTAAAAAAAGAAAAAAAGTCCCTGTCTTGTGAATACATCTGCTGTTCAGGGTATTCTAAAATGTATTTCAGTTTTTTTTTTTTTAAAATCTGCAGACCTTAGATTACAAGCTTTCATCACAGCCCGTTTGTTCTTGATTACTACATAATCTTCAGAACGCTGAAACTTTTGAGTTCAGCCTGACCCTGAAGTGTAATATATATTGTGCATTCTAATGGTAAATATATTTATCTGGTTTTAATACAGCCTAACAGACCAGATGGTTTTGCTTTTCAGAAGTTTTTGCTCTGCAATTTTTGAATTTACACATGAATTCTAAGTCGGACTAGTTTTAAATATGTATATAACAGAAATAAAATTACAATTATGAACAATTTCTATGTTCTGAAATCTGCCGGTTCTCCTTAAGAATACCAAACTACCACAAAAAATTATAAAACTTTAAAGTAAGATAACATAACTTCAGTAGTTTTCTATTAACATTCAAAGACCAAGAAAACATACATCTGTTGTTCACCACATATCAGGGGAATCAATTATAATAATTTAAAACAAATAGGTATTTGCCTTGTTATTGCTTTCAAAGACAGAATTTCTTCAGTGGTTTTAAATATTGTTACAATTAATTTATAAGTTGGTGAGAAAGCTAAAGATAGAATTTTTCTAATCTATTTAAATTACAAAAACTTTGCTAATAATGCTTTTCCACCAACCTATTGCCTATTTTCGTGTTCCAAATTAACTTAATTCATTCTTCCAGCTGCTGAGTTTTATTAAAAATAAAAAAACGTGGTGATGTATTCAAATCACAATCTCCAAGATGCTACACTTTAGAAAAAAAGATTAGCAAATTTTCTTCTGAAAAATGCCTTTTCCTCATTTGCAGGGTAAGACATAAAGGTAGATACAGGTATTTTGTGCTTAATGAAGTATTAATTTGTGTGGATAACCATATCTGTCATCTGTAGTTTTAGTGTTTCTGGTTACAGTTTGACTGCTTCAAGTCTAAGTTTAATGTTAGAGCTTCTTAGTAGTTTAATCTGAGGTGTGCTAGCATTTCTCTATAAATTTGGATGAAGAAATTAATGTCATTAAAATAATAGTAAAATTTTAAGGGGTTTTTTTTCTGTCTTTTTTTGACCTTTTAAGGTGAGAAAAAATACTTCTTAGACTAAAAGAAATCACTGACTTTTTCAAATTAATAATGCAAACTTTTTTAGATGAAAAAGTAGTTTCAAACCCACCTGAAGCCACAGCACAGGCAGAAGAATTGTACTCTTCACCAGATCCAGAGAAGATTCAGTCACCTTTCACTCAGAAGTATCAAGCCTGTAGAGCAAACCTTCAGAGCACCAGCTGGCTTACTCTGTCTTCCAAAATGGTGTATAGTCAACAGCTGAATTTGCCAGAAGGAGTAGAGATAATTAGTGTAAAGCCATCAGCAGGTTTGTAATTTTTCTTAAAGAATAAAATAAGGGATCCTTGCCTTTCTGTCTCTGATCTTAAAATATAAACAAAATAAGATTGGTAAGTTTCATATTTCTTGTTAAAATTAAAATGCTTGTGGGTGGATCCAAAAGATTTGCTAAATCTTGTTCTGACTTTATACCTCGATCGTGGAACCTAGGACTGAAAAAAAGCTTTTATTTTGCTCATAATATTCCTTGAATTCCATCTTCTTGCCATAAGAGGAATTACAGAAACATGAATTTAGTTTTACAATAATTCATTATTTTTGGTAGTATCAACACTTAAATTTAAGGCTTTCTTCAGTAGTCTTTCAAACAATCCTTTATAAAGATTTTTAGGTTTTTGAATGGGAAACCTTTGTTTTATGGTAGAGATGATACAGATGAGGTTTAAATCACAACTCCTCTCTACAGCATGAAATGGAAACAGCAAATAGTTTTGAAGTATTTTTGTTGTATTCTTGTGTTTGATACCCTCCCTGCAAACAACCCTCTTTGTGAGGAAGTGATGATATTTTTTTGTTTGATAATAAAATAACTGAGTAAACACATCTTTACTTTTTTTTGCTTGCTTTTTAATATTTCCCATAGTAAAAGTGTATTTTATTTAATTTTAGGACATCTGAGTAGTTCTTCCATATATCCGGTTTGTCGTGCTCCGTATCTGCTGGCTACTTCGTGCTCTGATGGAAAAGTTCGATTCTGGAGATGCAGAGTTTCCACTGAATCATCAGCTTTGTCCATGCCAGACTATAGTGCAAATAGTGATGTTATATATGTATGGGAAGAATGGCCATTACTGATTGAAAATGGACTTAATTGTAGTGCCGTTAGTGTTCCAGGAAGGCCAACTGAAATTAGCTGTGCACACACAAACAGATTAGCTGTAGCATACAAACAGGTAACAGCTAAAAATAGTAATTTTTCTCATGATTTTGTAATGCACATTAGTATTTTTGAATGTGAATCTACAGGGGGTTCTTCTTGGATTTTAGAACAGACTCTTCGTTTAGATGAGAGAGGCACCATGTTAGAATCTGGTGTTATTATTGATAGTAATTTAGTGGCATATAACCAACATATGTCCAGCACTAAGCACTTGGTACACCTAGATTGGATGTCTAGGGAAGATGGTTCACATATTCTGACAGTGGGAATTGGATCAAAACTTTATATGTTTGGTCAGCTGTCTGGAAAAATGCAGGAACAAAGTGGTAAGGAGATTGTAGCAGTTTCCCAAAGTGTCAGTACAAAGGCAAGGTTTGTTCTCCTGCGTTGTGTCAACTTGGTTTCATCTGTAGAGGGGTCACCTCCTTTTCCAGTCTCCTTGTCCTGGGTACGTGATGGCATTCTAGTAGTTGGAATGGATTGTGAAATGCATGTTTATTCCCAGTGGCAATCTCCTTCCAAGCAGGAACTAGATAGTACAGATTCCTACGGTGCAAGTGCATCATGTATAACTAGCTTAATGAAACAGAGCCAGTCAGTTTCCTCAGGTCTGCATCCACCAAAGCGAACCTTGACCAGATCTATGACCAGCCTTGCACAGAAGCTTAGTGGTAAAAGATCTGCCTGTGATCTGTCTACAGAAATGGAAGATTCTGGTCTTTTTGAAGCAGCTCACACATTATCTCCCACTTTACCTCAGTATCATCCATATCAACTGTTGGAACTCATGGATCTTGGTAAAGTACGTAGAGCCAAAGCCATTCTGTCCCATCTGGTGAAGTGCGTTGCTGGAGAAGTTGTTGCTATAAATGAATCTGAAACTAATCATGATAAGAGGCTCAGATCCCTGACCATCAGTGCTAGTGGAAGTACTGCAAGAGATCCCAAAACATTCAGCAAAACTGAGACTACAGACTATATTGAAATAGACTCTGTTCCACCATTGCCTTTGTATGCTTTGCTTGCTGCAGATGAGGATTCATCACATTCCTTTTCTGAGAAGTCTAATAATCAAAATAGTAAAAATAAAAAAGATATGCCTGATGTCAGTTATGAAGATCTCTTTCAAAGTACTATTGTAAGTACAGATGAACTACTTACATTTGATGGAGATGAAGACAGTTTGAAACCAAATGTCATTGATCTTTCTCAGTATAGCCCAACTTACTTTGGACCAGAACATGCTCAAGTTCTTTCTCGTCACTTGCTTCATTCAAGCTTGCCAGGTCTCACTAGAATGGAGCAAATGTCATTGATGGCTTTGGCAGATACAGTTGCTACTACCAGTACTGACATTGGAGAAAGCAGAGACAGAAATCAGGGTAAGCTGTCTCTTCCAAGTTAAATGTACTGCTGTTCTTCAAAAGCTTTTTGGGGAGTTTCTCCTGTTCTGGAATATTTTTGTGGCATATGAAAGTATTTCATAGTTTTATTTCATGGTATAAATTGTACTTTACTGTGCCATCTAACTGAAATTTCCAGACTTAACTTCATAAAATACTGTTACTGCCCGTGTTACTCCATCAGTACATATACCATAATTGCTTCTAATTCAGTGACGAGACAGCTTTCTTAATGGTCTCCTTTTATTACACTATGAAGAGAAACTGAGAAATATATTTATTGGGTTTTTTTTAATGAAATAATACTTCCTGTTACTTCAATTAAGAGAAAATAACCTCAAAGCTTTTTATATGTGAAATTTTCCTCTATCTTTGAAGGAAAGAATTAAGCTATTATACATTGAGTCATATATTCTATATATTAGATATTAGTTACATAATTCTAAAGCAGTTTTCCTGTTAAGGCTTTCAACAGCTACTTTGTAGCATTGGAGCAGGTTGCCCATGGAGGTCCCTGGGGGTGTTAAAAAAAAAAAAGGGTAGATGTGGTGCTTTGGGAGGTGATTTAGTGATTATGTTGATGTAGGATTGATAGTTGGACTTGATCATCTTGAATGTCCTTTCCAGCCATGATGATTCTATAATTCTATAATTCTGCTTTGAATATTTTCTCTAAAGTGTGTATAAAAACATTTAATTCCAGGTGGAGAAACTCTTGATGAGTGTGGATTAAAATTTTTGTTGGCTGTTCGTCTGCACACATTTCTATCAACTTCACTTCCTCCTGTACAGCGAGCTCAACTGCTTCACCAAGGTAACTGATGTGTTTTCTTAGATGAGGTTGTCGTGATCCGAGTTATTATTTTAATGTTTTGATTATGAGGAAAATGCAGCCACTACTCAGAGAAAACCATGGAAATTGCACACTAACGCGTTTTGAAACTTAAGCAAGTGACAAGGATTTATTTTAGGAAAGGGGAAACAAAATATCACTGTTAATAAAGGGTAAACACGATTAGGGTTGTTAAGAAAAAAAAAAGAAAACGAGGGGGCAATTAAGATTTTATCACCGTCCCAGATCCTGGTCTCTGGCTGGAGTGGGGGGGGTTGATGTTCTCCGCTTTTCCTTTCCTCCGCTGCTGCTGTCCCGTAGCCGAAGTGTCGAGAGAGAAGGGGGGGGAAGAAGACCCGCCGCTTCTCCGTTTTCTCTTAGAGTTTTATACTGTAGAAGGGGTTCTGTCTTTTCATAAATCACTGGCACACAGACTTGCTAAAGATAACACAAGTTTTGCCATCCCAAGAACTTCTTTTTTATTTATTACTATTTTTCAGTCCTTGTTACCTTGCTAAATTTATTATCTTTGGGCTGTGTACCAGGAGGTGACCTGATAAGCAGTCTTATCTTTTAGGTGCCTGTCAAGCATGATACAAAACAGAAGCTAGTTAAGTTTGGGGAAGAAATCTGTTAATTGGGAATGTGTGGTACATATAAAAAGAGCAGAAAAAATCCTGATTCAAGAGACATATTTTGTATTTTTAAAGTGTTTACATCAGAGGTGAATATGATTGCTGTGCTGTTGACATGCCCCTGCAGAATCAATTAAGTACTTTGTTTGTGTTGTGGTTTGTTTTTTTCATGCTACTCAATATGAATGTATGCCAGAGCAGAAAATGTTTGTATTGTTGTGGAAAAAAGTCTGCGGAGGCTTAAGGATTCCATGTACACATCAATATGATCCTATGAAATCATTTATTAATAATTTGCACTCATATAGAGAAGCCTTGTTTACACAATCATATCATGCAGGTGGCTTTGTATTCCAATTACACATTCCATTCTCACGGAACCACTCTTCCCACATAATTATTTTTCTCTTCTGCTGCCAATTAGTTACCTCTTTCCCATTAGCTCCTTTTTAGAAACCTGTAACTAGGCCTCAATAACCATTAACTAACTGTAGCCTAAGCTGAAGTAAGTCAGGATTGCTCACAATCTGTATATTTCTGAACTGTTTCCCCAACATATTGTTTTAGCTAGAGATCTTGGAACCAAAGTGGGTTTTTTTTCCTTTTTTTATTTTTTTTTCTATTTTGCCCCACAAAATGTCGTCTTTGCTTCTAGTATCTTGTTGTTCCAATAACCTTCTGTAGAAATAATGCAATAGAAAACAGAGTACCTATTTATTTAGTTTTTTAATACATGCATAAAGATCTCTTACTTATAGTCTGCTCAGACTTTAAATGTTTTTTTATATGCTACAGTAACTATCCAGTGAACTGTTTCAAAGGTTTTCTTTCGTGTAGTTTTAAATAGTTCCACCTGATGTTGCAGGATGAGATAGATTTGATTCGGCCTGATCCAATCTGAAGGACTGGTTGTGGTTGCTTCTTAGCCTTCCATTATTCATCATGGCAGCTGATGGCTGTTCCAATCTCATGGTGTGTCACCCCTCAGCTACATCAGAGATCAGAATTTTCCATGTCTGCCACAACAGAATACTGCTGAGGGAGCTCTCTGGAGTACGTTTAGTTGAGTTATTTCTGCATCTGCTGAGCTCAGAAATTGGTGAGAGTAAGAAGTTCCTCCAGGACATGTGCAGAGGTTGACTGTGCCTAAGCACAAAGAAGCATCTCTGTCTCTCGCTAGTGATGTGATTATCCATAGCCAGATATGCTTCTGCTTAGCCATCTTCATCATGTGATTTCTTTTTTTCTTCCAGTTTTCCTTTGTATCCCTGTCATTAAACCCACGTTTTACTATGATTACCTGAAATTTAGGATTTTTTAATCCAATTCAAAATATTGAGCCTTCTTTTCAAAAGTCTGAAAAGTTTAACCAGTATTTTGCCCTTTGTATCATGGCTAATCTCAATGCCACCTCTGTAAGTATATCTTTAGCTTCACTAACTCCATTCTTCACAAACTTACATTGAGAGTATGCAGGTAAACATGTTTTCATATGTATAAGCAGTGCCAACAGTGAATTTCTGTTGCCTCATCAACAATGCACTTAAAAAATCCAAAATAAATAAACCTTTCTTCTCCCTTTTCCACCTCTTGACTTCCGATTCTGCAGTATTTTAATTTTTTTTTTTTTTAATGATTTATTATGTAGGCTTATCTACCAGTCATTTTGCTTGGGCATTTCATTCAGTAGCAGAAGAAGAGCTACTGAGCATGTTACCTGCATTACAGAAAGGAGATCTAACATGGTCAGAACTCAGAGCCATGGGTGTAGGATGGTGGGTTCGAAATATCCACAGCCTTCGGAAATGCATAGAAAAGGTAAACATAGCATGCTGAAACAAAGTTACCAAACATTTTCCAAACAGCTGTCCTTTGGTTTTTACCTTTTATTTATGTGGTTTCAAATTTTTAGATATGTTCAGTGTTTCCAAATGTATTTGTGCTGTATGTTCTTGCACCTAAACAGTTTATTGTAGGAATACGAGCTTCCGTATTTAACTGGGGTTTTTTTGTACCTTAGTACTATTTTTTTATTACTTTAATACCTTACTGTTTTTTTAGTACTTTCAGATTCTGGTGTGAAATACATTTTGGACCTTTAGAGAGTCCCTGTTGAAGGTGTCGGTGTGCAGTGCTTAGTGTGGCTGCTCAAAGTACAGTTTGAGCTTATAGTTGGTTTTTATAGTAAAATCAAGAAACAAGTTTTGGAAAATGTTCTCCTTAGAAACCTATCCCAAATGGGCTCAACTTTGATATTGCATATATGTGTTGCAAATGCCTTTTATAATTTCCATGATAAAATATTATATTGTTTTATTTTGGCTTGCTTACTTTTTTTTTTAGTACGTATTTTAATGACATTAGACCACATCTGTTATGATTATCACTCGTTTTAAGCTCATGGAAAGGCCAAGTGTGTTGATCTGGAAAATTACACGCACAAGATACTTAGACTACGAAGCACAGAGTGCTTAAGTGCATGTCTATGCTTGTGCTTTTCAATCTTAATCTATTAATCATCACTCTATGAAACTTACCTGCCCTGCATTTAAAAAATTGTGAGTACCCTGAGCCTGCATTTAAGGTTACCTTACATGGGTCTTTGATTAATCTTTCTACTACTTATTTCCTTTTCTCTTTACAACATTGAAGAGCAATCTCTTCAGAACAACATTTCTCCTGTTGTGACTGGTTCCAGCCTGTTCTTCAAGACTATCTGTCCTTTGATTACCAAAGAAAGTACTTAATTAATGTTACTAGGATTTCAGGAACTGATTTCAGACATAGGCATTCCCATTTGATCTGCCAAAAAGCTTCAAAGCTGGGAAAGCATTATTTAAATGATACCAAACTAAACCAAGAGATTGAAGTTTTGGTATCTTCATGTATTCTCTTGTGAGACTTGTAGTGAGAAGAGGGATCCTATATTAAAGAGATTTTTTCCGAGCAGTGTGGGGTATGGGATACCAGCAGCAACACAATACCCACTTGAGGTGTATTTCAGTTTTGATTGTTTGTTTGCTCTTGAACTTTCTTCACAGGTGGCTAAAGCAGCCTTTCAGCAAAATAATGACCCACTGGATGCAGCCATTTTCTACCTTGCAATGAAGAAGAAGGCTGTGATCTGGGGATTATACAGGTTGGAAATGTGAAAGCTTTTACATGGAGTTTCATACTGTCTGGTATAATTTTGGGAAAAAATTTCAGTGTGGTAGTCCAAAAGAGCTCAAATATTACAATTGAAAATTGAGGTTTGATTTCTACATTAGTCACTGTATTAAATGGGTGGTTTTTAAGCTTTCTATAATTACAGAAGTAATTTAATTGCTGTTTCTGAAGGTAGATAATTTAAGTTTTAGAACTTTTGAGGAATACCTATGTAGTGTGTGGAATGACATGGCTATCTTTTAGCAAAGTCAG
Organism: Calypte anna; assembly: GCF_003957555.1. Classification (NCBI taxonomy): domain Eukaryota; kingdom Metazoa; phylum Chordata; class Aves; order Apodiformes; family Trochilidae; genus Calypte; species Calypte anna. The sequence goes on along the minus strand of NC_044274.1, from coordinate 58,086,274 downwards.
ATGTTACAAAATTTCCCTAAAGTTCAGAAAACTGTATTAAGAGTCCATCTTTCAAACTGGCATTTCATAATGCAGCAGCCAACATTGCAAACTTTTTACAAAGTGGTTTTTGTCACCACTTACTCTTGAGAGCTCATGTGGAAAAAATGAGGTTTTCTTAATTTGTAGCAGGTTAACTGAAAATATCATTTGGTTTTGTATTTATTATTTTTTAATATTTTTAAATAGTAAGACTTCTATGCTTTCTGCATGGTGAGAACATCTGCATTTCCAAATGATAAAATGTGTGTCTATTGACATCTGAGGAAATAAAAACCACAAAATAATATATTTATTATGTTCTATATTCAGGTCCCAAAAAGACACTAAAATGATGCAGTTTTTTGGGAATAACTTCACTGAGGACAGATGGCGTAGAGCAGCACTAAAGAATGCTTTTTCTTTGCTTGGCAAACAGCGTTTTGAACATGCTGCAGCATTTTTCTTGTTGGCAGGACATTTAAAAGACGCAGTAGAGGTAACAAAATAGTTAACTTTTTTCTTTTTTACATTGTTTTATTATCTTATGTTTTTTAGACTGTTACATTATCCCAAACTTACAAATCACACCCAAACAGTTGTGATCAATGGCTCAGTATCCAAATGGAAAGTGACAAGTGGTGTTCCTCAAGGATCATTAATTGGACCAGTGCTGTTTAACATTGTCGGGGACACTCCCAGTGGAATCGAGTGCACCCTCTGCAGATTTGCTGATGACACCAAACTGTGTGGTGAAGTCAGCATGCTAAGAGGGAGGGGATGTCATCCAGAGGGACCTTGACAGTCTTGAGAAGTGGGCTTGTACAAATTGCATCAAGTTCAACAAGGCCATGTTCAAGGTTCTGCACCTGGGTTGAGGCAATTCCATGCACAAATACAGGTTGAGAGGGGAAAAAATTAAAGGCACCCCTAAGGAGAAGGACTTGGGGTTGGTGGTGGACCAGAGGCTTAACATGAACCATCAGTGCTTGTAGTACAGAAAGCCAATCGTGTCCTGAGCTGCATCAAAGGAAGCATTGAGGACCAGCTGAGGGAGGTGATGCTCCCCCTCTGCTCTTGTAAGACCCCATCTGGAGTACTGTGTCCAGTTCTGGAGTCCCCAGTGTAAGAAGGATTGTGTCCAGAGGAATGAGGCCATAGGAGAGCCACTAAAATGATCAGACTGTTGGAGCCTTTGAAGACAGGCTAAGGAAATTGGGGTTGTTCAGCCTGGAGAAGAAAGAGGAGGCTCTGAGGTGGCCTTAAATAGCTACCAATATCTGAAGGGGGCCTACAAGAAAGATGAGGTAGGGATTTTTGCATGGGTGTGTAGTGAGAGGACAAGGGGAAATGGTTTCAAACTTGAAGAGGGTTGATTCAGGTTAGACATTAGGGAGAAATTCTTTCTTTTGAGTGTGATGAGACACTGAGACAGGTTGCCCAAGGAAGTTGTGACTGCCCCCTCCCTGGAAGTGTTCAAGGTCAGGTTGGATGGGGCCTTGAGCAACCTGGTCTAGTGGAAGTTGGCCCTGCCCATGCAGGAGGGTTGGAACTGGATGATCTTTAAGGTCACTGCCAACAATAGCTATTCTGATTCTATGGAATATATTGAATCTAAGTTGTATTTTGCATTAGTATTCCCCCCAAGGTTTCTGGTGGTTTTGTGCATTTTGCCTCCCTGCTCTCCCCCCTCCCAAATTAATTACAAATGCAAATCCTTGATTTTTCACACTTAACTCTATTTTTTCTTTCAGACACTAATACTTAAAAGTCACATGGTTAATTTCTCCATAACAAGATTATGAAACCTGGTTACTATTAAGTTGCTTTCAGATTGTCATATATGAAGTTAAAATAGCTTTTCATTAGTGACTTCCAGATCTGAGCATGAAGGCTATTTGGCAGTGGTATGAATTGGCTCCTAAAATCCTTGCACACAGAAAATTTCTTTCTTGGATGCGTTTGAATTAAAAAGTTGGCTGGGCATTCATCTCCAATGAAAGAATTGTTCTGTAAAGATTCATAACCCTCTCTTCAAGAGATGGCATGTGCACACTGACAATGATTTATTAAAGCTAATTTTTTAAAAGATCTGGTGCCGTCTCAGACTTGAATAAATTGCAAATTAGATCGTGCATGTAATAGTTGGCCACCTCTATGCCACATAGTTCTTGCTGGTTTTTTATGGAATTGTTGCAACTACATATCTCAATCTAAGCCGATTCATGTCACACCCTGATTTATGATCATTTTAACCAAAAGAGAAATAATAATGTTTGATCTTATGACTATATTTATTTTCTGTTAGGTCTGCCTTGAAAAACTACATGACATTCAGTTAGCTCTTGTAATATCAAGACTTTATGAGTCAGAATTTGAAGCATCTAGTACTTACAAATCTATACTACAAAATAGAATTTTGGGAAGTGTGCAAGCTGGAAAAGAGAGCTTAGGAAACATGCACTGTGACCCTTTTCTACGAAGTATGGCTTACTGGATTTTGGAAGATTATAGCAAGGCTCTTGACACTTTAATTAAAAATTCTGTTCAAGATGAAGGTAAGAATATGAGTATTTTGCCTGTTAGGTTGATTTTAACTGTTTCTCGATTTAAGCAGTAGTTTCTTAAAGCACAGTCTGAAGAAGACCAGGTACTGCACAATTGCTTACTAGTGCTAGTAAATAGCTTGCTGTAATCATGTATGCAGGTTTTATAGTAGATATGTTAACAATTGTTAGTATTCTGTATCCTATGAATTATTACTTCATTTATCCTGTAAGTATATGAATAACAGGATAATGAGATTTTTCCTGCAGTGATGAAGATGTTTTTTCCAGCCTCAACTTAAGGATGAAGAAACAAATTAACTACATTAATTTGAATAAATGAAAAAAATTTCTGTTTGCAGAGTTACTTAGCAGATTATGGAAGACATGGTATTTTGTAGCTTTTAGTCCATCTTAAAAATGGTTGACCAAAATGATAAACTGTCATAAAAAAAAAATTACTATTTACTATGATACAGGAGGCTCATGTGGTGTCTGAAATAGGATGTAAGTCTAATAAAAGTTATTATTTTCCCTCTTTACTAGCTTTGTATGCCATCTAAAAATCAGTTGTTTTATTTCCTAAATTCAGTGTTCTCAAGGAAGTTTCAAGTCCTCAGCCATTATCATGCTATCTGGCTTGACAGAGATAAATGAAGATTCAAATCCCTGGAACTGTGTAATTAATTTTATAAACTGATTTCAGTAGAAGTTACACACCTCAGGATAATTTTGAGCAAATGAGGGATACAGTGTTCATTTTTTTCTGTCTTGCTCAGCTCACATCCTCCTGTGTAAAGTAATTTCTAAATGTTGCTAATTCTTCTTCAATCTGTTCTTGTTTGCATTTTTTTTTGTGTTTTTTTGCTGTATTTTCTCACTTAAAAGGTGCTCTTTCATGTACCTTTTCCTATTATCTTTAGTTGGTTGTGCCATAATGGTGATAGAGGAAAGCAGCTTTGAAAGCTGTGAGAATTATCCTACGCTGTTGCTTGTGTCTTTTCAGAGTTTTTCATATCATGTTTTTGAATATGACAGTAAAATGTGTAGGTGCTGCACTGAGGTATAATGGATTTATTTTTATGTAATACTGATATCAGTATGTATAAATGTTTTGGATTCCCTAATTTTATTTTAATTTGCATTTTTGTTATGAGGTAGACAAAGCAAAAAGTACTAATCCAAAATTTAAAAAAATACTTTAAGTAAAATCCTTCTGTAAGATGAAATATCTTATTGTCATTTAGTGATGGAGACTTCAGAAATCTAAACTAAGCATGATTTTGCTTGACTGCAGTAGGGTTGACCTGACTGCAAGGAAAACAAGTGACTGCTGTTCTAAATTAAGGTTTTTGCCTACTGTCCCACTATAGCATCTCTTTTTAGTAGTAATTAGGTTTAGCAATGTCCTTCATCACAAAATAGCCAGATGATAAAGGAGCAGAGGAAGGTGAAAATGGGGGTTCAATGAAGTAAGCAGGAGACTGTTGAGACCTAATAGCCTAGTGGTGAATTTAGAACTTTGCAGATGGATTATTTCATACAAATTTGTAGATTTTCCTCATGATTCAATATCTTTTCAGATGAAGGAGATGGCTCGTCAAGTTGTAATCCTGCGGTTTTTAACTTCTATAACTTCTTAAGAACACATCCTCTCCTGCTGAGACGTCATTTTGGCTCTTCTGATACATCTTCCACACACATTTGTCTAACAGTGGAAAATGGGCTGGCTGACAAAATCAACCTAGGTGAAAGGCAGTTGTTTTTCACCACTGCATATGCTCACCTGAAAGCTGGTTGTCCTATGTTGGCCTTAGAAGTGTTATCAAAGATGCCCAAAGTTGTCAAGAGATCAAAATCGTTATGCAGATCCCCTAGCTTAATGGATACTAGTAAAGATCTCTCCCCTTCTCCAGTTAAAGAGTTGGAAACAAAAGACAAATCTTCAAGTATTGATTGGTCACAGACAGTATTAAATGATCTGGGGTCATCTTCAGATTATTCATCAGGAAAAGATTCAGGTTCAACCCTTTCCTTTGACTGGAGCCAGCCAAGTGTGGTGTTCCAAGATGAACACTTGAAACTCCACTCAGATGATAATCAAAGTGATGAGAGTGAAGATTCTTCCCTGGTAGTGAAAGAGCTAAAATCCCCAAGGAAAACTGAAAAATTGTATGAAACAAGTCCTAGCTACAGAGAATCTTTTAGTGCAGTTGATGACAAAGATATTCTAAGTCCATCAGAAGATATAATTTGGGTACAGCTGAAGTTTAGAGCATGCCTGAAAATTCTTACTGTAGAGCTTCGTACACTGTCCACTGGTTATGAAGTAGATGGTGGCAAGTTGAGGTATCAGCTTTATCAGTGGCTTGAAAAAGAAGTGGTAGCTCTTCAAAAGACTTGTGATTATGGTGTTGAGGAGATACAGTCAGGAATTAATGTGATGCCAAAGGAAGCTACATTACGTGAAAACTCTGAAAACTTAGCTGACCAGCAAAAAAATATGCTACAGAAAGACTTCCATAAAAGACGACAATGGCTTCTGAAACACCAGTCTCTCTTAAGAATGTTCCTTAGTTACTGTATACTTCATGGCTCTCATGGTGGAGGATTGGCATCTGTCAGAATGGAATTAATTCTGCTATTGCAGGAATCTCAGCAGGTATGTGGGAGATCTTAGTTTGTGTTTTCTCTGCTTCTGCTTTGTTGTGGATTTTTTTTTAAAGTATGTTTCCTATTGTTGACATTTTCCTGTTGCAGTATGCACCTGTTTTATAATAAATGTGGCACTATTTTTAACCATATGTTTTCTGTAGTTTTGCATTTTTTGGTTTTGAATCCCATTCCCCTCTTTCAGAGGTTCTTCTGTTTCTTTAGGAATCTGTACTATTACTTTGTGTCTGTTTTTTTGCTTGTTTTTAGGAGCAGTCAGTACAGATACCTTTCCACCCTCAACCAGAGCAGAGCTCCATACCTCTCCTATTTGCTTGCACAGCTAGTGCCAAAACAGTGGTGGCTAATCCCATGTTACATCTTGGTAATTTAACTCATGACATCTTACATGCCATAATAAATCTTGATTCACCACCTCATCCAGATACTCAGAGCAACAAGGTGTGTATTTTTTAAAGGTTATTTTGGGATAGTTGTTGTTACTGTCCAGTTTGCTTAAGTTATTAATCTTTTTCTGACAGCATAAAAACTTTCTGGCATGTCTACCCATTACAAGTAATACAACTGTGGACTTAGGTATTTTCTTAGGTACTTACCTAGGACTAAAATAATGTCCATCAATTATCCAATTTAACCAATTTATTAACCAATTGTCCAGCAATGTCTTGCTGCAGAGATGCTAGCCATCTGTTTCAAGAAGCTGAAGCAGATAGGCCTCTCTCAGAACTGGATATTTGTCCAAGATGACATCTGTTATGGAAAATGTTCTACTACGCTATCAATGTGACATTTGTCTTTATGGCAGTATGATATGGTAATATGATAATTACTTCTGTTCTAACAATGGTAAATTCTGTATTTGAAGCCTATACCTAGGCAAAATTAAGTTCTGAAGTATAAAGGATTATTGCAGCAACATGCAGTATATTCACACTTCTTTTTGTGAAACATTATGTGTGTTCATACAGTAAAATACAGCCTATTTTTAAAGCTATGTTTCTGTAAACTTTCTTCCTTATTTAATCTTGGACTGGAAAGCAAACTTCAAATGCTAGGCTGCATCTCTCCTGAAATTTTCTGGGTCCCAAATCATGTTTACTTTTGCTACAGATTTATCAATAGGTTGCTAAGTTCCTAGTCTGTGTTTAATTTTGCGACTGAAGAGAATTTTTTTAACTGAACCTTTTTGATCATCTAATTCTCTAGTTCTTCATTTATGTGTTCATCAAGAAAATTACCTGTTACGATAAAAATAGTAATCGATGTGATACTCAGGATATTGTGTGTCTGAGACCTCTGCAAGAACTGGTCAAAACTAAGCTGCATTATAATTTTCATTCTGATGCAAAGCTTTTGTATTCTGAGCAGCATATTGCTACAGTCTTGGGGTATGACAACTCGTAACTGTTGTATAGAGGCTAAATACGTTTTCTTAATTGAAAACGTTGCACTGAGATCTGATCTATGTGTTGGTGGTATAATTGTTTCCCCATCCCTTTCATTGCAACTAATCAGTGACTAATCAGAAATAAGTTCTGAAGAGAAGGTGTATTTTAAGGTATTTTTGCCATAAGAACTTGTACCTTCCATATTCAGTGCTTGTTCCACTGTTACAAATCTGTATGCATATCTGGCTATGATACTAACTACTGTTCATCTTAAGTGTAATATGTTCTGTAAAACTGTCTTACAGATATATGTAATGCATACCTTAGCAGCATCACTCTCTGCTTGCATCTACCAGTGTCTTTGTGATGGCCACAGCTACAGGTAAAGTTTTATCAAAGGTGCTTTTTAGAGAATGTTCATAGAATCATATTAAGTTAGGGGTTGGAAGAAATCGCAAAAGCTCATCTAGTCCAACCCCCCCCCAGCCAGAGCAGGTCACACAAACACATCCAGGTGGGCTTGGAATGTCTCCAGGGAAGGAGACTCCACAACCTCCCTGGGCAGCCTGTTCCAGTGCCCTGTCACCCTCACAGTGAAAAAATTCTTTCTAATATTTATGCAGAACTACCTATGCTCCAGTTTATAACCATTACCCCTTGTCCTATTGTTAATTACCCCTGACAAAAGCTTGACTCTGTCTTCCTGGCACTTGCCCCTTACATATTTATAAACATTAATGGGGTTACCCCTCAATCTCCTCTTCTCCAAGCTGAAGAGACCCAGCTCCCTCAGTCTTTCCTCATAAGGGAAATGTTCCACTCCCTTCATCGTCTTGGTTGGTCTGTGCTGGACTCTCTCAAACAGTTCCCGATTCTTCTGGAGCTGAGAGGCCCAGAATGGACAAATATTCCAGATGTGGCAGGGCAGGGTAGAGGGGGAGGAGAAAATCTCTTTACCTACTAACTGCCCCCCTTCTAATGCACCCCAGGATGTCATTTGCCTTCTTGGCCAAGAGGGCACAGTGTTGGTTCATGGTCATCCCTCCATCCACCAGCACCCCCACATCCCTTTCCCTTATGCTGCTCTCCAACAGCTCAGTCCCCCACCCATACTAGTATCTGGTGCTATTCTGTCCCATACTTTACACTTCCCATGCTGTAATTCATTAAATTTCTCTCTGCCCAACTCTCCAATCTCTCCAGGTCCCTCTGAATGGCAGCACAGCCTTCTGGGGTGTCAGCCACTCCTCCCAGCTTTGTGTCATCAGCAAACTTGTCAATACTCTGTCTCTGTAATGATGGTGTAAACAGAGAGTGCACCAGAAGACAGTGTTCACACTTGCCCACAAGGCTATCACCTGAATAGTTTTAGACATAACTTTTTTTTAAGTTCAACATCCCACTTTTCTGTTTCACAGCTCATTTCAAGCAAATCAATTCACTGGAACAGTATATCAGACAGTGCTATTAAGTCGTCGCCATTCTCTAAGAACAGCAAGCTTAGAAGAAACAGTGACTCCCAATACATCACCTGCTCAGTGGCCAGGTATCTAATATGTTTTATTCCTCTTAAGAGAAATTCAGTTTTGTGGATCCATTGTAAGAGCATGTTGCTATGTTTTTGAACTTTTGAGTGGCATTTGTAACAGCTACATTTAAAAATAAGTTCTTACAATAAAAATGTATAATCATTTTTCAAAAGCTGTAAGGTAGTAATTCCGGTTACTCACAAAGTCAATTTAATTTATATTGCTTTCTTGTTCTAATAAATGTTAGTGGGGTTCTAGTGTAAAGGGCAAGTAAATGGGAAGTAGGGTGTTGTCCTGTGCTGTTTGATCCACCTGCATTCAACAAATCAGTCTCACCATTATTCTAATTCCTTACTCCTGAAAAGGACTAAAAAGCTATCTTAAGTTTGTGCTCCATCTTGGGATGATACTTGCTTATGTACAACTTTTGAACTAACTTGAAACTAAGAAGTGTCTAATGAATTGTTTTCCTGTAGCTCTAAAATCCAGTTAGGATTTCATATCATTGTTAATGTGTACTATGATCTATCCTAATGAAGCTGCACTGGTCGCATTAGTGGGAGTGTAAGCTATGTAATATATTTCTCTATGAGCTTCAGTTTACAGCACTAACTTTAATGGAAGTTTTACCAAGATATATACTTCAATATTACAGGTTTTGTTTTTTCCATAAGTAAATTTTGCACTATAAAGCCTTTCAGAGAACCTTAAGCAGTTTTTATGGCTTATACTATCCTGGTTTTTTATTTTCTGCAAAACATTCTGTTAGTGACTCTATATATTTTAGACAAAAATAAAAAATTCATCTGTTTTCTCTGTATTTCATCAGTTGCATAGTTAAATTTCTCAAGAGTAAAACAAGTGATTTTTAACATTGATTCCTTAAACTGATTTCTTTTTTTTTTTTTATAAGTGCTTCACATGCTCTGTGTGCAGATGTGAGAGTATGACTGACAGCATAATTCTCTGTACACTGTTATTTGTATTTTCAGTTATGGGCTCAAACTGACACAGTTGGCACCACGTCTAAATCTCGACAACTTTTTCTGGGAGCATAAAAACACTTTAAGATGTTTAGTACTTAGGTGAAGGAACACTTGTCAGACAATGCAGTTGATACCATGGTTTTTGGTTGGTTTTGCCACTGTGAAGTGAGAATACAGCATTTCAATTTACAGTGTTATGCTGGAGTTAAAAACCTTACTGCCAGAAGAGACACTTAAGGAAGGCCAATGAGAAGATTTGTAATTTGATTTTAACTGTAAGATTTGGATGCTATGTATTGAATATACTGTGTGGTACTGGAGTAAACACAGAACTAACCATTTGCTAAAAGAATTGAGGTAGAAAAGAGAGCTTGAGATATGAATGCAAGAAAAATTAATATAAATACTTTAAATGAATGTTGTATTATAATTTCAGTAGCAGGGAGCTGAATTAAAACTGCCGGTGTTTTGTGTAAGATATATTCCCAAATTTGAGTGCTTTTTCCGTCTTGTTCTTGAAAAGTTGCTGTGTATTTCTTTAACTGTTAGTCCAAAACATGAAGCTGAAAAGCTATAATGAACTGGTAAAAATAAGTAGCATGACAGTTTCCCGTAGAATTTTCAGTTTCCTCCAAAACCTAGATTTTTTTTCTACACTAGAAGATACTAAATAATGTAGATTGCCAGTCAAAATACCAGTGATAATCCAGAGTATGCCCTCACACCTCTGAAAATATTTATTTTTTAATTTATTTATAAACAGGAATAACAGCTCTAATACGTCTCTTGAATTCTGCTGGTGAGGAAGCACAGCCAGGTCTCACAGTTTTGCTTTGTGAAATTCTAACTGCAGTCTATTTGAGCCTGTTTATCCATGGTCTAGCAACACATTCTAGTAATGAGTTGTATAGAATTATGGCTCATCCACTTAACAACAAAATGTGGTCTGCTGTCTTTGGAGGAGGAGCACATACACCAGCCACAGGACAACAGCAGTTAAAGGCAAAAACTGGTAAGCTCTATTGCTTTACTTATAATATGTCTTCTCAGGGTTTTTTTAAGAAAATGGTGTGACTTCTGAAAGCTTAAGAGTAATTGCTTTAACAGAGATGATTGCTATTGAAGTAAGATTTTCAAGAGGCACAACTGCTGTAATGTGAGGGGTTTAAGTTAATTTTAAGATAATATTTCCAGTACTATTACAGCCTAGTTTTTAATGTGTTCCAAGTTCTCTTAAAACAGGAATATATTCCCATTTTACAAATACAGTATGTTTTCTTTCTTTGGCAGGTAGGCACTTCCCAATGCCTAGCCCACATCAGGTAGTAGTATTCTCCATGGAATGCGTGGGGTTTTCCAAATCCCTTACTGCCTTCAGTTCTCATAGTCCTACCAAATCTTCAGGCAAGATGCTAGATTTAGTACTAGGCCTCTACATGCAGTTTGCAATGTGTGATTTTTTTTTTTTTTTTTTTTTTTGCATATGTAGAAAGACAGAAAAACTTCTGTTTGCAAGCCATGACATTAAAATTCAAAGCAAAGTTTTGTAACTAAAGCAGCAGTTGAATTGGGCCTTTTTTAAAAAAAGAAAATTAGAAATACTATTGCTTTCTTACTACACTTCATTTGAAGTCAATATTAAATATAAACTGACTTTGACCATGGTTTGAAAGAATCAGAAGTGTTTCAGATCTTTGGGCAGCTGCTTGTTTGGCTTTTTGAATATAAGCATTACTATGCATGTGGATTTCTAAATGTTCATTCTAAACATTACAAAGAAACGGTGTCTTGATACTTAGTTTTGATGGACTGATATCCCTTTGGAAAAGCAACCAAACTCCAAATTTTAAATTCAGATTATTATGAATTATGCTGAGGTCCAAAATGAATTCTGTAATGCTTTCTTTTTGGTACAATTTTGTGCTTTGTTATTCAGTTGGATTTTTTAAAAATCAAGAGCAAAAACCCTAGAGATTATATTTTAGTTTTTAAAAATAAAATCTTGTAAAGAAGAACTTAAATCACAGCAAGTTACTATATCACATCTGAATATGTGTGTGTGTATATATATATATATATGAAAAACTAACTTAAACTATATAATTTTTATTATTACTCCAGTTACATGCATGTAACGTTTTAAAATGTATTACCTTGCATTTAAGGAAAATGTAGGTCGTTTAAATACAGACTTTTTATTACATTTAGAAAAGTATTTTCAGAGTAGAGATCTTTTGATAAAGTATATTCTTATTGTAGATCTGATCACTTATATCTGAATTGAACAAATGTCTATTATCACTAAGGTAAATATATTTGCTATATCAACATTAGTGGAAGGTATACCTGGCTTTTCTTTGCAAGTCTAGGTTTTCTAGGTATTGGTAACTGTATACTGAGGTGTGTTAATGCTGCTGCTACGACTCTTTCAAAATTATACCATAACTGTTTTTATATAGAAATGTATTCTGCAATGTATATTAAATGCTTATCCACTCCATGTTTTCCTTAAAAATTATGCTGGGTGTCAAATCGCAGAATTAGTAAACTGTTGCTGGAAGAATGAAGAAGGTGATAACAAAAATTTAGGGGAAGAAGTGATCTTTTAAAATACTAATTTGTAGAGGTAATCAAACACTGGAGAAAGGGCCTAGATGTGTTGTGGAGTCTCCATCTTTGGAGTTACTTGAAACTTGAACAAACTAGGTTATTACCTAGGCTATTCCTGTTCTGAGGGAGGGGGTTGGGCCAGATACCTTCCAAGCTATGTAATTATAGGAGTCTGTAGGTCTATTTGATTTCAGTTTGTGCTTATCTAAAGCAAATTTCTGGGAAGGATTTTTGAACATATGCCTTTCTCTGTCACTTGAAATTAAAGAAGAGGGAAAAAAAAAAAAAAAAAAAGAGGAATCAGATTACTAAATCAGCTATATTTTTGCCCTTACATTTATCTTTTGCTTATTCTTATTAATTTTGTTTTAATAGTAAGAAATCCATAATATAATTTCCTGTTGTCAACTACTACATGCTTCAGGAGTAAATTAAATACAAAACTGCTTGTGCCCTTCTAGAAAAATACTGCCATTACAGATTTTCTAAATATCTGACTCTTATAGAGGACATCTAAGCAGAAGAGTAATTTAATTTTTGGACAAGTTTTGCATAGGCAATCGTAAAGCAAAAAGAAACCCTTAGAATTCTTGCATCTGTGTGCTTGCTCTGTATCTACTGTGAAGTAGGTGTCATCCAGACTCTAAAGCAAAGCAATGACAACAAAAATTGAACTTTCATTAGTAGTGCTTCAGACTAGATGTTACAGTTCCATCTCAATTTCACCAGCAAATCAGAAACATCAGTCAGAAGTCTTCATAGTTAGACTATCTCCAGGAATGGCTTAATCTCAGAAGAGCTAAAAGGATACAGAATCTTCAAGTATTAAAGGCTACATGCTCATGTAAGAAGCTACAACAGCCATGCCAAACTGCTTCTTTCTAGAGCAGAATTTCCTGCGTTATAGTTAGTGATGGAAACTGATACCAAAGTGAGAATAATTGCCTTCAATTTAATCTGTCTCCCAGAGACTACAGTGTTGGGTTTTTCTTAAAATACTTGAGAGTACTGAGTAGTTCATTATTTGCATGGCCTTTCTATTGTATATTAAAGCCTTCATCTCCTCATTATTACTGTCTTATTCTTGTTTATGTCAGCCATTGAAGTAGATTAGAAGTCTTGACAGGAAGTGTTCGCACTGAATGATGGAGTAATTTTGGCTCAGTAGAAGCCTTAGATGCTCAGAACAGGAAATGTCAACAGAGTTTGTCACAAAGTATTTTGTTGTGTTTAACTTTTGACAGGTTTCCATTCCCCATGTATTGAAGTGATCAGAATGTATATGTCTTCAGAAACATCTGAGAGTGTAGTATATACTTCCTTTGAGCCTCTTAGTGAATCACTATTACAAAATGGTACATAAATACACCAAGGAATTTATGGTCTTGTGTATTTATAGTAATTAAGCTGCAGCTTACAGAACTTGGTTGCAATTGGTACTTTTGAATGTTAATTCATTAAATTGATTACCTTGGCCATGTGAGTTGTTGCCCATGAGTAAGCATAATATCACATAAAAATCTTCAGGATTTGTAACCATGGAAAGTGAACATTTTTTTCAGGTTTGAAATAAAAATGTCCAACGGTGCAAGCTTTCACTGGGCTGCTATTCTGGTTGGCTTTCACAGCTTCCTAAAGAATTTAAAAAATCTGTGCAGAGGTTTTATACTTCTGAAATTATTTAAGATGCGACTCAATCAGTATTTCTTTGTCATGTTTCTGTCATTCCACTGTATTCAGGGTTCAGCAGTGCTGGTACTTTTTATGCCTGCAATCAAGAATGATGCTTATGTAAGAAAAGTACTTCATAATTTAACCTCTCTTAATAAGGACTTCCATTTTTCATAGGGTGTTGGCTATTGATGCATCATGCCTGCTCACAGTTTACAATAAAGCACAGTAACTTTGATTAGTATTTTCCAATTTTTTTTTTTGGAAATGGTAACAGATTTGTCTTCTAGCTCTTCCTGGGAAAGTGTAAGGAAGATGATGTGAGCAAGATGTTTTTTAAATATCATTCCTTCTTTTAGATCTTGGCAGAAATAGAAACATATAAATGAAATGAATGAAAAAACAAGCAAAATTTTAAGTAGAAATAAGAGCAATTTGAAATTGTATATAATTGGCTAACTTAAGTTCCAAATTACAAAGTCAGATTTCAATGAATGAATTTGTTAATTTATTTAAAGGTGTATAGGAGAAAAAAATTGCTGTTAATAGTATGTTTTTCAAACCACTTAAATGGTTGTACTTTGATTTGACTTAAATATTGAATTTTTTCCAATGGCAGTATTCTTAAAATACAAAGAACAATCCAGCAGAACAGAAAAAATAGTGTTTTAAAATAAAGCGTTTGTTTTTTGATTTCTGCTTAGAACAACTTCCAAGTATATACTTGCTTATTTCTGTGTCATGCAACTGTTGCTCCTTACTTCATGCCCAGTGAATTTTTTTTAAGCAATTGCTAAAATTTCATAGTGATGCATGTGCATGCTCTTTCTTAACTGATGAGCTTTAAATAAGTAAATGAAAATTTGTTATACTACAGCTATTATATTGTGACTTTTAGTACAGGTAAGTAGATTGCAACTAATATTCCTGAGTGGGGGGGAAAAAAAAGTACAGTAGTGCAACACAAACCTAGTGTCCCAGCTTCAAGATGAAAGATGAGATGTTGTCTTCAGCTTTGACTAGATTCTATTGAAAAAATATTCTTCAGTTCAGCTGCTTGTAGTGGCAATGGTCACCTTTACACATGGTGAGAAATGGTTCTGAAAATCCTTTGAAAAACATGAGGGTTTTTGTCTCAAAAATGACCAAAATGATAAAAAAATTTCATCAGAGAATTTGCCTGTTTGAGAGAAAAAAAATTAAAAATCATAGTTGTGAGGGATGTAACACTTGAAAGATTTTTGTTTCTTTAAGAGAATTTGAATCTTAGCTTCCTTGGGGTTTACAGTAACCTCAGTTTGCATTACAAACATGTAAGTCTTATATGTCTAATATAAGTTCTTAAATGAGCACTGGGTTTTTTTGTGCAATGTCAGACCTTCTGTTTTCAAGTGATTAGAGTACCCATAAGAGTTTTGAAGGAAATATTCTTTCAAACATCTATCAAGACTCAAAATTCTCCTTTCCATAAACCCTGTAAACAACAACAACAAAAAAGGAAACACATATTTGTAGTAGCTCACCCCAGACATGTAGGGATGCTGGCCCTTTTTCTTGTCTTGCTAGCATTATTAACAAGACAATTTGACAAGATTCAGTGGAAATTAGTTTTGTGGGCCTTTGGTAGCAGAAGAGAATAAGGAAAGTTAAAACCGTAGAGTGCCCATTTACATGTGTGATGTTCATATTAGTTCTTCCTACGGGCCCAGCATTAAACATACTTAACTAAGCAAGAAACAACTTGAAAGATTTTCTGTACCCCAACTGGATTTTTTTGGTTGTTTTTGTTTGGTTGGTTTGTTGTTGTTTTGTTTTTTGTTTAGGCTTCAAAAAAAGTAAGTGAGCTGTCATGAAGCATTAATGTATTCTGTGGTATCTTTTGGTGGTGTCATAATTTTCAAGCCAAGGGAGATTTTCATAGAATCATAAAATTAGCCGGGTTGGAAGGGACCTCAGAGATCATCTAGTCCAACCCTTTTGAAATGTTTAAAAAAAGAATAAACGTTCGCTACTTGGTTAAATAGGTATTGAAAGTTTTGGAGACATCAAAAGGCAGTTCAAAAAAATTTCAAAAATATCTTCTCCCTTTTAATCTTCATGTTTTAGCTTTATTATTTTATATACGTCTTGAACCCATTCACTTGTTTCGCTATAGAAACTAATCTCATGCATTACATGTATCTACTTGAAAATAAATTTTATAGTCAAGTAGGAAATGGATTCAAGTCCATTT
This sequence comes from Calypte anna, assembly GCF_003957555.1. Classification (NCBI taxonomy): domain Eukaryota; kingdom Metazoa; phylum Chordata; class Aves; order Apodiformes; family Trochilidae; genus Calypte; species Calypte anna. Next base: position 58,070,620 of record NC_044274.1, on the reverse strand, counting down.
TGCCTGTAATAGAAGGGAAATGAAGGCCACATTTGCATTACAGCAAATCTGCAAATGCAGTTCCCTTTCTCCCTTGTCCCTTCCACTTCAGAAGTGTTTTGGAGAGCTAGAACACTAACTTACATCTCAAAGACAGTGACAATTCAACTGACAATGTTCCTCCTTTACCTGACAGGCTGTACTGGAATAGTTTATCTACCAAGAACCAGCATCTGAAATGAGGCTTTTTTTTTTTTCTTCTGTGATATAACCACACTAGGATGTATCTGATAGCTTGGATAATCTGTTTTCTTGAGTACTGTAATTATCAAGAACATAATTCAAACAAGTCTCCTATAGACTCTTCTTATTCTGAAAGAAGTCAGTGTTGGAGGATATGAGGGGATTCCTCAACTCCTAGGATTTAAAATTACAAAGTATTACAAACAATTAATTAATATAAATAATTCTTCCCTGCTTAAAGCATATATTGGATTGTATTAGTTAAAGTGGGGCCTTTTGTGTTTGCTGGAGAAATACATTGCCAGCATGTATGGTTTTAAGAGAATTGTACCATTTAGAAAAAAGTACTGACCTCCTTGGAAGGAGACACAGAGAGAGTAGGAGTGGTAAGGTTAGACATTTTCACTTACATATTCTGAAAGACAAGACACTCTGCTTATCTTCAAAAGAAAACATAGTATGCAGTAGTGCTTCTTAAAGTAATTTAGTTTCATGGTATTGATACTTGAGCAAGAGTATTTGCACTTTTTCTTGTAGGAAGAAAGCTTCTAATGCAGTTAGAATGCCATTCTTTACTATTCTATATTTTTGCTGAGGGAGTGCGGTCCCTTGTGTGTTTCTATATACTAGTTTTGAGTATTTGAGGACTAACATTCCCTCTGGTTGTTTGCTAAAGAAATCTTAAGACAAAATTCTGAAAACTTGTCATGAGCAAGATTTTAACTCTGTTGGAAATCTTTTTTTAAAGCATTGGAGAGGTGGAGCAGATGATTTAAAGCAACATTTACATTAACTGTATTTTCTTCCTCTGCAGATGATGGAGAGAAACAGCAAAAACATTACAGGCTTTCATCACAAACCTCTCCAAAAGAGAGTTCTCAGTTGCCGGTGTTGCCATTGGTAGACCAAGAATCTCCATCTTACAAAGAAAGATTTATTCCTCCTGAGCTTAGCATATGGGATTATTTCATTGCAAAGGTAATTTTTGTCACTGTATAACAGTTAAATATCTTCTAAAATTTCTGGATGGTAGTTTTTCTCTTGTTAGTCTTTATTCTAGCTATTGATTTAGACATGTCATAGAAGCACCCTGATTTTATTCCTCATATTTAACTTTTTCTAAAACATTGGCTCTGAGTATTTTTGAAACAGCTTTCCTAAACTGTTGCTATGAATTTTTTTTAATGTTGCTTTTTACAGTTACAGAATACAAATGTATCAGTCATGGATCATCAATTTAGACAAACAAGGAAGTGTGAGAAAGTTTATCATCTGTTTTAAATGGGTGAAGATGTATGATTACTTGAAATAAATTTATATTGCCTTCTGTCATGTCTGCAGTGGCAGATCTTTTTTTGTAGAAACCTAAATAATTGTGTGGTGTTTTATGGGACATTGCTATATCAAGTATTAGCCATATCAGTAAAATAAATATAAAACTCATATTTTAGGAGCAAGGAGAGAGAAAAATGCAAATACTGAATAATGTAGAGTAGCACTGATGATGGACTTTCCAGAAATATTGAACTCTGTAGGCAGGGTTAGCAGTCCTCTGACCTCTTGGAAGAACTAGATTAAAAATACACTGGTGCTTTGGCTTCTCTCTGACACACAAGCTTGTGTGTCCTGTGTGAGGTCTGATAGATCTGACATGAAAGTAAAGCAAAATAAGAATTGGAAAGCTTATTATTTTCCTTTCAGCATTAGAATTTTGAGTAATGTCAGAGATAGTTAAGTTGTTAAAGTATGTGTGCTCAGACAGTTAACCATTTACATGAGGTACAAACTCCAAAAAGTAATAAATAAAGATAATGTGACTGCTTTTTTAATAAAAAGCATTAAATATTATAATTGTGTGTTTATAAAAAATAATTAAAACTAGATGCTGGCTAGTAGATACTCAAGGAACATTTGTTTATGTTTTTAGCCTTTTCTTCCATCACAAAGTAGAGTGGAATATGATTCAGAAGAGAGTCTGGAAAGTGGTGAAGATGATAATGATGATGTTGATGATGATGTGTTTGCACCAAACTCGCACAATCAAGAGCATTCTAACTCAAATTCATACAGGTCAGTAGCTCCTCAGAATGCAAGATGATCTGTTATGGCTAGACCTGAGTTTTTAGCATTTAAACTTTTCATATAATGCACTGGTTTCTTGTCATTTCATGGCAGTGCATTATTTAGATAGCAGATAGTTTTTCACAATGATTCCCTTACTTGTTTTATTAACACGTGATAAAATGACTTTTGAATTCAAAGTATCCATAATAGTCTAAGATACTGTTTAGTAGTTTTCAGCTGTTTATATTGAGGATTTAAAGCTCTGAATCTAAATCCTAATACTGAATAAGTTAGAAATTGATTTTCCTATTAGTAAATGACTTACTAGTGCTTTCTTGTTAGTTGGTCACTGATGAGATTGGCAATGGTTCAGCTGGTACTTCACAATTTGAAGATTTTCTACCCTTTGGCTGGACATGATCTTTCAGGTAATAAGCAGCAGAGTTGTCTTTTCATACTTAATAACCACAGTTAAAATCAGTAATGTATTGAGTAATATTGTGTAGTTTTATATTCAGTGCAAAAATTCTTAATTTCTATGGTCTGGGAATAATTGCTCTGATTCTGTTTATCATCCTGGTACATTTATGAAATAATATTGAGAGTGGTGGGTAAGAAGGAATGTGCAGCCATTAACAAATATCTGTATACTTCATTTTTTCTTTGCCTTTGGTCATACAAGATGTATTTCTTTGTGTATTTTTTTTGCTTTCAAGATACATCATTCCTACAACTTGTTTCATAGAATCATGAAATGATTCTTATTGGAAGGCTCTTTAAAGATCATCTAGTCCAGCCCCCTTGCTGTAGGCAAAGACATCTTTTACTAGACCTTGTTGCTCAAAGCCTTATTCAACCTGACCTTGTACACTTCCAGGGAGGGGCAGCATCCACAGCTTCTTTGTCAAGCTAATCCAGTGTTACACTGTCCTCATGAAAAATGTCTTCATTATTTGTAGCCTAAATCTACTCTCTTTTTAGTTTAAAACCATTATGTTTTTTCTCCTGTCACTTCAGGACTTGATAAAGTGTCTTCCTCCATCTTTCTTGTAAGTCACAGACTCATAGAATGGTTTGAGTTGTAAGGGACTTTAATGATCCTCTAGTTCCAACCTCCCTGAATGGGCAGGGACCTCTCCCACTAGACCAGGTTGCTCAAAACCCTATTTAACCTGGCCCTGAACACTTCCAGGGTGTAGCCTGGAAGGGACAAGCCAAGGGGCAGCCACAACTTCCCTTAATAACCTGTTCCAGTGTTTCACCACCCTCATGGGAAAGAGTTACTTTTAAGGTTTCATCTAAATCTGCACTCTTCCAGTGTAAAGCCATTACCCATTGTCTTATGACTACATACCTTTGTAAAAAGTCCCTCCACAGCATTCCTGTAGGCCCACTTCTGGTACTGGACCTTCTGCTGCTAGAAGGTTTCCATGCAACCCACTCCTCTCCAGGGTGAACAACCCCAACTCTCAGCAGGTCTTCATAGTAGAGGTTGTCCAGCTCTCTTACCATCTTTGCAGCCTTCCTCTGGATTCACTCCAGCAGCTCCATATCCTTATTATGTTGGATACTCCAGAGATGGACACAGTAGTCCAGGATATGGTCTCAGGAGCAGAATACAGAGGGAGAATTGCCTCCATCAACCTACTGGTCACACTTCTGATGAAGCCCCGGGTGTGGTTGGCTTTCTGGGCTGCAAGTACACATTGCTGGCTCGTGTAGAGCTTCTCACCAACCAATACCCCAAAGTCCTTCTCCTTAGGGCACTTCTCAATCCATTCTCAGCCCAGCCTATAATTGTGTTTTGGATTGCACTGACCCATGTGCAGGACTTTGCACTTGGCCTTGCTGAACTGCATGAGGTTGGTGTGGGACTACCTCTGAAGTCTGTTAATGGATGCCATCCTTTCCTTCCAGCATGTTGACCACACCATACAGATTGGTGCTGCTGGCAAAGTTGGTGAGGGTGCACTAAATCTTGTTGTCCGTGTTGCTGACAAGGATGATGAACAGCACTGTTCCAAGTACCAGCCCTTGATGAATGCCTCTCATCACTGGTCTCTACTTGGACATAGAGCCACTGACCACAACTCTGAGTGTGACCCTGCAGCCACAGAGTTGTCTGTCAAGTCTGTATCTCTCCAATTTAGAGACCAGGGTGTTGTGGGATAGTGTCAAACACTGATAGATCATCAAGTACATGATGCCAGTTGCTCTCTCCTTGTCCACCAACACTGTGACCCTATTGTAAAAGGTCACCAAATTTGTCAGACACAATTTGCCATTGGTGAAGCCGTGTTGGCTGTCACCAGTCACTTCCTTGTTTTCCATATGTCTTAGCATTGTTTCCAGGAGGATCTGCTCCAGGACCTTGTTGGGCTCAGAACTTTGACTGACGAGCTTG